>NW_008334929.1:808575-808826 GCF_000622305.1 Nannospalax galili | reverse complement strand
GGTTTACGGTTGAATTAATACAGTTACACAATATTTTACTTAGTATAAACCCTATAAGACATGAAATTAAATGAGGTTTTAACCTTTAAAAAAGATCTCCATCTTATTAATAAAATACACAGTTTCATAGAGAAAAATTCATTTTCAATGCAATTGATGTTAAGATATTTGCACATGTGTTTCTAATCTCTATATATTTGATTATTACTAGTGACAGTCAGTTACTTTCTGAGCTCCTTGGCATCTGAGCA
>NW_008334929.1:807976-808362 GCF_000622305.1 Nannospalax galili | reverse complement strand
GTTGAATTAATACAGTTATACAATATTGTACTCTGTATAAACACTATAAGATATAAAATTAAATAAGGTTTTAACCTTTAAAAAAGATCTACATTTCATTATTGAAATACAGTGTCATACAGAAAAATTCATTTTTAATACAACTGACACTAAGATGCATATGCGTTTCTAATCTCTATATATCTGATTATTACCAGTCACAGTCAGTTACTTTCTGAGCTCCTTAGCATCTGAGCATGGATATAAAGTCATCAGGTAGATTTCAATGGTAATGTTTTTCACATCTATTCATTATTAAGGTGCAAATTTTTATGCTTTGAAGAATTTTTTTTATAGACCCACTTCCCAGGTAGCACCCTCCCGTAGCCTCCCTCCCCCCTACTAGA
>NW_008334929.1:806736-807677 GCF_000622305.1 Nannospalax galili | reverse complement strand
GTTGTTTGAGGATCTGTTCTTCAGGGGTCACATGAGCTTGGGAAGAGCCCCTGGCTCCTTTCTTTTACTAGTTCCGCCTATATGAAGATAAGTCAAAGGCCCTACTCGACCATGGTTGGCTTTGCTTGGAAGCATGGAGGAAATGATTCCTCTGTGTTGACACTCCTCTTTGTAGAATGGACACTGGTTCAAGTCCATCTGGTGGGGTCTCCTTGGCTTCCTTGATCACGAGGACAGGTTACCCACTGTCATTACAGGACATTTTGAGAGATGCTCATAGTCCCCTGGAACTAGTCTACCTAGGAGGGCAAGGAGTAAAAAGTGTCCTTTATGTCCCTCTGACCAAATTATTACAGGTGTTTTTAAGACAAAATATTCCATGGATATTTTTCCTTCATTTAGGATTACCTTATTTGCCAAACAGAAATTGAGGCTTTAAATTTTATACTCTGATATATAGAAAAAATATTTAAGGCAAATGTCATTTCTCTGTAATGATCAACAATCCATGTGGGAAATGGCTTGTTTTAACAGAACAGAGAGCCATTGCTGCTTTTGCCAAGTTGTCAAAGAATCAATATATTCCATGGTCTACAGAAGAAGACAAATATTGTCATTGCTTTATTAGTCTCATGATTAAGATTTCATAGCTATCAGCAATCCTCAGGCTGACCATAAAGAACAAAACTTAAAACCAAGTCTGATTTTTAAAAATCTTTAATCACAGGAAAACAATTTCACATTATACGTGACAAAGTAAAGCCAAATTCGCCAAGCAATAAGCTGTTCATCAAAGTTACATTGCTTCCATTGGCAAGAACTATGAAGCATCAGAGCAGCCAGGGTGAGGAAGACTGACCAGAAAATACCGGAAATGGAAGGAAGGAAGGAAAGAAGGAAGGAAGGAAGGAAGGAAGGAAGGAAGGGAGGGAGGGAGGGAG
>NW_008334929.1:768195-806636 GCF_000622305.1 Nannospalax galili | reverse complement strand
AAAGGAAGGAAGGAAGGAAGGAAGGAAGGAAGGAAGGAAGGAAGGAGAGGGAGGGAGGGAGGAGGGAGGGAAGGGGGGAAGGAGGGAGGGAGGGAAGGAAAATGAAAACAAGTTTGGGCAATGAACTTTCCATGAGACAAAGCCTTTCAAAGGAAGAAATGTTTCTCCCGATCCTGAAGGAGAGTGCAAACCAAAGAGTAAACCTCTAAGTGTTCATAACTCTCAATGGCAGAGATCCTACACATTTTTTTTTCTCAAAAGAACTGCAAATATGTGAATCACATCTGAATCAACAAGAACTAGGATGTCCTTGAAGAGATTCTCCCAGTCTCAGGTGTGAATCTGAAAAGGCAGACTCCCTAAGCGATCAGGCAAATAGAAGCAAAGAGTATCCTGGAACAAACTGATGGCCAACAACTCGAAAGGATTACGTACATTCCCAGAAGTATCCTAGTGAGTTCAGCCACCAATGCTCAGGCCCAGCATGCCTCCACATTCATTCCACCAGCTACCAAAGGCTGGGTCTGGCAAACACCATCTTCATCAGGGTTGGTGAAAGAAGGGAATCTTAAACTCATGGTGACTAAGTTTTGTTTTCCCCATATCAAAATGGGCACGAAATAAATTAACAGAAGTTGGTGTTTTAAAAAACAAAAGTATGTACACTTTCACATCTGTGTTGATAAATAAAATCTGCAACCCCACTGGGGTAAAAGTAAGTATTAGGCTCTATAATGTGAAGTCATATAACAAAACAACCCCATGGGAGTAAGAGAAGTCATTTGTAATGGGTGATAATAGAGAATCTGTCATTACTTTATCAATACACTGCTCTTTTTTAAACCAATCTTATTATACCAAAAGAACCAAAGAAATTAGTTGAAGACATTTTTCTTCATGGTAGAATTTTGAAGAATAATTAACAATACATGAAAAACTTGTATTATGTATATATATATAATATATATAATATATATTTACATAGTTCAACATAGTAACACAAACCTGGCCAATATATGGATAACAAGGCATGAAAATGTGCACCATTCCTGCGGAGTTAATTCCACACATGATGTGACTACATGATTTTCACCAACAGTAATTTACAAAGCAGACCATTTGTCTAGCAAAGCTGTGGTTTTGTGGAAAGTGTATTTTTTAAATTAGTGTGTTGGGTTTTCTCTACTAGTTTTTCCTTTGCTTGGTTAAGTTCATTGGTGACACTTTCCAGGTTTGTTCATTTTGTTTTGTTTTTTTCATTGAGTTTTGTCATTTCCAATCTCTCTTTTTATTTTTTAAAGTATCAATTTTCTTGCTGAATTTTTCTTCTTTATTGCTGACTTTTTCATCCGTATTGTGGATTTTCTTAACAGTTTTCCTGAGTTTTCCCTACATGTCACTGACTTCTGTAGGTCCCAGATTGAGCACAAATGATGATTCGTATCTTAAAAATGTTTCACCTGAAGTATATTGACATTCTCTTGTATAAAGATGAGCTTTTGGTATTGGGATGTTTACGGAGAGGTAATAGCATAATGCCATAAGCCTATTATTTTATGCCAAGGGAGAGTCATATAACATTTGTTGAGAAGAGTTTAGATAGCTCTTTTCTTTTCAACTCTGGCAGAATTCTCCAATTGATTTTAACCTCTGTGGAATACTTTAGCTATACTAAAGTCATCTGTTACTCTGGGTTTTAATGCCATGTAAACAATGGTTTTGTCATTTATTGTCTTATTGAATTCAGACTGGAACAGCAGGCTATTAGAAACAATTTAATAAAAGATTTTAAGAAATGAGATTTGAAGCCCTCTAAAAAGGAGAAAAGAAAAACCTCTACATGGAGATCAAAATCTTAATAGTGTTTGTTAACTTCTGTTAATTTCTACAAGTCAAATTAACCACTTTAATACTGATCAGACTTCTTTCCAGTTAGCTAATAAATTAAAAGGAAAAATGTAATCACAACCCCTCTTCAAAAGAGCTCAAATGGAAAACTTAAGGAAGAGCTCTGATTCTAACAAAGTGGCAATTGAGTCAGTGTGAGCACACTGTGTCAAAAGGGAGAATCTACTTTCCTAGCAGAATCCACAGCACAGCCACTCATGATGCTGACAAGTAGACTGGGCCATGGGAACTGCTTTAGTCCTCACTGGGTGGTCAGCAGCTTCCTCCTGGCATGGAAGCCCACTTTAGCGTTTAAACGAATAGAAACTAAACCATTAGATCTGTCAGTTGGTGTAAAGAGCACTGACCATGGAAGCAGACCTGGCTCCAACATCAAACTCAGTTTCCATCAGTTATATGCAAGTAGAAAACTCCTCAACTCTTTCTTTAATGTGAAGCAGTTATAATGATATATACTAAAACCTGGATTTTTATAATTCAGTTGGGTACCTTGCAAGAAGATAGCAGTTGGTATGCTATGCAATATATTTCAGTCTCTCCAGCTCATTATTTCCAGCGTGCAGGAGCATCTGTGAGGCTTCTGTTCTTCATAAGTGGCATTATGAAAAAGCACAGCATCCTGAAACTTCTACAGTGTTTAACAAGTAGTTCAATTTAAATGTGAAATAACAGAAATGCTTCTTTCAAATACGTTAAATATAGACTTCATTTTGAATGACTTCAATTTGAGTATCCAAATATAAATCTATCATTCTTTAAACGCTTAACATCTTTTATTTATCAGGATTATTATATACCTTTACTCATGATATTAACAAGGTGGTAGAAGCCATGTTCAGTTTGAGTGTCTCATGAAGTAAACAACAAAACTAAGAGCAGGGAGAAAAGATGAAACTTTGGTGCCATGTGACCTCATCAGTTAACAATCAAAAGAAAATTAACAGCTGTTTTCCATTATGTCGGTTGTATACTCGTTTTATGTCATATATTTATTAAGATTTTTGGCATTCATTTTTCTCCTCTAACTTCCTGTGAGATCAACAAGGTTTCTATTCCAAGGAATTCATTTTTCCCCAACCAAAGATGTATAACTGGAAATGCAGGTTGGGATGTTTGGCACCCACCACTCTGGGAACGGGGCAAGGGGGAATTCCAAGTTGAAGATCTACATGAGCAAAATTCCTGATGGTCCAAACTGAGTTTTCACAGTGGAATTCATATTTTAAGTAGTATTGTTTTTCAGAGTATCATGCTCCACTCTGTCCCACTACCATGCAAAATCACATTGCAAACGTGAGAGCATTGCAGTATTTGTCATCTACGTTAGACTAAGGCAGTAGCTCCCCCCAGGAGCACAGATACCAAAGTTTAATGTGCTCAAAAGAAGAGCTATTTCACTTGTATTTTAGAAAAAGCCTAAGGAAGAAGGAAAAGGAGAGAAAAGGGGGGTAGAAGCTTTGAGAACGTAGCATAAAGAGGAGCATGCGATCTTTGTCTGGCTACTTTCCTAAATGACCCTTTCATCTTCAGAAGACAGAAATAAAAGCCATACTTCTCCTGCCTCTCTTAGCTGGCCAGTGCCTAGAAGACAGTTCCTTTCATTTGAACCTCTTTTTCACTAAATACAATAACACCTGACCTGTTTCCATCAGTGAAGAGAGGCAGCCTGGTAAACACCTCCCTTTTGGGTTTGACTCTTGCTTGTTGTTTACAACGGTTATTGCAGCCTAAGGGGCCCCCACTCCAGGAGGTAAACTTCTTTTCAAACATGCAGAGGAACATGGGTTTTCTGATGGCCACTGGGTTTTCCTTCAAGTAACAAAAGGGTTTGCACAAATGCCGTTTGTGATTTATTATAATCAACCAAGTTCTGGTTCTGTCATTTTCTATCTGTACCAACAATTTCATTATTTTTCATAATAGAATTGAAGCACTAGACACAGCTTAACCCATTTTTCCCTTGAACAATACAGCAGAACTGTCAATTGATTGCTTGACCCTATTCCACCACATCTTCCACTCCTTCCTCTACATTCAAAGGGGCCTAATATCATTTTCAATTAAAGAGACTGAACCTTTCTCTCAAAGGGAGCTCAGAACAATGCTTCTGTTAAAGCCTCCTCAGTTGTTTACCCTCCTCCACTCCTCTCCAGCAATTGCTGCTCACATCCACAGTAGCAACTGTGGTTAGCAGTGGTGCCACACCTCAGTTACGTTTCCTCCTTTTTAAAGTTTCCTCAAGGAGCTACTTAAGACGTTTAATTGTAACTAATAAAATAAGTTTTAACCAAACATAAACAAATTAGGTGGTTTTATTGGATTAGAGAATTTTATAAAACCAGAGAATGGGAAGTGAAGACTAGACTCAAGATATAAGGACCAGACCAAAATATCAGTAACACTGGTCACCCTTTTGCTCTAATTTTGCCTCTGTCTTTCTCCACATCAATTCCTTTCATCTTCTCTTCTCTTCATACCTAACTTCATGGAGTCAGGTTACATATGATCCAAACGGTGCTTTTCAACCAAATGCCAATTTCCGAGACATGGATACCTTACAAGCCCATCCAGGGTCAGTTAGGTACCCCTGTCCATTGACTATGAGTAAGAATTTGTACTGCCAGATGTGATAGCCTATTCCTTTAATCCCAGCACGGGCAGATCATTGTGAAAACTGAGGCCAGCCTGGAGCTACAGAGCAAGTTCCTGGCCAGCTGAAACTACATAGTGACACCCTGTCTCAAACAACAACAACAAAGATTTTGTAGCTATCAGATCAGGGTTCTGTCTGAGTGACACAGAGGAAATTGTCAGAGAAATTAGGTGTGCTGGAAGGATCCCAAAAAATGTTTCTACTAAAATGTAGGTTCTGTTAAAGTTGCCGCCCCCCTTTTTTTAAATGTAAAAGTTAAACACATTTTATATGATGGTCTTATCTTAGAAGACTGGAGTTTTGCCTCTGCTGTGGCACTAACAAGACCCCTTTCAGAAATGGATTACCAAGGAGTTGGAGAGGCAACATGCTAAGACTGGAGGCAAGGATGCTGTGAGAGACACAAACCTGACAGGTTGATTCTGAAATAATCACAGGACAACCAAGGAAACTTCACTCAGTTCACTTGTCACATGACTGTGGGCTGTCAAGACGCTTGGGCATTTAATAAGTCTAAGGTTTAGAACGACAGAAAAAGAATAAAATTTAGGTAAAAGACCAGAGCCAGACCTTTGGCAGACTGAACAGAGGATTAGTTCAGTGAAGGTGACAGCTTCTCCAAGGACAAGCAAGCTGTGCAAAGGTGGACGGGGTTAAGGTGAATTTTATATTACTAGAAACGAAGACACAGGGGTATCTTTGGCCCTTTTCCTGGAGTTGCAGAACAAAAAAACCTGTTTGGCTAGGCTGTGGCTAGTTGAATAACCAGGAGGCAAGGACAGCAGAGAGACACCATGGCAAATGGGTTTCCTGGCTTACTGTAGCTGTAGCATTCTCTCAGGCCTGAGATAGGGATGTGGCTAACTATTAATAGTGGGGCTACAGGAAGACATTTGTCTCAGGGACCTTCTTGTTTCTATCAATAAAAATGAGTAAACCTTGATTATCTTATTCAATAATTATATAATTTAAAAACCATGTTCAATTTCAAAAACACTGAAAAACAATGTAGATCATCCACGACCCCTGATGAGTCAGCAAACGGGGTTTATGTCACACAGCAAGCACAAGTAACATTAAGATGCTCTTTGGATTCTGAGCACATGCCCCAAGTTTCATTACCCACTCACAGCACTTCTCTCTTCAAGCCCCTTCCTGCCTTCCTCTGCACACCTTCCTGAGATCTTACTGCTTGCTCCATACTCTAGCAATCTACTCTTACCTCTGCTTTCCCCCCTCCACATTCTGCTCACCAAAACCACAGACCTCACCAACATAATCCTTAAAAAGTGAATTCAGTATTGGTCTATTTAAAAATTTTAATTCCCGTCCAGTTACCTGGAGAAAATGGATGTCTCAATAGTGTTTTGTTTTTCTCATGACTTGCTTATTTATCAGCTAAAGTATAGTTACTGGGGTAAAAATGGATCTCTCCATTCCAAGTTTAAAATAGGAGAAAGGCCTCAGTCCCCATGGCCTGACCCGCACTTTCTTCAAACTGCAGGTTATCACCCCTAATGAGTAAGTTCCTGGAAGAGCCTTAACAACAGGCAGCCGTAATGTTTCACAGGGATATAGTATCCATTCTTCCTTGTTTGAATCACACCAGTTCTAAACAGCTTCTGCAAGCTCACCCTTATATTCAGGGAGATAGAAAAGCAGCTTTACAGGAGGATGTGAGGATGTGAAGCCACGGCCTGCCTTCACATATCAGCTTTTCCTGAATTCATCGCAACTCTTACCTTTACCGTAAAGGCAGCTTACTCTATGTGCAAGGCTGAGTTGCTCCTGGTTTTACAATATTTTAGTCCCTCTCACAAAACCACCATCCGCTTCCTTCACCACTGTCCTCTGAAAGAAAACATGTTCTGATTTATTAAATATTTTATTAGTTCCTGTAATTACATTTTTCCTTTCCCATTTCCTTTCATGGAACTATCTTCCCTTTTCATATATCACTTTTTCTCATTCCTGAATTGCAGAGAAGAAGAAAGGGAAGTTGAATAATGTCGTGAATTTAAATACATCTGTTGCCATAGAAACAGCAGCAGCTGAACCACTTGTGGCTGCAACACTTAAAGACCAATTATCAAACCTGGAAATTCTAATTCAGCAAACAGTGACAAGATTGCGCAGTTAGAGAAAATTACTTTATTGGGAGGAGACAGGCACGCCAGAGGAGGTACAGACGGCAATAAGCATGTTTGTTGCCTAACAAAGTGGCTATTTTCAAAGGGGCCTATGAAAACAATTCACAGCTACCTTGACTAAAAGAAGACAGCCAAATGATTACTGACTGGGTTTGCTGGCTGGTACACCCACAGGCCTGCTGATAAGAGCAGGGTAAATATGATGCCACCCTCCAACTTAGCAAACCACTGCCAAATTGTGGCTCCCTGGTATCAAAACATCATGAGTAATTGCAGGTCCCTGGAAAGAAAGCTACAACTGTTTGTCATTCTTTTCACTCCTGAAACCAAGATCAATAGTCTTGTTATTTAATGCAAGCTCTGGTGCTTATCCTCTGGGTTAGAAAGATTGGGGAGTATCTTTAAGTATGTTGTTTTCCAGTTACCTTACCAAAATGTGGGGCTGGAGAGATGGCCTAGCTATAAAGAGCACTGGCTGCTCTTGCAGAGGACCCAGGTTTGCTTCCGGTCACCCACACGGCAACTAACAACCATCTTTAACTCTGTTTCTAGAGGATCCAATGCCCTTCTTCTGACCTACACAGGCATCACATGACACAGGTGCACTTATATGCATCCATGCAAAACACTCATACACAATAAATAAATAAATAAATAAATAAATAAATAAATAAACAAAATTAAAAAATGAATAAATATAAAAATAAATACATAATAAATAAATAAATATATATAAATAATAACAGAAAATGTTAACCACATCTGAATTTCTGATTTTACAAACAAGAACTAAGGGCGGGTAGCATGGGCAGAGAGATGACTGGGCACTGGCAGTGTGCACAGCAACAGGACAATGGGAAAGTGAAAGCTGAGAGTTTCCAAAAGCAAGATAAAGTGATGAGCTTAAGAATACATGAAATTAACTACTCCCACCACTGCTTGAACTGGAGGATCTCCCACAGCCTCACAAATCCAAGCAGTCTCTCATGCATAAGCAGTGGGTCATTGGTGAATAAAACAGTCAGAATTCAGGCAGAGAACACCCGAGAGTTTCTAAAGCACATTTCGGTAATACCTGAATAAGCATCCTGACTCTAAACTTTAGTTTTAAGAGTGAACCCAAACTTGGAGGGCACCCAATCCTTCAGATAGACATCTGAAGACCTAGAACTGTGCTCCTGAGCCCAGCCTGGCTCGTTCTTTTATTCAAAACCATTTCTCCAGCATCAGTGGAGGAAATACAAGCTTGGATGCACCTTATCTTATCAGATGATCTTGCTCTTTGATTGCTAATTCAAGCACACCCACATTCATTCACTATCTTGGGTGCAGCTCAAAGTGAGATCCTAAGGGATCAAGGTCAGGTGCCCAGTCAAAGAGCAGGGCTCACTGAGCTTGTCTGTATTATAAACAGTAGCTCTTTGGTGCAAGGTTAAATAAAAGACATTGTAGCATTAAAAATGTAGGAAACAGCATGTTTTAAAATGAAATGGAGATCTTCCTTAAAGGGTAAAAACTCATTCAATTTATGTCTTATAGGGTTTATACTGAATTCGATATTGTATAACTGTACTAATTCAACTGTGAACCTAAAAATTTATAGCCACTTTTGAAAGAGATGTATCCTTGCTCTGGAATGTGTTAGTATGTTAAAGCTCTAATGAAATGCTTCTTCTAATCATGTGGTTATTAAATTAAAAAAAATTTTAAAGTCACTGGTCCAGATTCTGTCCATTTTGTAAAAGTCATTGTTACACACACCAAACAGCACAATACAAGATGGATGTGCCTTCCACATACTCTCAGATTCTCAGAGACTGAAATCCCCAAAACATTAGAGACGAGGTGGTAGCTGGTAGGTGGGGGAGGAGGGTCACAGTGGGACACTCCAACAGAATGTGGAGTAAACAGAATTCTGTTGGAGTCACTCCAACAGAATGCTGAATGCACACAGACACTTCTCTTTGCACAGAGCAGGGCTATGACTCTAACCTGTTTGAATTACTCTATCCACCTGCAAACCCAACTACACAAGACAAATAGAAGTTTTCAGAAACCACATTTTCCACAGTCAGAAGGGAATACTGACATATAATCATTTCTATTTTTCATTTTTACTTTTTATTTCCCACTTTAATATTTTTATTGTTCCTTTCATTTAGCTTGCATCTTGCCAGAACAGGATTATATGACTGACCTTTCTTTTTTCGTACCTATTCTATAATGATATGATACCTCTAACCTATACGTTCCCTACTCTATAATGATACCTCTAACCTATACATTCCCTACTCTATAACGATACCTCTAACCTATACGTTCCCTACTCTATAACAATACCTCTAACCTATACGTTCCCTACTCTATAATGATACCTCTAACCTATACATTCCCTACTCTATAATGATACCTCTAACCTATACGTCCCCTCTCTTTCATTCTTTACTCTTTCCTTTTCCCCCATTCCCTCCCCTGTTTACTTGTATTGTTGTTGCTGTTGTTATTGCTCTACACAGGGTCTAAAACTTGCTATGCAGCAAAGGATTGCCTTGAATTCCTGAATCCCACCTCCACCTCCTGAGTGCTGGGATTAAAAACATGTTCCATCATAGCCAGTTTATGAATTGCTAGGGCTGGAAACCAGGATTTGGTGCATACTGGACAAGTACTCTTCAAATTGAGTTACATCCCCAGCCATTTCTTTTTATTTCTTAATTATTAATCTCCTTGTCTCTAAAATTATAAACTACATTTCCCTTAGCAGCTTCCTAGTGCCTCTGTCTCCAAATCTCATTTGGGGCATAGGTGAAATATACAAGTGTCTTACTATATGTTAGCACCAGAATTTCTGTTACATTGTTTTTCTTATTGACACATGTGGTGGTTTGAATGAGAATGTTTCCCATAAGATCCAAGAATTTAGACATTTTGTCCCAAGTTGGTGGTGCTATTTAGGGAGGTTTTAGGAGGTATGACCTTGCTGGAGGAAGCATGTCACTGGGGGAATGGGCTTTGAGGGTTCTTAAGCCTTGCCAGAGTTCCAATCTCTCTCTGCTTCCTACGCCTGCTCGAAGATGTGAGTGCTCCTCCTACTCCCATCACCTCTGCCATCGTGCCTCCCCACCGTGACAGACTCTGATCCCTCCAGAGCTGTGAGCTCAAATAAACCCTTTCTTCTATAAGTTGTTTTGGTCAGTGTTTTAGTCACAGCAACAGAAACATAACAAATACAACACAAAGGCACAACTCTCACCTCAAAGAGATAGTTTATTCTGGAGCCAAATATAAGTGACTGTGGCCCAGGAACACAGATTCATGTTACCCCCAATTCCACATGTCAATGTGGTAACAGTTGACATGGCAGGGCAGGCAAGCCATAATCTCAGGAGTGGCCTTGAGAAAGAGAATGGTAGGGAGAAGGGGAAAAAAGTCGTAAAGCCGTGCTAGTTTAGAGCCACCATGGGGATTAGACAGACACATGGCAGGCTAGTACCACATGCCAGAAGAGAAGGCAGTTGTAGAGAAAAGGAAGAAAAAATGTTGCAGCAGCCCAAAGCATTAAGGAAAGTATGATTAGAAAAGAGGCACAAAGAGGAAAAGGAGAGACTACACTTTTCTGAAGAACTCATGAGAGAACCACACATCTGCAACCCCTATCCACAAGAACTGCACAAAGATGCTGGGATTCTGGGCAGGCAAAGTTCACCAGTTCATTAACTTATTAGATATTCTGTCCATCTCTTTAGCATGACATAAGGTGGACCTGCTTTCCCAGGGGTGGGCCTGTGACTAGGTGATTGACAGTGAAACTGGAAAGTTGGGTCTTTATCCAGGCCAGAGATGCCAGAGATTGTTACTCTCTTGACCAGTAATTTTATGGGGCTGTTGGCTACCTTAACACCATGGTTACCACCCTATGGCTACATTCCCAGAAAGCAGCAACCCACCCAACCCCCAACTAGCTCCTCTGATTTGACTCAGTCTCAATCACAGGGCACTCCTTGAACCGGAGTCCTGCATGACTGACCCTCCTCATAAAGGTAAAATACCTTGCACCTGCCTGAGATGACACAACCTCCACCCCAAACTCCACCCCATCCCTGAAGGGAAAAAAATATAAAAACCTTGACTCTATAAGGGAGCGTGCCCTTTCCTCTGGGTCATGAACTTCGAGGAAGTACCCACCTCCTTCAGCCCCTGGGCCATTGGGGGGGGTTCCCGCCCAGATTTATTCACTAATAAATCTAGATGCTATCCTGCTGTTTCCTCACAGACGGTACAGAAACCTGGAAAAGCGTATTCAGAAGGGCTGGGCCCCTGGCTGATCTCTCCCTCTCTCCCTCCTCCTCCCTCATTATATTTACTCCTGGCATTCAGGACTTGGACAGTCCCTCATGCCTACCTTGGCTGAATGGCAACAGAAAGCCACCTGGGGCTTCATTGCTTATTGTTATGTACATGAGGCAGGATCTTGTATTGAGATTCTTATTGATTGGTCCTGGAAACCTGGTGCCAAACCCCTCTCCCATATGTATCTTGCCCTCTGACTTTCTGGCACTCGGACCTCCAGAGCAAGGGTCGTCACCACAGTGCCAGTGTTACAGAGTTTGAGATCACTGGGAAAAGACCACTCAGGCTCAAAAAGTTCTGAATCAGCCAAATCTATTTAGCTTGCCAGTGACAGCACTCTCTGAGCCAATTTAGAGAATGCAGTACTAACTGCAGGGAGATGGCAGGAGCTTTTAAAGGGAAAGTACAAAAGATAAAGTCCTTCATTCAAGATTTACTCAAAGACAAGCAGTCACATGTTTGTTCCTGTAGGTGGGCAAGCAAGAAGTTACAGAAGCCAGATAAGCAGTCACAAAAGCCAGATAAGCCTCAACTGGAGCCTCCCAGGATTATATGGGTGTGTTCCTCAGCTCTTCCAGGAACTTCTGGTTCCAGGCCAACGTAGAGTCTGGGATGGCTCACCTAGATGTCTTACACAAAATGGAGGAGCTCAGGTTATTACAACAGTCCTTTCCGCCCAACACCAGCCATCCTCACCCAACTGCAGGTAAGTGCCTCCTGTCTACCTAAGTGGCATCCCTAGGAAGGAAAGTTGAAACATTCTGTACTTTAGATCTTAGGAGACCTCTCAGAACCCTACTAGAGGACCTGAGATCCAGCCCGTTGACCTTATCCAGCTGGCTGTGCCTTTATCTCAGAGGATGCTCTGATCTCAGCTCTTGACATTTTGTTTTGGCATTCCTCTCACATGAGCTCACATATTTCTAAGGCCCCTGGTGAGACACTCTTGCCTTATCTATTTTTTTTTTTTTTTTTTGGTCCTTTTGAGATATCGTCTCCCTGTAGCCCCACCTGTCCTGGAACTCACTATGTATACCAGGCTGGCCTTGAACTCACAGAGATCTGCCTGCTTCTGCCTCCCAAGTGCTGGGATTAAAGGCATGAGCCACCATGCCCAGCGTCTTGTTTCTTAAATAACCTCTCATCCTTCGGACGCCAATCTGATTTAAAACAAAAGAAATTTTATATCCTGTCTACCTTTGTCTGTCCACAATACAAATTAGATAATAATAACCAGTGGCATAAATATGGCATATTCTATCCAAATTTCATTCACAGGAGCAGATGATCTGAGGTTCCCTCTGAACAAGTTTCTTTCTCCTCTAGTCTTGTCCCTCACTCCTCTTAGCAGACTCCTCTTAGTCCATTGTCATGTGCTGTTTGAACTCACTCTTAAGATGACTTTGGAGATGGGACTGGCCCACCCACTTCAGACTCAAGCAGCTTCAAGGGTCCTAAAGATCCCTCTCCTGACCCGGCTGGCCCCCAACTCTACGACAGGGAAGAGGACAACAGATGGATGATAAATTTTAGCATGGAGAATCTCCAATACTCAGTCTACCTGGAAATAAGGATTAACCAAATGTTACATACACATCTGAAATGGAGATTTTTCAATATAAAGGAAAAAGTAATGCTTACCTAAATATTACTCATGCAGAAATTTCGGTTAAAAGCATGTGTATTAAACCTTTATTTTGTTTTATCAAGAGGTGATTCAACAACACAGCAAAAGATTTGTGGATTGTTGCAGGAATGTTTTGGTGCCAGTATCACAGCAGCCCCCTCTGCCCTGGCTTCCCATCAGACTGTTCAAACATCTCTCTTTGTGGAAGAATTAAAAGATGGTTTTGTAGATAAGGAAAGAAATACAAATTGGAGATGGTCTCATAGATTGCAATATCATTTACTGTTACTCAGTTCTGTGTTATGCATGCTCTATTTAATGAAGCTGCACATGAATGGCAAATGATTAAAATCATTTATTGGGTCTTGAACCTTTTCATAATGCTTCATGAGTGCTTGTGGTAGCAATGGCCCAAGCATCAATTGTTTGTGACAAACAAATCTGGGAAGGTATGCCTGTTTCATTAGACCCTTTCAAAGATTTCTAAAGTCATATTTTCTCCCTCCTAACTGCTACAATTATTTTAATTATTATCCTTTGTTCTTGTACTATCCCTTTTAGTAGTAACCTGTAAATTCCTTGTTAACCCACGAGTTCCCTGTTATTCTCAGTCTGAAACATTCTCCTCTCGCTTTAGGCTTTGGTTACTCCCAGTTCCCATGTCTCTCCTGCATGTTTGGCCACCAAGGGGAGGTGACAGGGATAGAAGGTGTCATTAGAATTCACATCTCCTTCTCTCTAACCAACATGTTCTAGGCTGGATCCTAATCATTAGCCGGTCAGAGATATATCTCGGAGTAAAATGACAACTCCACTATGCAACCTTGGTGAGATAAAACTAACCAAAGATCTCAAAGCCCACCTGGTTCCTGTTTCTGATGCAAGAGGAATAGGCACTGGGCAAAAGTTTAGCCTCCCACCAAACCTTGCCCTTCTTGTGGTCAATGAGGACATTAAAAATGGGACTGCCCCCAGGGGAGACACCCTCCACCCTCAATTCAGTTCTTCTTGCCTTCCCAAGAGGATTTTTCCTTATGCCTACTGGAATATGGAGGCCAAGTTCCCTCTACCCTAAGAACAAGTCTCTAGAGTCCAGTATTATTATGACAGTGTGCAGTCATCCTGTTTACAGTTGACATTGAGGCTAGCCCATCTACACCCACCACCTGGCATCCTAAATTAAATTTCCTGAGCAGTTTTCACTGAGAACAGAATCAGAGATGCTACTTTGTAAAGTCATTTCCAAGCATCATCTAGGACTTCAATCGCACTTACAGTTAATAAATTAACCTAGTTATTTTTGAGAAAAATATTCTATTATTTTTAATAAATTTTATGTGTATGAGTATATTGCTTGCATATAGGTAGGTACATCCATATCATGCAATGCCCACGGAGGTCAGAAGAGGGCACTGAATTCCCCTTGAACTGGAATTAGAATGGTTGTTAGCTGTCACGTGGGTGCTGAGAATCAAACCCAGGTCCTCTGCAAGAGCAGCCAGTGCTCTTAACCACTGAGCCATTTCTCCAGCCCTAACCTGGTTATTCTTAACTCCTAATTCAGAAAACACTAAGTGAGTCGTTCAGTTCTATGGAGCTGTCTTTAACAGCAAGGAAATATGCTCCCTCTCACTGACACTTCAACTGCCTTTCTCTTTACCGTTGATCCTAACTGAGCCTCTTGTTGGATCTGAGCAGCAGCTACAAACTGACTCTTTTCCACCATAAAAACTCCTTTCACAGACCCAGGGAGGAGCTGCCACTTGGCTAACCTTGGGATCTTCAACCTTTCCAGTTAGGCACACCCCACTCCCCAGCCTGACTGGCATGACCTTGGCCTTCTGCCAGGGACACTTCCCTCTTGCTCCACGCCTTGGCATAACACCAACCTCTGTTCTTAACTTCAGCCTCTAATTGTGTATTTAAATTTACTGTTGGGAGGTGCGGGTGGGGTCCAGTTCCCAGCACCCTCTTCCCGCCATCCTTAGACAAACAGAGAAAATATTCCTCCAAACTACAGCTTAGGGAATAAAAGACTTTATTGGACTTCCTAACAGAGCATAGGGTGGCTGTGGGGGGTACTTACAAAGGTGTGGGCACCCATGGGCTTTTTCCCTACATCAAAGCCAGGGCCCCCTGAACTTCTGGCAGTGGTCCAGATGGCAAAGGCTGCGCCCTCTCTCTGGCTTCCCCTGTCCTTAGTGCCACCCCCTCATGTATCTAAGGCTGACTGATTCATTGGGAGGGGTGACTTACTCCCTTTGCCCTTCCCCTCCTATGGAGGGTCTTATAGTCAAATTAGTTTGAGGTGATTGAAACAAGGAGGTGAGAAGCTAGAGAAGGCATCTATCTACCACTTGCCAGTCTAGTTGCCACTCAGAAGACAAGCTCATTCAACAAACTGTGACCTTCTTAGACATTTCCTTTAGGTATGAACCAGAACTCCAACTACTCATTGGCATAGACTTCAGGGGATTCCTGGAGCCAGGATGAGGAGTTTTCTTTTGCCTGTGGAGGTAATGCCTCCATATGCCTCCAATGCCTACATATGCCACTTTGACTAATTGGGCACCTGCACCCTAGCTTTCCCACTTCCTCTCTTCTCTGTGCTTTCTAAGAGAGGATTGCTGTTTTTCACTATCAGGTCAGGTGTTTTCCAGGAGGGAATTAAAAAAAATAAAAAATAAAAAACTAAAGGAACAAACATCTTCATTGGGAATGGGATCAAAAGTTCCCAGAATAATCCTACATCTTGAACTGAACTTTCTATAAGACTGTCCAACTGATTAAAACTTCAGTGACTGTGGAGAGTTTGGAATGTTGCTGATACAGAGCTTGTTTACAATTATCTTGGGCCATCTTTAGCCCCCAAATAGCCATTCCTTGCTCTCCTCTGTCTCTAAATTAACTTCTGTTGACTAATAGAATGTATTAACTTCACAGAAGAAACAGCTCCCTCCAATCCAAAAGCTAAGAATGCCGTAAGACTGCATCTGAGGCCTATAGCTGAGATTTCTCTTTTGCTGTATCTGTCCAGTTACTGTTTCCACCAATGTATTTGAAAAGTGTCTTGAATGACTTTTCTTTGTTCTATTACTATTAAAAACTTCATAAAACTGATACAGGGGAAGGCGCATCCCCTAGAGGGTTCTTAGTCTCATTCATAAAGAATTTAATAAAGGACTCAAATGGAAGCTTTAGGACAATGTTACAAGAGTTTTAAAGAAAAATCCTCAGGGCAGGTGAGCTGGTGATCTTGGCAGCTGCCTTGAGGGGGAGAATGGTGGGGAGAAGGAAAGAAAGTCATGAGGCCATGCAGCTGTAGAGCCTGCATGGAGGTCAGACATGTGGTTGACTGGCAGCCACAGGGCAGAAAGAAGCTTTAGAGAAAAAGTAAAGAAATACAAGATGCCAGGTCAGCTCAAAGCATTAAAGAAAGCATGCTTAGAAAAGGAATATGAAGAAGAAAAGGAGAAAAGCAGGAAGACTTACAGAGACCTGCATGTCTGGCTGGTTCCAGAGGCTCTGCACTAGGAGGCAGGATTCCAGGCAGGAAAAGTTCACTATTTCATTAATGCAGTAGCTATTCCACCTTCTATTTAGTATGACTTAAGGTGAACCTGCTTTCCTAGAGGTGGTCCTATGACAAGATGATTGACCAGCGAAACTGGAAAGGTAGGTCTTCCAACAGACAGACTAGAGATTTCATAGTCTTGGCCAGTTATAGGGCTATTTGCTACTCTGACAAAGCTGTTATTGTGTGCATGGAGTTTGGGGTAATCTGAATCTGTGTTCCCAGGCCATGGTCACTCATATTTGGCTCCAGAATAAACTATCTCTTATCCCCTTTGAGGTGAAAGTTATGTCCTTGCATCAACAGGAGGGAATATTTCACAAGGGGTTTTCTCACCTGTCCCCTTGGCTCCTCCCTGGTCTTACCTCACTGACTGTAATTACTCTGATACTCACCTTTACACCACGTTTTCAAATCTATTACAGAAATTCTTGATTCATTGGGGCACAGCAAGTTTTCAAGCCACTGCTAAGGACCATGTAAAAACTGTATTCCTCATGAGGAATATGCATGACCTTCTTCACCCCATCAGTCAGCATCAGCAGTAAGCAGTCAGGCTTGAGGACAATGTCCCCACACCCATTTATATTCCTTTAAGAGTCAGGAGAGAAGGAGAAATCTTAGATCCTGAATGCTTCTCACATGGTTATAACCTTCTGGCTACCTTCCCAGAAAGAAGCAACCCATCCCCCATTGGCTCCTCTGATATGACTAAAACCCAATTGTTAGGTTCACGAAAAGACCAGGACCACTAGAGACCATTCTGGGGCAAGAAAAGAAGAAATTTGTTGGGATGTAGAGATACTGGACTGCTCCCACAGGAGAAAGAGAGCAGTGGGTTCTCATCACAGCAGACTGGATTTTATAGGATTTTTCTTTTGGGGTAGGGGAAGGTGAGTCAATAGTAGGTGCCTTGGTGGTAGGGGGGTCAGTTAGGTGTTTTTCAGTTTTTCATTTTGCTGCGATGGAAAATTGCTGTTATGATTAAGGTGCATGGTTACTGAGAAACAAGGATGGTTTAACTTCTTCCCTGGAATACTGCCCACCAGGTTGTGATCGCCGTGTTACTGGTCAGTAGTGACTCCATCTTGGGCCCAATTCAGCATAACACCAATCATAGATCACTCCCTGGACCAGAGTCCTGTATGACTGAGCCTCCTCATAATGGGGCAACCCACTCTGCACCTGCCAGAGATGACATAACCTCAGTCCCACATCTCTCCCCTTTCCCAAAAGGGAAAAAGTATAAAAACCCTGAGAGTCTGTAAGGAAGAACATACTCTCCTCTGGATGGTGGCCCTCTGGGGCCATGGCAGGGGTGCCCTCTCAGGTTTATTATAATAATAAACCTTCTTGCTCTATAGAAGATCAGTTTTCCAACCCCTGCTTTCTATTTTCTTACTGACAGTGCTGACCACATCCTGATGATAGAAGGAGCAGAAAGGAGGCCCAGAGATAGCATTTGCTCTTGAAGCCCTTGCACAACACATGTAGAGAAAGCATCTTGCTCTATCACATAGGAAGGAGCTAAGTGGTGCTGCAATCTGGGTGTATGTTAACCAGGTCTGTCTGTTGAGCAGTATTTGACAAATGCTGGTTACAACAGGAGGTTGTAAAGACACGCTGTGAGTATTAAATAACATATCAATGAAATGCATGGCCCAGCAATTTGACACACGGAAAGCAATGGTAAGTGTGGACCTCTTAGGGGACTCCCCATTCACTAGAATGTGAATGCACATATAGGATTTCCACATCTCCTAGAGTCCTTGTCTGTCCTCAGCCCTTACTTGAGCATACTCCCCAAAAGCACAGTGACTCCAGGGTTTAGGTAGTTATCAAAAGTCAAGCCCGATTAGTTTATTGTTCTCTGTACAAATAATAACCTGGACCCCATTGCTGCTTCCTTGTCTGGGAATGTACAAGCACAGTGGAATGTGCCCAAAGTTCTGTCCTCATGCCCCTGACATCTCCCAAGTATTTCATAAATGAACACTATTCTTTGAAATCTATAAAAATTTTTCTTTCATCTTTATTTTAATTTTTTAATTAGTTTACAAAGTAGCAGGTTTCCTTATGGCATTTTCTTACTTAGTTTTGTCTGTTGAAATAGTGACAATGCTAAATGCACAAGTCTCAATGAAGTTAGTCATAAACATGTTCCCTCACTTTAGAGATAAAGCCAAAACACCTTCCCATGAGGTGTCTTAATTTTCATGATTCGCTGGACTATTTTTAAAGCCCCTGTAATGTTGCCTTCACAAAAGAGTATAGGAAAGAAGTAAAATATCTAATGTTAATGAAAATCAAACTGAGGCTACAGACCTAACATGATAAAATAAAACCTTTATCTCTCACAGCAGTCTGCCATAGCCAGTTGTTCAGCTTACCAACTGCTGACACGCTTAATGTCTTGATTATATCCTAAGCAAAACTGCCCTCAATTATTAAATCATATGTGTACCAGATGTACGCTACATGTAACAAATATAAAATGAAATCAGCATGTTTTATGTGAATTTCAATATGCTCTTTGGTGGACTTCACAAGTAATGAAGTAACATACATTTACCAAATAGTTTTCAGTCATTATACAAAGATTCAAGTTGTCTCAGTCAGATGAATGATTCAAGAGACAATAATGTAAAACTTCTGTGTTCTCAGTTACAGAAAGTTTTCATGTGACCTGAATAAATGTGTTCTAAGGATAAAGAAATGGCTCATCAGTTAAGTGCACTTGCTACTCTTACAGCAGACTTGGGTTAGGTTCCCAGCACCCACATAGCACCTAAGAATTACCATCCATAGCTCCAGTTCCAGGGAATCCAGTGCCCTCTACTGGCCCCCACAGGCATTTTGCATGGGAGGTTCATTTACTCACATGCAGGCAAAATACTCATACAAACACATAAAATAAAAATAAAAATAAATTTTTTGATTAAAGAAAAAAAAGAGTATGTGGTGGTTTGAATGAAAATGTCCCCCATAGGCTCCAAGCATTTGAACATTTAGCTCCCAGTTAGTGGTGCTGTCTTGGGAGGTCTTGGAAGATGTGGCCATGTTGGAGGAAGCACGTCACCGCGAACGGGCTTGCAGAGTTCTTAAGCCTTGCCAGATCTCCAGTCATTCTCTGCTTCCTGTGCCTGCTTGAAGATGTGAGAGCTTGGCTTCTGCTCCTACTCCAGTTTCATCAGCCACCATACCTCCCTGCTATGATGGGCTGTAATTCCCCTGGAACTGTAAGCTCAAATAAACTCTTCCTTTTATAAGTTCCCTTAGTCACAGTGTTTCATCATAACAACAGAAAAGTAACTAATACAGTAATTGGTACTAGAGAGTCGGGGTACTGCTATGACAGATCTGACCTTGGTGTTTTGGGGAGGATTGTGGAAGCATTTGGAACTTTGGGCTGGAAAACCATTGAGTGCTTAGAGTTTGTTGCTGTGGAGCTTGGAATAGTTATGCTGAAAGAGTTGTGGATGATGGAGGCCTGGCTTGCAAAGCTTCAAAGGGGAGTACAGACTATCAGGGCTGTTTGTGTGATATCTTGAATTGAGACTCTGTTGGTTCTGGTCAGCTGGGGATGAAGAATCAGCTGTGATTAAGAAGGGACCAGAACTACTGAAGCGAAACCTTTGTTTTACTGGGACAATTGATGCTGATTAGCCAGGGGAGCAAACCAGTAAGCAGCTATCCTCCATGGTCTGTGTGTATGTGTGGTGTAGGTACCTGTGTGTGTGCATGTGTGGGTGAATGTGTGTGTATGTGATGTGTGTGGTGTGTGTGTACTGCATGTGGGTGTGTGTAGTGTACGTAACTGTGTATGTGCACATGTGTACACATGCACTTGGAGGCCAGAGGTTGACCTCAAGGGCTTTCTTCAGTTGCTCTCACCATATTTTTTAATGCAGTGTCTCTCCCTGAACCTGAAGGTCATCCATTGGGTTAGGCTGGCTGAAGAATGAGCTTTGGAGCTCCATCTGGCTCTCTCCATCCCAGAGCTGAGGTGCAGATGCATGACACTCTGCCCAGTTTTATACATTAGTGCTGACAATCACAACTCAGGTCTTTATGTTTGCACAGCAGGCACTTTACCAGCTAAGCCTTCTCTCTAGCCTCCAATCACTCATGTAAAGATGAGAAATAATCAAAACCCAGCAAAACAAGTCTTTTTAATTAAATGTTTCTGACATCACAGAAATATCTTATGATGAAATGGGCATTCCGAAGGGCTCTCTTCACCTGGGAAGAGGCCTGTGATGGAATTTACTTTTGGGCAACAGGAAGTGTGAGCAAAAAGAATGTATGAATGCTTCCCTAAGACAACATGACACCCCACCGTCACCGTGCCTTCACCAGTGCACAAATCAGACATTAAATAAGCATGAAGGGCTCACGACCCCACATGAGAGAGCCGGTGATGTGAGGGCTCCTCACTTTATCAAAGAAACCATTCATCAGATCTTCCACCAAACTTTCCCCACTCATGGACGTGGGACATACAAGCACAGTGTAATGTGCCTTAAGCTTTGTATCAAGAGCAGATTATGAACAGCATAGGTAAACTGAATGTTATAAAAATATTTTAGGGATGGTGAAAGTGCTTGCTTCACTCACCTGAGCTTGATCTCTGGAACCCAAAAGGAAATTTGTCACCTGACTTCCACATGTGTGTCATGACATGCACACACACACACACACACACACACACACACAAACTCATTAATAATAATTTTTAAATTTAGGGGTGTGATAGGTAGCATATGCTTTTAATCCCAGCACTTGGGCAGCAGAGACAGGCTGACCTCTGGGAGTTTGATGCCAGCCTAGTCTACATAGAGAGTTTCAAGTCAGCCAGGGCTACATAGTGAAACTCTGTCTCAAAAAAATTTTAAAAAATGGGGGAACTGAAGAAATGGTTCAATGGTTAACAGCACTTCCTACTCTCCAGAGGACCCAAGTTCCATTTCTAGAACTGATGTCAGGTGCCTCATAACCACCTGTAATTCCATCTTCTATAGATCTGACACCTTCTTCTGGCTTCTGCTAATACCTGCCCTCATGAGCAGATACACCCCCCCACGCACACACAGAGTCAAAAATTAAATTAGATATTTTAAAATTTTTAGAATTTTTAGCAGTAAATACCACTACATCATCAATGACCCTGATTAGACACTGACTTTTGGCTGTTACATTAACTGTATGTAGAAAGTAGTAAAGAGATGATTAAATAGTTAAATCTACTCGAGATACCCAATTGTGGATACCGCATATAAAGTCCTTTCCTTTAAAAAGAATATTTCCTAAATGAATAAAGGTCTTAGAACTTGTTTGTGCATATGGCATCCCTCACTACTAAATCCATTGTCTAAGCTTTGGTGCACATTATAGAAAAATCTCTAAATGTTTTTGGTGGTGTTTCAGGTTTGTTGCATTTTATAGATGGAACCCAGGGCTGCATGCTCACTAAGCAGGCACACTGACTGAGCTGTACCACCTCGCCACAGCATTCTCTTTTTCTCTATGAATTTTACTTTATTTTGCCTCCTGAGGCTCTCTTTCTCTCTTTTTGAGCAGCACAGGGGGTAAAGTTCTAATGCTCACTCACCTAGAAATAGATTTGACGATTGCATTTCAGATACCCATCCTGAAATAAGAGACTGTTTATGTGGAAGCTGTTGCTTTAGAGTTTGCTTTGATTTGATTTGGGTTTTTTTTTGTTTGTTTGTTTTATGTTTCTTTAAGATAGTCTCAATATGTAGCTCAGGCTGGTTTCTGCTTTGCTCCATGCAGGATGTGAGCTACTAATCCTCATGATTCAGCTTCTCTAATGCTGAGATTATAAAAATGTGCCACTACACTAGGACCATACTAACACTTTCTGTTAAAGCTGCTCAAATCAGTGAAGACAGGTAGATAGATGATAAATAGATGATTGATAGATTAGATAGATAGATATTGTTTTCTAGAGAAAAAGTACGAGTGCAAACTATGTAGAGGACAGATTGATAGACAAATGATAGGTAAATAGATGAGAAGTAGATAAAAGGCAGGTAAGTAGAAGGTAGACAGATGATAGGTAGGATAGATAGATAGATAGATAGATAGATAGATGATAGATGACAGATAGATTAGATAGGTGATAGATGATAGATAGATAGATAGATAGATAGATAGACAGATAGATAGATAGATAGATATATGATAGATATAGATAGATAGATGATAGAGAGATGATAGATAGATGATAATCTCATGTGAGTATGTCAAAATTAATAATGTACTCATATCACAGTTTTTTTATTTATTATTTTTATTTTATGTATACGAGTGTATTGTCTGAATGTATGTGAGTGCACCTGTGTTGTGCAATGCCACTGAGGTCAGAAGAGGGCTTCAGATTCCCCTGGAACTGGAGTTAAGGACAGTTCATAGCCATCATGTTGGTGCTGGGAATCGAACCTAAGCCCTCTGCAAGAGCAGTCAGTGCCCTTAACCACTGAGCCATCTCTCCAGCCCCAATAATGTATTTATATCACAGTTTTTAATGGCTTTCTGAAACTACCAAAAACAATTATTTTTTAAAAATTTCCAAGTTCTTAAAAGGGGAAAATTTTCTTGTGAAAAATCTCTAATCAGTTTTACATTGAATACTTTCACCAACTTTACAGTCTGTTTCTCTGTATCAGATTTTTAAGGGAACAAGAGTCTAATAAACTGTACAGAGGGTCTTCCTAACCATATTGGTATAGGCCTCCAGGTGTAGTTATCAACCACCCAAAAATGTGTTTGATATTTACATTGGTAAATAAAGCTTAAGTAAAAACCAAACAATTTTGAATAAATCTTGTAAATATTACTTGTGTTTAAATTAGATATTGAGCCAATCATTTCAGTTACTATTTTAATGTTTATTTTTCACCTTTAACATCCACTTGCCTTAAGAGTTTAATGCCTTCAATGCAAGGATTCTGTTATTTTAAAGAATACCATGCACATGTTCAGCTCTATTTATTTTTTCTAATTAAAATAAGCAAAATTTATTTATATTACAGATAAAAATAGTAGTTCATTTTATAGAATACATGGCAATACTTATCCCAAATCCAGAGTTTGAACTGGATTATACTTAATTATGGTTAATGGACCCCTGGGAATTTTAATTATCAAAAACTATAGTACTATACCACTTTTTACCAACTATATTAACTATGAAAAGGCAAAACAAAGGATGGGTAAAAGTCTTAATGATTCTAGCATGTATTTTATATTTTAATATCATGACATAATAAAATAGTTTATCATTTGTTGTGAGAATTTTTCTTGGAGATGCTAATTAATGTCTATCCCCCTTTTAAGGTTTTGATGATAAAGCAATGTTTGATTACATTAAAATTTATCTTAGGGAGCCAGTGAGTCTAATGAGCTTGCCCACAGAGCAGGGTTGAAGAGTTATTGACAGGCGTATGGGTGACCCAAGAGCACCTGCATTGAAACGTCTTCATCCAATGTGGTTAAGGACCTTCCATTAGCCTTTTCCAGGTTATACCTCTCCATTCCTCATCAAGATCATGTGTGATTAAGTCAGAGCGTAATTTCACACAATGGCCTGTAAAGAATTGCCAGATATTCAGGTAAGAGTCACATGTCTATTTTATGGAAGGAGTATCCATAGTTAACAAGCTCAATTGTGATCACCTTCTGTAAGTAGGTACAGTTGAACTCATGAAGTAGACAGTTGTTTGGCTCAGTGGGTAGCACTGTACAACATTACCTCAATAACAGAACATTTCATCCAATTTACATGCATAGAATAGTGTAATAACTTAGTATTACTTAGGTTTGCATTGTAGAACTATGGGGCTTGGTGAGTTTCCAGGTAAAACTTGTAGAAAATATAAGATGGTTAAAACATATTTTCTTTATATAGTTTAGAGAGTGATTTATCAACACTGTGCTTTAGGTTTAGCAGACACAGGGCAAAACATTTTCAAATTGATGTTCATAACATCTATTTGATGAAGAAGTACCAACAAATGCATTGACAAGAACCATGCCTGTCGATACATGCAGAATCAGCAGCCGGGACCCCAGAAGCCTTCACCTGCATTCAAATCATAAAGATCATTTGAGCTCAAGTCTTTTTCCAAGTATTTATGGTAGTGTATATTCCTCATAATACTTTGTTACAGTCATTAGGTATGTCTGGCAAATTTTGTGAATTTGTTAGTTATATAACCACATGAGTGGATAAATGAAGAAATAAAAGGAAAGAGAGGAAGAGAAGGTGGGAAAGGGGAAGTACAATGGAATTTTAAGATGCATTTGGAAGTAAGTCATGAGTTTGTACAAGGCAGATCTGATTCCTTCTGTGTACATAAATCATAGCATGTGCACATTTCTAGGTCATCTGTTATTCCTAAAAGTATAGATGCCCCTTATTGTCAAATGAGAATATAAGTTTCACATACCAGAATCTCAGGAGAAACACTGACATTTGGAGGTCATTCTTCATATAGGAAATTAAAGTCTGGACACTAGAGTTCCATTCAGAGAGCTCAAACAAGACATTCTTAGTTCTTAAGAGAATGGTTTAGTTTGAGGGCATTTTAACTCCCTTTTCTAGAGAAATGAAGAATTCAGAAATCAAATGTGCACAAAGGAAATCAAAGTACATGAATTTTCTGGGCACTCTGAAGATGAGCCAATGGTAAGAAATTTTACAAGGACTGTGCTAGCACAAAATTCAGTCCTCACCAGAAATTGTCTTGGGTTAATTGGTTCATGATTTATTTTGAGTGAGAAGCTATTCTTTTTCTCTACTCTCCTCAAAATAAAAGAAAAAGGATGTAGTAAATAATACTGAAATGCTTATTTTTTAACATTTGTGCTAGAACAATTCAAATCGTGTGTGTGTGTGTGTGTGTGTGTGTGTGTGTGTGTGTGTGTACATATTTGCATGTTTGGGGGTACAAACACGTGTGAGTATATGTAAGTGTAGAAGCCAAAGATCACCCTCAGGTGTCATTCATGCTCTGACCACCTTGTTACGGAAACTGGGCCTCTCCGTGGCCTGGAACTAGCTGAATAAACTAGACTAACTGGTCAGTGAGGCCCACAGATCCACACACCTCCACCCTTCCAAGGCTGTCTCTTTTTTTTAATGTGAGCTCTGGGACTTGAGCGCAAATCATCATGCTTGCTTGACAAGCATGGTACCAACTGATCTATCTTCCCAGCCTCAATCAGTTTTTTACAAAGGGCAAAACATGTTTGCATTTGAATATGTACAATGTTTTATATAAATATTCTCTGTAAATTCTAGTCAAATTGCCTTGCAATGTGTGTAAGTTTTTTGTTCCTACCTTAATAATATATTTCTTGATTTTTTTCCCAGACAAGCAAGCTTCAGTTTAGTTGAATAAATACAATAGATAATTCATCCAGGCTATAATTTTACACTATTGAGTTTCTTGCAGTTTGCCCCACCTTGTATTTCTTTCAATATTCCTCCCCTCCTTTCTTTCTCCTCCTCACTCCCACACACCCGAAGTCCTTCTGTATCTTCTGTGGAAGCCATGTGGCCACAAATTGGAATGATGGGAAGACTTTGAATCACTCAGTCATAATAATATGCTTTCTCTTTTAAAAAACAGATATACTGGTAAAATAAATCATGTCAAGAAAAATGGCATAATCAAATGTTTTATGCCTCTTTATGAAGAACAAATAAACATCTTCTTCCACAGGGATAAGTATTGAGTGAAGATGGTTTAGAGATTTGGGATGAACTCCACCCTAAATCCTTGATCTTAAAATTCTGGTTCTCTTGGTGAGAACTGTAGATAGGACTCGTAATCCTTGCAGATCACATCCAGAGAAAGTGCCAAGAAGCAGAAAATGGCTGCTCAGTCACAGGGACCGAAAGTTACCATCCGGGTCACCCACTGAACTCTTCACTGTCTGTATATTTATGAATCACTAATTAGAGTGTCAATTTTTTCCTTTGCTTCTTTCTTGCCTGGTCAGAACAGAGGAGTGAGAATTGAGGTGATAAAACATAAAGTAAATAACTTTTCAAAACGCAAGCTAGCAATGGGAGGGGGTGCTGGGGGTTTGAACCAGAGACCCCCATGCAGTGATGATTGGGGATGAGTAAGCATGCCATTTGCCAGCCCATGCCGCCTCCAGTACCTGGAATACTCAGGCACAACAGGGAGCCTAGTCAAGCAAGGACTCATTTATTGCAGGTGTTACAGAGCTTATAAAGGCATCTGGAAATCCCCCTCCCCCCTGAGGGTGTATCTTAAGGATGGTCACACTCTGATCATGCACTCCTCAGCAGTGCAGAAGTATCCTTCAGACTTTTAAAACAAGTCAGGCCATGCCCCAGTAACTTCCTCTCAGACCTCTGCAAGGCAGGGCCTTTAGGTCCCCACATCTCCCCCTATTATTTTTATTTTAAGGCAGGACTGACTTTATTTCACAGGTTACCCATCTCATAGATGGCTCCCTGAGGAGAAATGGCTATCTCCTTCCTCTAATCTTAGGCATTTTTGCCTGTCTTAGGTTGTGTCACCTCTGACCAAGCCTTGCCTGTCATTGGACCATGCACCTGGCCATGTGCATGTCCTGTCTTAGGAGTACTTGTCATGGGACATCTTACCCATCCTTGGCTAAAAATGCATCATGATTAAGGGCAGCCGCATGGGTAATGCCAGCCCGTGACAGTCTTAGTCTCTGCCTAACTCAGTTAGCCAAGCGTGGACAACCAGAGGGGGTATATTCCTGGGGGAGTCCATAATCATGAGGAGGTGGGCCGTGGCAGTTCCAAGGGTCCTCTGTTGCTGAATTATCTGGTAAAGACACTTAAAGATAAGCATTATCAAGAGAAACAAAGCAAGTCATGGCGTAGGACAAGTTGAAATACTTCTGAGACCATGTATGTTTTAGCCATCAGCCAGTTGTCAAAGAGGCTGACTGGCAATGAAGCCAAGGAACTGGGTCCTTCACCTCAGATGGATATAAATGAAGAGAGGAATTTTGTCTCATGAACCGTCATGCTAGTCAGTCAGATCCTAGCCTACCCACTTAAGGTTTTTTGCAGGCACCCATATGGGGTTTGAATCTCCTATAGGGTAGACACAGCCAAAGCCTCAACCCATGGTTAGCAATGGACCTGGGCCTCTCCATTTCCTCGTAATGGGGTCGTTCCATCTTACCTGTACCTCAGGTCTCTGCTCCTGTCGTCCCCAATGCTTCTGAAACCAGGATTCCAACTAATTTTTTTTTTTTAAATTAAGAACATTAATAGTGAATAAGGCCATACCCAACTGTTGGTGGGGGTTTATTCCCCCTTTTTGTTTTTGTAATTGAATTTTTAGGTTATGATGGTTGCATTCTATAATGGCTTGACCTTGGGGATTATAGGGAATTCTTGTAACAGTGAAGAAGGCCATACCCAACTTTTGGTGGGGGCTCATTCCCCCTTTTTGTTTTTGTAATTGAATATTTAGACTTTGATGGTTGTGTTCTATAATGTCTTGACCTTGGGGATTGTAGGGAATTCCTGTATTGTGTTGAATTTCCCAAAGTGAAGAGAAACCTTGTAAATTTTTACTCACATAACATGGTCCACTATCAGTTTTAATTCTTTGGGGCAGTCCCAAAGTAGCAAAGCACTGGAGAAAATGAGACCAGGCATGTTTAGACTTCTCTCCTGTATGAGCGGTAGCCCAACAGGTATGTGAGAATGTGTCAATGGACACAAAAATATACTTAAGCTTTCCAAAAGGAGCATAGTGTGTGTGACATCCATCTGCCACAAGGAATTGGGCTTGAGTCCCCCGGGGTTTACCCCTGGCTGTTGCAGAGGCAGTATCTGTACACAATAAGCCATCTTGTCTGCCTCTGCATTGCCTTGGGATCAAAGCCCAGGCAATCCTTGGTGCCCCCTTAGATGTTGTAAGAAGATAGGGGCTTCTCTCTCTCTAAGGAGTGTATGAGTCTGAATACTGTCAGAAAGCAATGGCCATGAGTTCTTTGAATTGAGGTGAGCCATCACAAGTGTGGACATATCTTTTTGGTTTCTCATCTGCCCCCAGGTATACTACCACTGCAGCTCCAAATCTGCCCCCATCAGTGAAAACATCATAGGCTTTCACTAAGGGCTTCCTTGGCCCTGGGATTTGGCGAGCGCTGCTGCCAGTGGGGCTGTAACACTGGGGGGCAGGGTGGATTCCTGGCCACCTGCAGAACGGAGGGGATGGGGGCCCCCCCGAGCCACCTTCCCTGGCCGGGCCTTCCCAGCCACCCCGAGCCAGTCGCAGCGTACCACCAACAGTGCTTTTTTTTTTTTTTAAATGCACCCGGCAGGGGCCAGTCACCAGCCAGGGGGCGGTCCCCTGCCCAGCTTTCGCATGGGCCCCTGACTCATGCACGCAATAGTTCAAGGCAGGTCGGGTGGGCAGTTATCATCGCTGATCCCTTTCACTCCGCTCCGCCCCAGCCTTTTGAAAAAGGCATCCATGGGTTTTGTTTTCATGGGTCCCGGGAGGCCCTGAAGCTGGCCAGGGCATGCCTGAGGTTCTGCTTGTTACTTTGGCCGCTTTTGGTTTCACTTCTGTTGCATTTCTGCCTTCTTCCTCAAACTCTTCCCATGATTCCCATGTATCCCCAGTAAAAACATTAGCCCCAAGTAGCCAGGGAGCCAAATGAACAGCCTCTGCCCAAACCTTTTGAGCTACCGGATCTGACAGATCCAACCCCCTACTTTTAAGCATATCTCTCAGCGCTTTAAGTGCTGGGTCCTCAGGCTTATTAGTTGCGTTACCCATCTTTTGGGTCTCACTTATCCCGAACTCTCAATTCGCCCCAATCCATTATTTTTCTTTCTTTTCTGCTTTTCACCTTCCTTCGAGCGCCACACTGGGCACCAGTTGCCAGGGGTTCGAGCCAGCGACCCCCACACAGTGATGATTGAGGATGAGTAAGTGTGCCCTTCGCCAGTCCATGCTGCCCCCAGTACCAGGAATACTCAGGCACAATGGGGAGCCTAGTCAACCAGGGACTCATTTATTGCAGGTGTTACAGAGCTTATAAAGGCATCTGGAAATCCCCCTCCCCCCTGAAGATGTATCTTAAGGATGGTCACATGCTGATCATGCACTCGTCAGCAGTGTGGAAGTATCCTTCAGACTTTTAAAACAAGTCAGGCCGTGCCCCAGTAACTTCCTCTTGGACCTCTGCAAGGTGGGGCCTTTAGGTCCCCACAAGGGGGAAGGCTGTTTTATTATATATTTATAAACAGAGCTATTCAAGTGCCTGTTGAAGATGTGTCACATTGATGGTCTTGTAGTTTGGGGGTTTTTTTTTTTTTCATTGTGAGCATGGTGTGTTCATTGGTGTGCATACTATGGTGTGTGTGTGTAAGTCAGATGACAACTTTGTGAAGTTGGTGCTCTTCTTTACTCTTTGCATGTATTCCAGTGATTGAACACAGGCTTGTGCAGCAAGTGTCTTTGCCCACTGAACCAGTCTACCAGTACTGAAGTCCTTTTATTTTAAAAAAAAAAAAAAAAAAGGTGAATGCTGAGGTTGAATTCTACACACCCTGCCTCATGAACGTTGAATACCATTACCAAAGTAATTTGAGCAAAATCCATTGTCTCATGTAAACTATATGGGAGACAAGCTTAAGCCTAGGGTGATATTGCAACTGTCAGGGTCACGTGGTTTCCAGGAATCCAGGCTCTGTAATCTGAAACCCAGTATGCTAATGAGGCATCCTACCCACTATTCTGTGATAGGACGTTAAGTCTGTTATGCTAATGGGATGATGCTAATAAGGTATCCTACTTGCTGTACTGTGATAGGATGCTAAACTTGTTATGCTAATAAGGTATCCTACTTGCTATGTTGTGATTGGACCACTACCCCTATATAAGCTTGTGCCTTCTTGCAATAAAGCAGACCTGTGTCACTGAGCCTGGTCTCCTGTGTCTGAATGTGGCTCTGCTGACACAGTCTCCTCACCAGCCCTGGGGTCCCGGACCGGGCAGAAGTGGTGATGACAGGAGGCAGCGCAGGGCAAGCAGAAGAGCTGCCTCTGCACCGGGTGAGCAGAAGAGCGGCCTCAGCCCAGGGCAAGTGGAGGAGCAGCCTCAATGCCCGTGAGAACCAAGGACCGGCCACCACTGGCAGTGAACGCAAAACTAGAGACAATCTTCTTCATGATCAGAGTCCCCTCAGGGCTCTAGCAGAACAAAGCTAAGTTTCTAGCATGTTCTCAGCCTCCCCCTAAAATGCCCACCTGAGAAATATTGTAATTATAAATCCTTTCTCTGCCCTTGAGAACCAGGGAGCTATTTGTTTGGAACATACACAGTCAAGGAGATAGTTCTGAGTCTGCATGATAGGAAATGACCTAAGTTATCTTGTCATCTTTCTCTAATTTGTACAACTACCCCTTGTCATAGTGATAGATGTTTATCTTCCAGATAAGCAAACCCTCCACTCACCACCCCACCTTACCCACATGGACCTTATTGCACCTCGGTATTAACTTCAGCATATCTCTGTCAAAACAGCTGGTTTTAGACTCAAAAATGTTTCAGTGGGTAGCAAGAAGTTCCACACTATATGATTTAGCCTAACCTAGTCTGTGTTTTTCAGTGTGCAGGCAGCCACTGGGCAGGACTATAAACTTATCTTCGGCTTCAAGGTGGAAGAGCTACAAGGCCATGGGTAGCACACTTTCTTATCAGTGCTCTGATTTCTGAGAGAGACAGATGCAGCTAGGGAGTCTGTACTTAACAGTTTGACCTTGGATCTTTTGCCCTTGGTGGTTCACAAGCAAGCAATGAGCAAGGTTGCAGCTCTCCCACTTGACTCTTCATAGCCTCTTGCCCTCTGTGTCACAGCTCTCAGCTACCTCTGCTCCTCGTCATTCTCAGAAGCTCTTCAGCTATCTTCTCACTACTATTTGGTGTGTCTGAGGCTAAAAGCCCTAAAAGCTCATCTGTACTTTATGCATCCTGCTCAACCTACTCTGTACATGGTGAAGCATGTAGGTTGTCAATAAATTTGGGCCTGGTGTTGCAACTCTAGGACAGGAAGTGATTGAGCACTAGCCTGCTAATTTATCTTAAAAGGAGTTGGGCACGCTTATAATGAGATTATCATTCCACCAAACCCTTACATGCTGTGAATGAAAGTTCCCAGAAAAAGCCTCACCTTCCACTAAACCTCCTGCAAGGCTAGTTAACTAATTAGCATTTCAATAATTGTGAGAGTTTGGAATGTTACAGGTATAGAGCCTAATTGCAATTTATCTTGGGCTGTCTTTAGTCATTCCTTTCCCACCTCTGTGTCTAATTTAACATCCTATGACTAACATAGTAAAGCTTTTTGTGATGTCTTAACTTAACAAAACCCTAGTTTCCACCGACTAGGGTGGTATCCACCAACAAGGCTAAGAGTATCATCAAATAGCATCTGAGGAGTATAGCTGAGATTTCTCTGCTTTACTGAAACCTACCTTCTTAATGATTCTGCTGGTGTATCTGAAAAGTGCCTTGACTTATGACTTTCTCTGTTCTGTTAGAACATGGAATTTAGAGTGACCTAAATCTGTGTTTCTGAACCCTGGCCACTCAATGTTTGACTTCCAAATAAACTCTTATCCCCTTTGAGGTAAGAGCTTACATGGGCACACCAAAGTATAGGGGTTTTGCTGAATTATTGGGGAGGCACTACTCTTTCCACCCTGGGTAAGAATGAACACAGGGTCATCTGGAGACCACTAAGCCTTGTATTGCTCACAGTCGAGTCTTCCAAAACTAATGCAAGTTGCCTGGCAGAGTCATGCTGGAATGAGGCCTTCTGAGGCTGATGCAGTAGCTTCAGCAGCAGCCAAGGTTGTAGTTGTTCTTATATCTGAAGTAAAATTCTCTCCAGATGATGGTGGAGTGAGCAACACAGCAAGGCTTCCCTAGAGCAATCCAGCTGGTTATCAAAGAACTGGCTGCTTTGTTGACAGCTCCCCTTTAAGGCAGCCAGGCATAACAGAAAGGTCTATCAGCTGTTTACGGGCTTTAACACCCAGCTCCCAACAGTTTTGATCATTAACAAAAAGAAAAATTAAAGAGTGCTTAAAATAAAGACCCAGGAATTTAAACTTTTTAATAGCATTTATTATTTTAACCACTAGTCAAATACCCTTCAGACAATTTGCTTCCCTCAGGTCTGCCTCATCTGAACATTTAAGAATGCCTTCTGGAGGTCGAGAGATGTCTCAGAGGTTAAAAACACTGGATGCTCTTGCAGAGGACCTGGGTTTGGTTCCCAGCACCCACATTGTGGCTAACAACCATCCATAACTCTGGTTCCAAGGGACATGACACCCTCTTATGGCATCTGCAGGTATCACAGGACACGGATATATTTACATACATGCAGGCAAAACACAAATGCACATAAAATAAATATTTAAATGCTTTCTGACTTTTTAATTAAAGAAAGAAGCAACAAAGTTGAGCTCAGTTTATACTGGATTCTTTCCAACAATAGTTATTACTGAATAAAATGTCTTTATCACCTGTGACTAGTGTTCCAGTTGTTTTTTAAAAGAATATTTTTTAAAAGGTGCCCCCAATAAATCCACTTCCCTTTCATGTCCTTTCTCTTTTTTACTTTACTTTTTTTTTATGCCTACTGAGTCCAATTCAATAGGTGCTGCCTGTGGAATGTTGTCTGATTTCATTGGCTTGATCTTGTGAAGATCCTGTGTAAGTAACCTTAGTTGCAGTCCATTCATGAGTGTAGTGGCCATGCCATGCCCAGACGATGGCATCTCACAGCGCTCTGACCTATCTTCTGCCTTTTATGTTCTTTTCTTTCTTGCAGTATAACCCAAGCCTTGGGCAGGGTCGGTGTGTGTGGCTGTCCCATTTAAGGATGAGCACTCAATAGTCATTTATTCTCAGCACTTTGACCATATATGAGTCTCTGAATTAACTGTTGGCTACTGCAGAGAGAAACTTCTCTGGGCAAGGTAGAGAGCAGCACTAATCTATGGATATAAACATAAATATTTAGAAATCAGTTTGACAACATGTCCCTTTAGCAAAACAACAGTAGTAGATTACCCCCCAGGGGCTATAACCTTCCCAGTCCTGGGTTATGTGCACCTAGTTATGGTGCACAACCAAGAGCAATGGAAATAGTTTGTGTTGTTTGGGGGAAGCCCAGGGACTCCTTGATCAATAACTCATAGCGAGGTATCCTAGTCCCAGAACTAAGACTTTAGTTTAATAACCATTATCTTCTAGGAGAAGTGTTCCCACCTATGCAGGGTGCCTGTGATCAAACTCTTTTTAAAAATTACAGCTTTAAATTGGTTTACAAGGTAGCATGATTCCATAAGGGTTTTTTTTCTAATATTCTTAGTTTTGGTTACCCTACCCCTGCTGTCACCTCTCCCCTGTTCTCCAACCCTATCCCTGCTTAAATCTTCAGCCCCCAGTATTCCCACTTCTATTTTTATCTCATATGTGTTTTACCCTCACTTCTTCTCTTCCCCCTTCCATGGGCCCTTTCTAGCTCCAGCACTCTACAAATACTCTAAACTAAACACACAACTCCAAAATTCCAAAACTGCTCTTCCTTTCACTGTAGTCTCTTTTGTGGTGAGGGGCATTACTGGGAGGCTTTTTGATCCGATCTACTAGTTTCTATCTTGTGGTTGGAGAATTAAGACCATTAATATTCAGAGTTGTTGTTGAAAGTTGTTTATTGATTCTTACCATTTTGTTGATTTTGTGGGGCTTTTTTCTCTTCCTCTCAATATAACTTTAGTGTGGTTTATTCTTTCCTGTGGCCTCATGGATAAATTTGTCTTTCTCTTCAGTCTGCAGGATTCATTAAAGAATCTTCTGTAGACCTGACTTAGTAGCCATAAATTCCTTTACTTTGTTTTTATCTGGGAAAAGTTTTAATTTTTGTTTAATTATGACACAACTTTGCTGGGTATAGTAATCTGGGTTGTCAGTTGCTGTTATCTTTCCAAACTTTAAATACATCAAGAATTTCCGACTTTTAAAGGTTCAGTTGAATGATCTAGTGCTTTTCTAATAGGCCTGCATTTATATATGACTAATTTCACTCTTGCTGTTTTCAATATACTTTTTTATTCTGTATATTTAGTGTTTTAAATTATAATATAATAAGGAGATGTTCTTTTCTGGTCTTGTCTGTTTGGTGTCAGTGCTTATTGGTTTTTTTTTTAATTTATTATTTTTTATTTTATGTGTATGAGTGTATTACCTGCATGGTAAGTGCACCCATGAATGCAATGCCCACAGAGGACAGAAGAGGACCTTGGATCCCCTAGAACTGGACTTATAGACAGTTACCTGCCATGTGTGAGGTAGGATTTGAACCTGGGTCCTCTGCAAGAGAAGCCAGTGCTCTTAACTGCTGAGCCATTTCTCCAGCTCCAGTTTTTCATGTCTCTTATATTATTGTGTTGGGATTGATGCACCTAGTGTTACTTTGTTGCTTGTTTTATTATTATTGGTTATATTCTTTAGGTTGAAATATTTGCAAAGATTAAGTGGGACTGAGATGTAATAGAGTTGAGTGTGTAGTTCAGAAAAGAATTCCTCCCCCCAGAGCTCAGGTGGCTTGAGTAAGTTATGAACTGAGACAGCAGCACTGTTGATATAACACCAAGATCAAAAGCCAACTAAAGGCAGAGTTTGTTGTGGCTTATGGCTTCAAGGGCTAGATGCCCATAATAGTGAGGCAATCAGGACTGCAAGAGAAGGATGCTGAAAAAATCACGTCTCAACTGCACACAGGAAGAAAAAGAGAACAAGAAATGGGGCAAAGCAATAAACCCTCAAAACCCAATCCCAGTGATATGTTTCCTCCACTTCCATAACCTCCCCAAACAGCATGACTAACTGAGGATCAAATGTTTGAATACACAAGCCTATGGGGACATTTCCCAATCAAACCACACCACGGATTAAGTATTAGATTTGCTGAAAAGAAAAAAGCCAAAGTGGGCAAAGTAGCTAGGAAGGGCAAGTCGGGAGATTGTTAGGGCCCACCGATTCCAGAGAGTAGTAGAGCTATGGAATTTAGAGGTATGGATAAGGATGTGGGAAGGAAGAAAAGGCATGGGAGTAAGAAGAGTGGCTGAAGTGTATAGTAATTTATGTCTTACTGTAAACTGGGTAGAGAAACATAAAGAACAACCCTAGAACTTAACTGGGCAATATACACACAAAGGCAAAAGCATCAAGGGGCATGCATGCAAGAGGAGAACTCAAATCCTAGAAAGTTAAGGGAGAGCTGGGCATGAGGGCACTCACCTTTAATCTCAGCACTCAGGAGGCAGATACAGATCGATCTTTGCGATTTCAAGGCCAACCTAGTGAGCATAGTGAGTTCCAAGCCAGCCAGGATCACATAATGAGACTTTCTCAAAAGGAAGGAAGTAAAGAAAGAAGGAAGACCACTCCCTCCAAGGCTCAGGGGCTTTTGCAGAAGAGGTTGGTGGAAAGAATGTAAGAGCCAGAGGAAGGGGTGGAGTGTTACCTGGAAGTGTCCTCCAACCACTATGCTGTCAAGCTATACTCACAACTCTTTCCCACACTCTTCAAGGAGTAGAGGGGGGAGTCAGTTATCCCTCCCACCCATTCAATCAGCCTTAGCTGCATGTGGGGGGAGGGGCAAAGGATATATAATCCTAACCCTAACCCTAACACCAAGAGGCATCTCTCTCACAATTTTGTGCAGCTGTCAGGAGGTCACAGAGATCTATATTGTAGTGTGGACTTTACAGCAGAGCTGTAAATGTGGGGTGCCCACTTTTCTGTAAATAAACCACTACACTATGCTCTGTTAAAAAAATTAAATTATCTGGAGTCAACACTTCCCTGGGTAAGTTTGGTGGTGCCACTGCTCCTTGGCTCCCCCAGCCTCATTCACCCTCACAGCTCCCCAAAACCATCTCTTCTCCTAGGCTTGGCACTGGCCCATTTCTTGTCTTGGCACCCCAGACCTCTGGACTGGCCTCTTGGCCCAGACTCCTGACTCTTCCTGATCCTTTGCATCCAGACCAACCCAATTCCTCCCTCTAGTCCTCAGGACCACTTGGGGCCTCTTCCCACCCCTACCTTCCTTTGCATCCCTGGGCGCCCCAGCCCCTCAGATTCCTGGGGCCAGTATCTTTCCTGGGCCCTGGGGCCTGGCCAGCCAAACCCCCAATTCCTGAGGCCAGCATCATTCCTGGATGGATCCAGACCTTAGGAGAAATTCTGAGAGCATCCTATCCTCATCCAACTTCGGCCTCTGTGAGAACTCCTGAGCAGCAGGAGGACAGCCATCTGCCCCTCCAATATAAAATCAAAAGACAGAACCTAAAGCATAGACAAACCAACTTTTCATGCCGAACAAGTAACCCATAAAGGCACACAAACTTTACAAAAAGAGGCAGACCACAAAGGAAGGCTTGAGTCTCACACAAGAATCAGAAACTACAAAACAAATCCACATATCAAAGTCACAGTGAAAAAATAAAAACATAAAAAACCCAAATAATGTATCCCCACCTAGTACCAACGGTCCTGTGGAGGAGTACAATGAGAAACCCCTAGAGATAGCACAGGACAAGGAATTCAGAAGAACATTATAAACATGACAAAAGAAATCAGTGAATTTAAAGAACACACCAAAGAAATCCGAGAACAGAAAGAAGAAAGTATAAACTTCTGAATGAACTCAGAAAAGAGTTAGAAATATTGAATTAGGCTGAAATGAAGAAGGAAGTGAAACACTCAGTAAGCCAATTAGAAATGACAGGAGAAATCTCACGAATAGGATGAATGAAATTGAAAACAGAGTATCATGACTGAAAGATAAGGCAGACAAATTAGACCACTCAAGGAGGATTATGAAAAATTTAAGAAAACACAAGAATGGAATATTCAGGGAATTGTGTGACATGATAAAAAGATCAAACTTACAAATCATAGGCATACAGGAAGGAGAAGAAAATCATGATAACGATATGGACCAGATCTTCAACAGAATTGTAGAAGAAAACTTCCCAAAATTAAAGAAAGATATACCCATACAAACACAAGAATCATATACAACACCAGACAGGACCAGAAAAGAAACTCTCCACAGCACATCAAAGTAAAAACACTAAACGTACAGAACAAAGAGAGAATACTGAAAGTTGGAAAAGAAAAACAAGCCACATTGTGATGGCTAATCCTGGGTGTCAGCTTGACTGGATCTGGGATTAACTGAAATGAGAGAGATCTTCTTAATTGGATCATCTGAAGCTGGAAGACACACCCTAAATGTGGGTGTTACTTTCTGATGGCAGCCCATATAAAAGGCCAAGGCAGAGGAGAATGCCAGGCTTCTTGCTGCTTGCCTTCTCTCTCACTGGTGAGTTCGTCTTGCTGCTATAGACTGAAAACTAGCTGATCTTTTGGAATTCTTCAGACCTTCAGCACTGGATTGGGACTACTGAGACATCCTGTCTTGTGGACTGAGTGACTATAGATTCTCAGCCTCTCCAGTGTGGTGCAGCCATTTTTGGACTACTCAGACTCTATCCTGTGAGCTAAGCTGATAAATCTCTATACATATATATTCATTCTACTGGTTCTGTGTCTTTGGAGAACCCTGATTAATGCACACATATAAAGGAAAACCCATCAGAATTACATCTGACTTTTCAATGCAAACTATGAAATCCAGAAGAGCCTAGACCAAGGTAATCCCAGTTCTAAATGACCACAGATGCCAAACCAGATTACTTTACCAGCCAAAATGTCTATTATAGTCAAAGGGGAAAGAAAAATCTTCCATGACATAAATAGGCTGAAAGAATTCATTTCCACAAAACCAGCCCTTCAGAGAGTGCTTGAAGGAATACAAACAGCTGAAGAAAGGAACAACTATCCCCAAGGGATTACAGAAAGGAACTTAATGAAGGTATAACTATGGAAATGCACAGCTGCACCAAGAATGTGAACAGAAATAAAAATGACAGAAATTTCATTAATAACTTTAAATATCAATGGACTGAACTCCCCAGTCAAAAGACACAGACTAACTGAATGGATTAAGAAACAAAACCCATCTTTT
>NW_008334929.1:748730-767777 GCF_000622305.1 Nannospalax galili | reverse complement strand
GGGGCACAAAACAAACCTCAACAAATACAAAAAGATTGAAATAATTCCACAGACCACAATGCAATAAAGCTTAAAATCAACATCAGAGGAAACCCTAGTAATCACAGGAACACATGGAGATTAAACAACACATTCCTGAATGATGAATGAGTCAAAGGAGAAATTAAGAAAGAAATAAAAGTGTTCATGGAACTAAATGAAAAGGGCAATACAACAAAAGAAACCTCTGGGACACAATGAAAATAGTTCTTAGAGGGAAGTTTATAGCTCTAAGTGCCTTCATTAAAGAATCAGAAAGAACACAAATAAATGACTTAATATTGCAACTCAAGACACTTGAAAAGCAACAACAAATGAAATTCAACCCAACAGTCAAGAAGAAATAACAAAAAGCAGAGCAGAAGTTATTGAAATAGAAACAAAGAAAACAATACAAAGAACAAATCCAAGAGCTGGTTCTTTGAAAAGATAAACAAGATTGACAGACACCCCCCCAGCCCACTTAACCAAAAGAAAGAAAGAGTACCTCCAAATCAACAAAGTCAGAGATGAAAGGGGGGGAACATCACAATAGACACCAAAAAAATTGAGACCATTATAAGGGAATACTTTAAAACCCAAGAAATGGACGGATATCTAAAGGCATCGTAACCACCAAAACTAAACCAAGAAGAGATTAACAGCTTAAACAGACCCATATCACTAAAAGAAATTGAAACAGTAATACAAAACCTCCCGACTAAAAAAAGCCCAGGACCAGATGGATTTACAGCGGAATTCTATCAGATATTTAAAGAAGATCTTTAATTTATTCAAAAAGATAGAAATGGAGGGAGAACTTCCCAATTCCTTCTGTGAAGCCAGCATCCCTCTAATACCAAAGTCAAGTAAAGATACAACCAAAAAAGAAAACTATAGACCCACATCCTTAATAAACATAGATGCAAAATTTTTCAACAAGATCCTTGTATCATAAATAAACACACACACACACACACACACACACACACACACACATCAAAAACATCAACCACCATGATCAAGTTGACTTTATTCCAGACATGCCGGGATGTTTCAATATACATAAGTCAATAAACTTCATAAATCACGTAAATGGATTCAAGGACAAAAACCACATGGTCATCTCAATAGATGCAGAGAAGGCCTTTGACAAAATTCAACATGCATTTATGTTCAAAATCCTAGAGGGAATTGGACTGGAGGGAACATACCTCAACATAATTAAAGCCATATACAATAAACCCACAGCCAACATCATTCTAAATGGAGAAAAACTGGAAGCATTACCATTAAAACCAGGAACCAGACAAGGCTGTCCACTATCTCCACTCCTTTTTCTAAAAATAAATAATTTATTGAGAATTTCATCCATCCATGTAATGTGTTTTGATCAAATCCATGCCCACACCCTCCCCTCTAATTCCTCCCGTATCTCCCCATCGCTTTTTTTCTGATAACTTTGTGTACTCTTTCTTCTTCTTTGATTTATTTATTTTTATGGGGCTTTTGGCTACTCTAACATTCCCCCAATCTGAAGAGGTAACCCTAAAATCTTTTAAGGAGTAGATAAAAGCTTCCAAATACTTTCAACATTTTTGGCCCATGGAACAGAGTATGTTCATAAGAGGCCCAAGGACATTTTGACTTTTAGCCAAGTAACTGGCTACTTTCCTTTGGGGTTTTTTACCCTAACTGCCTAGCCAAGTCCTACCTCCTATTCTTATTACACCATCCTCTGAAAAGGTTACTCAAATTGCCAATAGGGAATAGGGACACAGACTGTTCTGGCTTCTTCCATGCTGAACAGGGATACAGGGTAAGGCAATTGGAGTACCCCTTCAGTGGATCTAGCTAAAAGACCCCCAAATTGCATAACTCTTACCTCTAAGGAGAAAAGAAAGTCCTTGATTTGTGACTAGGAGATGTGAAGGAGAAGTAAAGGCAAGAGTAATTAGCACTACAAGTTCTAGACAGGGAACTAGGAAAAAGTCAGAACAGGGCAATTTTCAAATGTTCATATGAGAATCCATTGGAATTTCTTGACAAGGGCTTCCAAAAGCATCCCTCTATTGGGTTCCTCCTCATTTTTCTTTTGTCTGCCAAGGGTGGACCCTAGACTGATGAATTCAGGATTTGATTTGAGGTATTTTGATAGCTGTTGGAGTGGTTAGAATCAGTATCAGTTCCCTCTCAAAGGCTTCTAGATAGGTGAAGAAAACAAATTTATCCATCATTTTAGAACAATAGCTGGTTGTCTCCCTTAGCTACAGGTGGGCACTACAGTATTGGAGACCAAGATTTGAAGTCTTACATCTGAGCAGCACTTTCTGGTTAGGAATAAAATCATCAATGATAAATAATTATCTAAACAACTTTTTATATAGACTTAAGTCTAATGTCTGGGAAATGTAATCCATTGAACTCTTTAGGAAATATACTGATGACTTTACTCTTTGGTTATACTTTCCTTTTGGGGTGTTTAACTCTTTTTTAACATAGTGCTTGAAAATCTTGCAAGAGCAATAAGACAAGAGAAGGAAATTAAAAAAATAATAATTAGAAAAGAAGAAATCAAATTATCCCTTTTTGCAGATGATATGATATCTAAGAGACACCAAAAATGCCACCAGAAAATTCCTAGAAATGATTAACACTTTCGTTAAGGTGGCAGGTTACAAAATTAATCCACAAAAGTCTGTGGATTATATATAGCCTTTCTATATATCAATAACAAGCAGTCAGAGAAAGAGTACATGGAAACACTTCCTTTCAGAATAGTTGCAAAAAGAAAATAAAGTATCTCGGAATAAACCTGATAAAGACACTAAAGACCCCCACAATGAAAATTTTAAGACTTTAAAGAGATTGAGGAACACATCAGAAGATGGAAGGACCTCCCATGCTCATGGATTGGAAGAATTAATATCGTGAAAATGACCATCCTACCAAAAGCCATTTATAGATTCAATGCAATCCCAATCAAAATCCCCATGACATTCATGACATTCTTCACAGAATTGAAAAAAAACCATCCTAAGATTCACATGGAAGTACAAAAGACCTCAGATAGCCAAAGTGAGTATTTATACTGAGTACAATATTGTATGACTGTATTAATTCAACTGTGAACCTAAAAATTTACAGCCAATTTTGAAAGAGATGCATTTTAGCTCTGGAAATTGTTATTGAATATGTCAATACTGTTTGAATGAAAAGCTTTTTCTAATTATGTTGTTATTAAATAAATAAAATTTTAAAACTAAATTAAAGAAGGAAGAAGGAAGAAGGAAAGGAATAAAAAGAATAATCATGAATATTTATGAATGAATTTCTGGCACAGCTGCTCTAAATTAAAAGGTGAAGTTCTCAGCCTTTTTGACTTTAGTAGGTTCCATATGGTGCTGTGTGGTAGAGGGGAAGAGTGGGAGCCATTGGTGTCTATAGCCTCAGTGTTCTTAGGGTTCTAGTGTGTAGGGACAGGGGAGGTTGTAAGTCCTTTCAAGGTCTCCTGCACTCCACCCTGGTGTTGGAGGTATGACGTATGCAAGGAGCAGCTCTTCCCTTGCAGTTCTGATAGTTCTCTCCAAAGCAGCCTGACTTTGGAACTGAGCAGTAAGCATGCATGTATTCACCCTCTCTGTGCCCTTGACTGAGGACTGAGTAGGTGCTTAATGTTCCTGTGCTGACTTCCTCACAATGATAGACTGTTGCCTGGACTTGTTAGCCAAAATAAACTTTTTCTCCTGTTCCTCTTGTCAGGATATTTTACCACAGTGACAGAAAGGAAACTAGAACTGCACACACAATGGGGATTTTCACTGAGACGTTTTCATAGCATTTTACTCACATTTGTTCCCTGTTGTCATCTCTTGTCCTTCCCCCACGCCCACTTTCTGTGTCTCAGGCTCTTTAAGAACAAATAGCCCCACTCCAGGGTTCATGATATACACATATGTGTGTGTGTGTGCGTGTGTGTGTATAATATATATTTAAATCTAGAGTATGCATAGGAGCAAACACAACCCTTCCTTCCCCCATACCTTCCACATTCAAGTCATATTATGCATATTTTTAAATGTAGATTTTGTAAGTCTAAGTTTTCTTAGAAATCATCACCCATTTGCCTATAAATGGCATAATTCTATTTTTATCACTGAAAAACTCCATTGTTTATGTATGCCTCCTTTCTTTATCCATGTATTTGCCTGGTAAGCATCTAAGCTTAACTTTAATGCTTCACCATGTATCTAGCTTTTAAAAACACAAATTCCTCTCTTCCTAGCTCCTCTGGAGGCACACAGACCTGTAGAATAAAATACAAAATTCACCTATGCACCCATAAATGTTTAGATCCTGATGGATGATAAATATCAAAATATATATCTACAATTGTTGCCTAAAAGGCATTGAAACGTTCTGACCACCCAGGACAAATCTAGTACTAGTTGTTACAATGGAACTCACTTAAGGCTAAACACCAAACTAGAAAATTTTCCATACTCAGCACAGCCAACAATTATAACTTCCTTTAAACAACTATCTTTAACCTACTTCCTGGCATTTTGCACGTAAGCACCTCCCCAATTCCTCCTGGCTAACAGGAAATGAAGGGGAAGAGCATTCATGGTCCAGTTGACCAAACCAAACTATGTTCTCAAAGTTTAGGATCACTTCCCAAGGAATCTTCAGTGTCAAGAATTCAGTATACATGCAGAACATGAGTTACCCTGCCACGGCACCATGGACACAACAACAGACACTCTGGCTGGTCAGCCAGAGTCAGTAGATGCAGGAGGGTAAGGCATGAGAAGCACCTGGGATGAACACTCAGGGACCCAACAAGTGAAATCAACCTTTTAGAGGGAGGACTTCCTTAAAATTTTCAGCCTAAGTGCTTCCAGTCTAGTCTCACCCCTTTCCCTAGCCCTGCAGAGAACTTGATTTCAACAACATGAATCACAAGAGTATCAGCATCATCTTCTCCAAGTTTCTCGTACCTTACATGAAACATGAAAACGACCAGATAACATCTGCACACACAGTGGGTTGCACTGTGGGGCACTAACCAAAGTTTAGACAATCTAATTTTTTAATAATAAGCAGTAAGCATGTTGCTCCTAACTCCAAAGGAAGACACTATCTCTATATTCCAATACTGTTTTTTTTCTTTCTCGACATTCATGAAAGGATAAACCAGAACAAAGGCAGTCTGTACTTCTGCTCACAAGATGTTCTGAAACACAAATTCATAGAAAAATTTCAGAGTACAACACACACACACCCCACAAAATATTTATGCAAATACATGTGCTAATAACCCTTTATTTCTGTATGATGAATGTTGTGAGGATTAAATCAAGAGCATCACTGAATTTCATCTTCCTTCCAGCCACCTCCCTCACCCTTTGTGCCTCCAATTCCTTCCTTAGTGAGCGAAAAACTTAATGTCAGAAGCTGGAGGTTTAGACTTCAGGTTCTCTTTGCGCCTTCTCACTTCCCTCTACTCCCCAAGGTGTCTCCGTTTAAATGCCCTGGAAAGTCCAGAGTGGCAACAAGGCTAGAGCAGAGAGGAAGCCTTCCCCCTATGGGAAAGGGAGCAAAGTAAGGCATGGCCAAGCTAGAGCTCCCATAGCCTGGGGCTCTAGAATGGGGCTGAGGGCAGAGGAACCGAAACAGGCCTCAGTGGGAAAGGACAGCCTGCAGCCTCATACTCTTCCTGGGAATAGTCAATGTTCACTCCTTTGTCCTTCTGGCACCGGCTGCGGAAGGTCCCTGAATCACACATTCTCCAGCCCAGGTTGCTTTGCACTGAGGCTGATCTGCTGGAGTGGGCCTCGGCCCAGCAGGAGCATGTTCTCGAGGTTTCCTCTCTAGGGTTCTTGGTACTGGTTAGCTTTCCCTTCTGGGCCCCACAGGTGGGTCTCCATTTTGTGTATCTGCTCAAGGCTCACATGTTCTTGAATCTCAGCTGCAGAGCTTCAAAGCAGGAGATGGTTGTGGGCTGCACACCCTTCCAAAAAGAATCTACCACATCTACCAGGTTGCACCCTAACATGATCCTCTTCTGCTTCAGCAGCTTGCCACCAGATCACTCCAATTCTGTCAACAGAGCTTTTGTGCCCTGGGATTCATGGATTTGGCCCCAGTCTCTCTCTTCTTCATGGTGGGCAGTACAGGGCCCAGGGGAGGCCCCTTCTGTGCTGCTCCCGACCCTGGTTCCTGCCTTACCCTTCTACCTCACATATGGACTGCAAGGTCTACAGTCCAACCTGGGGTACTAGCCCCACTCCAACATGAGGTCCACAGTAGCCACCTTGGGGAGGGGGTCAGGAGTGATTTCCCCACACTCTGGAGCTTAACTGGAGGGCCTTGGAAGCTTAGCCAGATCTGAGGGTCCACCAAGTCCCAGTTAAAACCGTCCTGACTTGTTGTTCTAACCACCCAGCAGGGGAGAGAAGGGATGTTCTGAAGCCCACAGTCCCACCCCGGCGAAAACCTGTGCTCCAAGCAGGAGACATGGTCCTGTTTTTTATGTAATCACCCCTTCCCCCTTCTTTAAGCAAACATGTAAGTCCTGGTTGTAAAAAAACATGCCATTTAGTCATTCGGATGGAGTTCCATAAGTGGAACTTCATGAGAGGAGACAAGACACACAGGAGGATATGCTAAAAGAGGCAGTTCTGCAGAAAGCCCATGCTGCTTATAAAATAACTCGCTGAAACAGAGAAGTAGGCAGAGGGGTCCTAGGAAGGAATGAAGCAAGGCACTTCCAACTTCCAAGAGCTCAGCCACCAGCTAGGGCTTTCACTGGGGAGCCCTCTTGGATTCTTCAGTAACAGAAACTCCAAAACACACAAGTCCAGGGACCATCTTAGAAGATACTTTTCAAAATAGGACATAACCATCTAGAAGAATCCACGTGATTTTTGTCACTGGCTCGGTCTGTTTTCTGTTTCTAGTAAGACAACACCGTAGACTATATACAGAAAATGGGTTTAGTTTGGCTCACAGTTCTTTAGGTGAAGGACAGACATGCATCTGGAAGCAACTGTCTTGCTGTCAGTGCCAGTGTGGTACCCAGGATCTCACATGGTTAAGAGAGTGTGTTTACTCTAGACTCTCACACAAGCGTTCAGTCATTTGGGGGACTCCTTCCCACAACCTGATTCTAACCAGGTCCTCAAGGCTCCATCTCTTCATGTGGTTCCCACGCTATCAATAACCCTACTATAGGGCAAACCATAATCAAACCAGAGAGCAGCCAGCAGTTAAAACTGACCAAGAAGAAACTCACAATTGATCAAAGTACAGTGTGTCTGTAGAGTGCTCACCCAAGAAAGGTATATGTATATCACATATACCACCCCCCAAAGCTCAGGGAACATGGAAGAAGACAGGGTAGAAACATTGCAAGAGCCAGAGGTCGGGGAAGGACCTGGGTGACGCCATCTTCTGAACAGGACAATGCACTCATAAACTCACAGCAGCTGTGGTTGCCTGCACAAGATCAAGCCAGTAAACACCAGCATGGATGGGGAAGGGGCACAGGATCTCCCACCTCTAACTGAAAAGCTATTCACAGTTCAAGGCTGGGATGGAAGGGAGAGTCCATTTTCTTTAAGGGCAGGTCAACCACACCCCACTGGATGACCCCCGTACCCATGCACATATGAGCAGTACTAATTGGACTCAGGGAGTCATTAACAACAGAAAAAAAAAGGGACATTGGGGAGGTGAGGATAGATCTTAGAAAAGTTAGGTAGAGGAGTAGGGGATGAATATGATCAAAGCTCATTTTTGTGTGACACTATTCCTAGGGATGTGAACAAACATGCATTCACCCCAGAGAGGGAGCCAACAAGAAACCAAAGTAAGGATCCCACCAAAGTCCAACCAATGAGTTTTTGGGAGGTTGCTTACAGGAATATGTATGAGGGATTATTTACAGGAGCAGAAACAACTCAAAGACAGCTGCATGAGGAAAACCCCACCCCAGCATGGGTGAGGGCTCACAAAAGCTGGAAATCCAGAGTGCACTGAACAACTTGAAGGCAGCTCCACCGGTGGGAGAGCGTCTGTTTCAGGCAGCTCAGACTGTCTGAGAGCAGCTCTCAGCAATCCTCCTGTTGTAAGTGTTTGGGGACAGAAGGGTCTAGTGAATCTGGTCAGTTTCAGGGACTTCCTAAAAATTTACTTACTGAGTTTTTTATCTTATTTGTTATTTTTATTACATATGTATGAGTGTATTGCCTGCATGTAGGTAGGAGTACCTGTGTTGTGCAATGCCCATGGAGGTCAGAATGATCACTCCCTCTCCAAATGAGAAGCAAACTGAAGTTCACCTGAGAGGTCACGCTTTGATGCAGCACTATGTTACTTATTCAGTGTTAAACAGTATCCTTCCCCAAACTCCTCATCCAGGTTATTGAGCAATTAGGATTGTGTTTGCTGCTACCCAAGTTCTCTTCTAGTTTCAGAATCATCTATCAGATCAATCTCTATCCACCTAAAGCTAATGCTAGCTATACATGTCTTTAGTGCCTGTCAACAGCCAAAACCTGAACCTCAGTGTATGCTGGAACTGATTTAAATATATGAACACACTTTCATTCAACCATGTTTCTCTTTGATTGTCTGCTAATAAATATAGCTGACTCTTTCCTTCTGCTAATCCTGTCAGCTCTCCTGCCTTTTCTAATGCTGCCCGTATTTTTCAATACTAAGATTAATGTTCAAGTTTCAGAAAGTCAACTTTCTTTTTCTTGGAATTGTACACTGTAATTAATCCTGAAATGTGTGTGTGTGTGGCTCTATGAGGGAACCAATCAAAACTAGAATGGAAGAGTGTGTTGTGTGGAGAGACCATGGGTTCCATGTCAGTTGGCTCAGATTTCATTTTTTTTTCCTGTGGAGAAAAGAACAGCAGACCCTCTAGGAGACAGACCGAGAAACTAGGGTGTCGTAATAGGTACAGATCTGGAGTCCTCCGCTCTTTTGTTAATTTCACCACTGACTTTATTAAAAAAAAAAACAAAACTGAGTATTGGGAGGTTGTTGAGCTCATGGAGCCAGATACAAACTTTTCAAAATGTGAAAGCTCAAAACCTATTATTGGAGCCAAGTGTGGTGGCATCACCTGTGACCCCTGTGATGGTCAGTGTTGGCAACTTGACAGATTCTAGAATCACCTGAGAGATGGGCCTACGGTGTGCCTTTGGGGAATTATCCTGATTGTCTGAATTGATGCAGCAAGACCCATCTTAATTCCTGGGCAGAGGATCCTGGTCCATATGAAATAGAGAAAGCATGCATCCATGCCTCTGTGTTTCTTGGTTGTGGATGTAACATGACCAGCTGTATCAAAATCCTATGACTTCCCACCATAACAGACTATGCCCTTGAACTTTCTCCCCTAAATTGTATTATCAGGTATTTTGTCTCAATAGCATATAATGTAACTAACAATACACTCAGTTACTCAAAAGGCTGAAGCAGGAGGATCACAAAAACAAGACCAGCCTGGGAAACTAGGAAACACTGTCTCCAGTATTACAAAATTTGAGACAGGTGCAGCTCAGTAGCAGAGCACTTGGTGAACATGTATGAGGCCCTAGGTCCAATCCCCAGTACAGGAAAAAAAATCAGTTATGTTAAATATTGTAACTTCTGTTGCTTGTGGTAATAGGCTGATGTGCTAATTTTTGAGAAAATATCTACAAATAAGCAAATTCAAATAGAGTCTGTCTACTGGACATTTTCAAATAACAATGACTCATGAAAAAGCAATTCGGTCAGCTTATCCATCTCACAGAACTTTCTTTCAACATATACATGACACTGTGGTATGCAGCAGAGGGCCTGACGGAGACTTCCTGTTAAATGTGAATATTAAAAATATTTAAAATATTCATATTTAAATATTAAAAGTAAAATTACTGTTTTTTCTGTGTCACTAAAAACATTCCTGAGTAAAACCCACTATTCCACAGAAGCACATAGAAACTAAGGAAACAACTGCTGGGCATTTGGGGGCCACTGCTTTCACCTTTGCTCAGGGCTCACACATTTTATTCATCACTCCTTTGCACTCTTAGTGTAAGTGTCAGTATGGCAAAAAAATAACTAACTTCTTAGTATTACTGAAAAAAAAGGTTTGCTCTTATGGGTTCTCTATAAGTGTTTAGGAAACCCAAACCCTGCAGAAACCTGTGGGGCACACTTTGAAACTGCTGATCTCTATGAACGTAAAGTGTAAACTAAGGCTGGTACAACAGAAATAGAAAAGCAAGCCTGGATAGAGAAGAACTTAGAAGACGAGACGAGGCAGTTGCCGTAGCGGAGCCCACTGGCTCTTTTTTAAAGCTGTTCTTTTAAAGTGTGTGTGCATGTGTGTGTGTGTCTCTGTGTGTGTGTGTGTGTGTGTGTGTGTGTGTGTGTGTGTGGATATGTGTGTGTGAATGTAAGCCGCCACTGAAGCTTATTGATCCCTAGATTGAGGAATTGGAATTTCAAATCTAGAAATGCTTAAAAATGGGCATTTCACTAAATTCTCACCCAAACTCAACAACAAATTCTAGCTACACTGGAGCCTGAGGCTGAACAGCCCAAGATGATCTTGTCAGTTGACATCAATGACCAACTTGGCTGACAGTAAATCTCAACAGAAGAGACCCCATCTTGACAAAGATGCTTGAAATCATCTGTGCTGAATAGCTTTAGTTGTCAACTTGACACACCTGGGTAGAAGGAGCCTCCATTGGGGAATTGTCTTCATTGGATTGGCCTGTGACCATGTCTATGGAGCATTTTCTTTATTGTTGAGTGATGTGGGAGCAATCCAGCCACTGTGGGTGGTGCCACCCCTGGACAGGTGGGCCTGTATTATATAAAATAGTAGGTTGAGCATGGGCCAGGGGAGCAAGCCAGTAAGCAATGTTCCTCCATGGCCTGTGCTCTAGCTCCTGCCTCCAGGTTCCTGCCCTGAGTTTCTGCCTTGGGCTCCCTGATGAATTGTGCCAGGAGATGTAAGCCAAATAAGCCCTTTCCTCCCCAAGTTTGTATTGGTCAGAGTATTTTGTCAAAGCAATGAAGAAACAAACTAGGACATCATCTGTAACTTCTGCAGCCGTCTCAGCTGTCCAGACATGGTACTCCTTGAAGTGGGTCCCATGGACCACTGATTTTCCTACCCAGCTATGACATTAGATCTTGTGCTTTCTGTCCAGTCTCATTTCTATATGGTTCATTATACACATAATTTACTATGAGTTACAAAATCAAAGAAGAAAAATCAATGAGCATGAAATTTGTATGCAGCACTTACAAAATTTTTATTTTCTTCTGTACAATAAAAGCAGGTCATTAACAGCAACCTCTCACCACCATCTCCCTTCCCCACAGAGCTCCAACCACACTACCTTTTTTCCATTCCTCAAGCATGCCAAGTCTGATCATATGTGAAAGATTTTGCACTTATATTTTCCTTGTGTTACTTCTTTATTTCTAAAGAAAAATTACCCCCAAACCTTATGGCTTAAAACAAGCAATAGTCATTATCCCATAGTTGCTGTGTGTTAAAATGTCATGGGAATACTTATCTGTGTCTCAGGATCTTATGAGGCTGCAGAAAGATGCCTGTCAAGGTTTTCATCCCCTAAATTCAATCTCCTGATATGGCCATATCCACGGAGTTGCTTGGGTGTCATCACATGGCACCTGGGTTCTCGAGAGAATGTTCCATGAAGCTTGCAAGCCCTCACCTCCACCACATTCTATTGTTGACACAGACTAACCCTGACTCAGGGTGTGAAGGGACTATAGGATCACTGGATCATCTTGAGGTCTGGCTGTCACACCTTTCTTCTCAATCTTTCTACTCTTCCTTGGATCCTTAAGCTCTGGTCTTTAGTAAAATGTGACCTCCTCAAAAAGATCTTTGTACCTGTCAAAATTACATTTCCTTTACTCTATCCCCTTCTATTCCCTTACCCTACGTTACTTTTACAGCATTAGCAATACTCAGACTTTTATCTTTTGTTCCCTTATCTCATGTTTTAGTCATCTCTCCCCCAAGCTTCATGGTGCGATGATGTCTACCTTGTTCACAATGCAAGATACAATAGGCACTTAGCAGCTATTTTTTGAATAAATTAGTAGCTTTTGAATCAGTGATAATGAATTTATACCCCAAAATCGTGTTCTTCCACAGTTATGCAAGTTCACACAGCTAAATGTTAGCACTAAAGAATAGCAAATTATAAGATTAAAACTTCATTAATATTACTTGTAAGAAAATTACAGTGTTTGCTGGTGATGAAGACACTCATTCTATAGGAATGGGTTTTGTCCTTCTAAGGGAAATTTCCAGTATTTAGTAGATATTTTAGTTACTATATATTATGATAATAAGAAAATTATCTTGAAACTGAGGATGTAACTCAGTTGGTAGAGTACTTTCTTAGGATTCATCAAACCCTGGATTCAGTCCTCAGCCACATAAACCTTTGTGGTGGTGTACACTTGAAATCACAGCACTCAGCAGGAGGATGTCCAAGGTCGTTCTCAGCTGCATAGCTAGTTTTAGGCCAACTTGAGCTATGAGTCCCTGTATCAAAAAAAAAATGAAGAGAAAATGGTCCAAATTATTTAAATGTAACAAAAATGTCCAAGCAACAGTACTTGGAAATTAGAAATGACTGAAGAACAGAGATGTTAGTTTTGAAGGGCTTTAATAACATTAAATGCTACAACTTAATGTTTGATCCTTCTAGTTTGGGTAGTATTTAAACTTTCTAAAAAAAATTATGTGTATGAGTGTTATGCCTGCATGTATGTAAGTACACCCACGTCGTGCAGTACCCTCAGAGGTCAGAAGAGGGCATTGGATCCCCCGGAACTGGAATTACAGACGGTTGTTAGACATCATGTGGGTGCTAGGATTCAAATCCAGGTTTCCTGAAAAAGCAGCCAGTGCTTTTAACTGCTAAGCCATCTCTCCAGCCCCAGGGAGTTTTTAAAACTTCAACTTTTTATTATCCTGGTAGATGTAATATATATGTATATCACCCATCATGTTGTCATTGAATTAAATGAGAAAATGTTTATTCTAAATAAATAAATAAATAATAGTTCTCTGTATTGATTCTACTTTCTTACTCATATGTCTAGGAGGTAAAATTGCAATTTGTCTCTTCCCTGTTGTTTATAATATAATCCAACTTAAAGCTTAATACTAAATTTTCACCTAAAATACTACAGATTGTACTGTGCAGAAAGAACAATACAAATAACCTGTCAAATGCCTGTGTATGCAGTCAGTTGCACCTCTGTAATTAGATTACTGACTGATAGCTTTCACTAAAAATGTAATTATTCCAGCTTTAATCCATCTTAATTCAGTAGAAGAGCAGAAATGGCTGGGGTGGACCGTAAATGAACCCTAAGATCAAAGTGAGCAAAAGATCAGTCAGCAAAGGAACCCCTAAGTGGATAGCCAAAGAATGTGTGGCACTGAGTATAGAATTATAACAATGAGAAAGTATTAAAATTTATTTAATTTACTCTCCCAGACAAAACAGAAGGTCTCTCACAATACCCAGTCTCAATTTGAGCTATAGCTGCAATGCAGGTCTCCTCTAATAAGATATTTGCAGAAAATATTGGCTCAAATGCACTTTAAAAAAATCTAACTACTTATTTTTATATGTATGAGTGTTTTGCCTATATGTATATAAGTACATCTGTGTTGTGCAATGTGTGCAGAGGCCAGAAGAAGGCATAAGATCCCCTGGAACTGGAATTATGGACAGTTATTAGCAACCATACGGGTACTGGGAATCACATGCAGGTCCTCTGGAAAAGCTACTAGTGCTTTTAACTGCTGAGTCATCTCTCCAGCCCCTCAAATGTGCTTTTTATATTGAGTCAAAGTATGAAAGTTTCTGCAGGGGGCGGGGTGCACTGGCCTTATTCTACAAAGTATGAGGACACAAAACTACTATTTGGCAGTCATCTTTTCAATCAGTGGTTCTCCAATTTGGGTCACATTACAGCCACCAAGGAAGCTTAACAATTGAGACCTAGTACCCACCAGCAAAACTGAATCACTGTATTTGAAGAGTTCTTTTGCCTTCAACGCTTTCGATCCCTTCCCCCAAACAAGTACTTCCCTCTTTCTTTAGTTGTTCTTAAAACATAATTTCCAGATGCCCTCATCTTAATTCCCCAAATTAAGATTGGATATTAGTCAATCTATCTTTACATATACAATTGCAACTTCCCCAGTGGTCTTGTTTGCCATCTGAATTGCATGGGTGTTAAAATAACTAGGTGTCTCAGCTAGCTTCCTATTGCTGTGATACAAACACTGACCAAAACCAACTCAGGGAGGAAAGGACTTATTTGGCTCACAGCTTACAGTCCATCATCAAGGGAAGCCAAGGCAGAAACCCGGAGCAGGAACCGGGAGCACAGACTATGGAGGAGTGCTGCTTACTGGCTTGAGCCCCTGACCCCTGCTCAGCCTGCTTTTTTATACAACACAGGCCCACCTGTCCCAGGATGGCACAGCCACAATGGCCTGGGCCCTCCCTCATTGCTCAATAATCAAGAAAATGTCAGACAGACTTGGCCACAGGCCAATCCAATGGAAATAATTTCTCAACTGAGAGTCTCTCTACCCAGGTGTGTGAGGTTGACAACTGAAGCTGTGTACCACACTAGGCCATACTTAAGAGTCTACAGTCAGTCAGTTTATTCTCCAGTGCTGGGCCAGGAAGCCCTACACCTGAATGTTGAAGTTCATTTTCTGCATTTTCTGTTTTACTTTTATCCCAGATAGCTTTAATCTTGTTGGATTACTTTTGTGCATTCCATCTTATTAGTTTCTAAATGAATCACTGTTCGGTTATTCTGCATATTTAATAACCCTGGGTCGGGATTAGGATGAAGCAAGTAAAATACTTATCTCAAGCACAAAATTTAAAGAACACCAAAACAATCAAATGCCATCAAGACAATGACATTTCAATGCAATATTTAAAAACTTAAAGATTAGTTGCCAATAAAATCTATGGTAAACAAAAATATCAAAAATTTAAATAAAGCCTTTATTTACTTCTTTTGTGACCTGCACAATCTATTTTTATTTTCTGTGTATGAGTGTTTAGCCTGCACATATGTAAATGTACCATGGGAGTGCAGACCTTACATGGCACAGTAGAACAGTCATTTCTAAACGGCCTGCATAACACTGTGGCGGTTTCTTCATGTGGCCCATAACATGGGGAGACTTTTGGTAAGTGTATATGAGGTGCACATTTGTCCTTTACCTTCAGTAAGGTGCCTAACAGCATTGCCAAAACCATTGTCCCATCCCCAGATTTGTTATTTGTAAATTTGATGTGTGAATTTTGTCTATGACATTGATAAAGATATTGACCCCAGAAATTCAAGTATAAACCTTAATTCCATTATTGAAAGAGCTTGCTCCAGTTGGAAAATTGTTCAGACTAAAAATCTACATGGGCTGGGGATGTAGCTCAGTTGGTAAAGTGCTTCATTTGTGATAGGAACCCTCAAAGAAAATGGAACGCAATGTGGTCTGTGCCTGAGTACACACCCCCAATTCTGCCTGTCATGACCTTGCAGTACAGAGCACCAATCAGGATTTGTGTGTTACCATGTATGGGAGACAGAGAAACTGAACTGTAAGAGAAACTAAAGGGATATTAAAGGGCTTTCTTTGTACAAGGCTCTGCTTTTGTGAACTATCTCACAGAACCTGTGTTACCACAATAAACTGCTTCCTAGGGGAAAGAAACATCTCCCTGCACATAGCACCTGAAATGCCTAGCACAAAGAAATCCTGGGTTCTGTCCCCAGCACCACATAAGCTGTGAGTGATGGTACATGCCTGTAATCTCAGTACTGGGGAAGCTGAGGCAGGAAGATCAGAAGTTTAAGGTCATCCTCGGCTACACAGTGAATTTGAGGGTGTCCTGGAACTCGTGAGACATTGCATCAAAAAAGAAAAGAAAAATAAAGAAAAGATTCACTCACCTGTGGTCACTTAATGATTTCCCTTCTTCTGTACCTAGGAGAAACTCATTATTTACTAAATTAAATTTTACTCTAATTTTAAAATATAATTAGAATAACTCATTTCTCGAACAGTATCAGTGGGTCTTTCAGTTTGGTACAAAATGAATGAAGAAATATATTTGGGAAAGAAAAGTATACTTGTTTTCATGATTTTGAGCCCCCAAGCTAAACATGTGGTGGGACTAGCCCAGCTTCCTTCTCAACCATCTCCTGCACATTGTGTTGTCAACCCTCTGGGATCTACTGTTCTCTGCTCCCCTATCTCTTTGAACTGTGAATTCTATGAAATTGACTGTTTCCATTGTAAAGAAGACATCAGGTTATTCTATTTGTTCTGTGATTGCTTCTTCCTTACCACAGAGGGAACTAGAAGTCACTCCTGTCTCCATACTTCTCTGAACAAGCCCAATGTAGAAGATAGGAGGAGGGAGTTTCAAGATAAAATGAGAATAAAAAATGTTGTACACTTTAGTCAGTTCTTAGGAATTCACACTGTACACAGTGAGTAAATTGTGCTGAATTTTGTTTGATCTAGTATTTATCAATTAAATAATTTTGTTATATAACATTCAATACCGTCTTTCAAACCTACTTCAGGAAATACTGATTATGAACTTCATAATTCTGGGGCTGGGAAGATGGCTCAGCAGTTAAGGGCACTGGCTGCTCTTGCAAAGGACACGGGCTCAATTCCCAGCACCCACAGCGGCTATGAACCATCCTTAACTCCAGTTCCAGGGGAATCCGAAGACCTCTTCTGACCTTCATGGCATTGCACGACATGGGTGCACTCACATACATGCAGACAATACACTCATACACATAAAATAAAAATAATAAACATTTTTTAAATATAAAAAAAAGAAATTCACAATTCCATTTCCTCTTTCTTAAACATCATAGCAAATAATACTTTGTTGTTGAGTTATCAACAGAGGGTTTTCAAGGTTATTCAAGGCATCTTATTTTCCTAAGTCTGTTATGTCTACACTTCTCCTTAAGGATCTGTCCTACAGATGTCCTTGCTGAACCTTCAATGTCTGGGAAACCAAGTAAACAATCCATATAATTTGAAGTCCCACCTTTAATCCCAGCACTCGGGAGGCAGGGGTAGGCAGATCTCTGTGAGTTCAAGGTCAGCCTGGTCTACATAGTGAGTTCCAGGCCAGCTGGGGCTACAGGGAAACCTTGTCTCAAAAAGCCAAAAAAAAAAAAAAAAAAAAAAAAAAAAAAAAAAGATAACCATTTCATTAGTCAGGACTACCCCGTGTGTAAAAGGCTGGCAGTCTTCCTTTGACTAATATGTCTCCCAGATGTTTGTTCTTTTTCTCTGGTTGTAATGGTAATACTAAAAATATTCTCTCTGGGAATGCATCTGTGAACATCAAAGGATGCTGTAGATTACACAGTGCGGCTGCTCAACAGCAGCAAAAGACCAATGGAAAAACAGTATCTATCTTGATAAAGAACAAAACCTTCTGGCTATACTTAAATATTAAAATCTAGTCTGCAGCAGCTTCTAACTCTATGAAAACAGAGAAAGATGGAAAAAGCATAGAGCTGGAATAAGGTTCTGGATGCCATAGTAACAGCTTATTCTATGATGACATTATGTACCACCTGGTGTGCTCCTAACTAAATGGTAATATTATGTCTCAGTGTTCACCAAAATGGGGCAAAGCCCAGACATAAAACAACAATCACATTAAAGCAACAATTCACCTACAAGCTGAACTAGGATGCATCCATCATTTTTATTTTCCTAATAATGTCTTTTGTGCTACCAGGTGTTAGCACCATGGCACTGTTTATGAGTGGAGCCAAATTTTGAAGAATTCTAAAAGTAAAATGGAAAATGTGTATATCATAAACCTGCTCAGAAGACCTTACTAAAATATATTTCAGTAAGAAATTCTTGCCAAACCTTCACTCTGTTTAATCAACAAAAGGACTAAAAACAGGATGAATAGCCATGCTGAGGAACCAGGAAGGAGAACTAAATAAGACTTTCAACTAGACGAACCTGCAGTTCTCTCCACTGAAATGCAATGCAACTATAACAGGGACACCGTGTTTCACAGACCTGAACTGCCTACTCAATAAAGGTCTTAATAATTCTCTATCTTTCTATCAAAACCAATCCCTTTAAGATTTTAAAAACCTATCCAAGTAGGGAAACATTTGTCAACTGTGGGTTTAAATTCATCCCCAGAAATATTAGTATCTATTCAACAAGCATCTACCCATTCAGAATGTGTTCCTCATAGACCACTGCAAGTGTTGTGAGACATTCATCACACTATCAACCACCAAATACTTCTTTCTGCCTTTATCCTTTACAGATAGACAGTGATCACCCTGCTTGTTCCTTCTGAAGTTAAGCCTGGGCATGTGACTTTCCACTCAATAGTGAGTAGAGGGAAGTGCGTCGTGTCCAAGCAAAGTTTTTTTTTTAATTATTTATTTAATAACCACATACTTAGAAGAAGCATTTCATTACAACAGCATTGACATATTCAATAACAATTTCTTGAGCTAAGATGCATCTCTTTCAAAATTGGCTGTAAATTTTTAGGTTTACAGTTGAATTATTAGTTATAAAATATTGTACTCAGTATAAGCCCTCTAAGACATAAAATTAAATGAGGTTTTAACCTTTAAAAAAGATCTACATTTCATTATTAAAATACACAGTTTCACAAAGAAAAATTCATTTTTAATGCAATTGATGTTAAGATGTTTGCCCATGCATTTCGAATCTTTATATATCTGAATATTACTAGTCACAGTCGGTCAGTTTCTGAGCTCCTTGGCATCTGAGCATGGATATAGAGTTGTCAGGTAGATTTTAATGGTAATGTTTTTCACATCTACTAATTATTAAGGAGCAAATTTTTATGCTTTGAAGAATTATTATTTTTATCA
>NW_008334929.1:742098-748508 GCF_000622305.1 Nannospalax galili | reverse complement strand
ACCTCCATTTCATTTTAGAATATATTGTTCCTTGCAGAAAGACTCATTGTTTTTGCTATTAACACTGAGATGTTAGTGCATGCATCTCCAATCTGTATGTATCTTATTATTGCTAGTCATAATCAGTTGCACTTGGATCCTTGGTACATGTGTATATCTATAAAGTTGTCGGGGAGATGTCAATGGTAATGTTTATCACCTCTACTAATTAGCATGGCGTAAATTTCCATGGTTCCTCCTCAAATATAACACATTTTTTAGAATTAGTTGAATTTTAATACATTTTTTTAAATTTGTTGATTGTGTGTGTGTGTGTATCACACAGAACATCCCAAACCATCTTATTCAACTATACAACCACTTCCCAGATGGCACCCTAGAGCCCTTATACTCTGATAGCCCTGTTACTGTCCGCTGTGTTGTCAGCACCCCCAGCCATTCCCCACTACTTGTCTATCTGGTGAATCTAGTCAGTCTATCTAGAGGTCTTTGTTTTAGGAAGGTGAGCTGTTCCTCATCTAGCAGCAATCAGTTGTCAATATTCCTTTAGATAAGATTGGGGTCTGCTGTTCATTTTCCCAGTTCTATGCTGGGTTACTATCTGGGAGTCCCTTTGGCCACCCCGGCCAACAACTCAAAAGAACGTATCTCCTATCTGGCATTGTTGCTTGTTATGGAGCCTTTAGCTATGCATATGGACGTTTAAGAAACTATATTAGCCCCTTTAATCTTTGGTTATACTTTCCTTATGGGCCCAGTTGGCCCAGATAAACCAATTTATTTTTACTCTTAAGGTCATTTGAGGATCAGTTCCTCAGGAGTCACATGGGCTTGGGAGGAGCCCCTGGCTCCTTTCTTTTACCAGTTCCACCTATGTGAAGATAAGTCAAAGGTCCTGCTCAACCATGTTGGCTTCGCTTGTAAGCATGAAGGAAGTGATTCCTTTGTGTTGACCCTCCTCTTTGTAGACTAGACACTGGTTCAAGTCCATCTGATGGGGTCTCCTCAGCCTCCTTGATCAAGAGGACAGGTGACACACCATAATTACAGGACATTTTGAGAGATGATCATAGTCCCCTGGAACTAATATCATAGTCCCCTGGAACAGGTCGACCTAGGAAGGCAAGGAGCAAAAATTGTCCTTTATGTCCCTCTGAACAAATTATTATATACCTCAAAGTATGTCTGTTAAACATCAAAGAAGGTTATTTCCACCAGTCTAGTACTTTTAATTACTGTGTACCATGCAGATAAATCTTGTTCAAAGACCAATTATTCTCAGATAAACCTTACTGAGACATATATTTCTTGATCTGGTATGTATAATTTGTCAGTAGGTTGTAGGAGTAATATGGTTCCCTCTGGTTTTCAAAACTAGCTAGGCATTATTTATCTCTCACATTGTCTCACCCCTCCATCATGGTTTTCCCACTTAAAGTGCCCCCATATCCCCCCTTTCTCCCTTAATAATACCCTTCTCCTATGGTCCTACCTCTCTTGAGTTCATTCTTTCCCATTATCCCCTAGGTTCCTTGAACACCCTTCCCTCCCCCCTCCCTTAAACTAACCCAATTTTTACCCATATCTACGTTATTAAGGCCTGTTTCCTGTTCTTCTTTTTCAGGTTCTTTCTTTTCCTTTACCCCCCTGTTTCCTTTCCATTATCCTACTTCCTGTAGTTATATCTAGGTACATACTTACTTATCAGGATTTGGTTCTAGGATCCACATATGAGGGAGAACATATTTTTTTTCTGACACTGTTACTTCACTTAGTAAAACAATTTCTAGTTCCAACCATTTACCTGCAAATTTCATGATTTCATCTTTCTTTACTGCCGAGTAAAACTCCATCATATAAATGAACCACATTTTCATTATCTACTCATCAGCTGAGGGACACTTAGGTTGCTTCTATTTCTTAGTTACTGTGAAAAGAGCAGCAACAAACATGGATGTACAAGGATGAGTTCTTTGTGTATATGCCAAGGAGTGGTATAACTGGGTTAAATGGTAGGTTCATTTGTAGTTATTTAAGAGTTCTCCACACTGCCTTCCATAGGGGTTGAACCAGTTTGCAGCCCCACCATCAGTGGATGACTGTTCCCCCCCTTCATCCTCGCCAGGACTTCGTGTCATTTGTTCTCTTAATCTTAGCCAGTTTGACTGGGGTAAGATGAAATCTTAAAGTGGTTTTAATTTGCATTTCCCTATTTATTGTGAGCAGTGAGCATCTTTTAAGATGCTTCATAGCCATCTTTATTTCTTCTTTTGAGAACTCTGTTTGGCTCCTTAGCCTGTCTTTTAATTGGGTTGCTTCTTGTCTTCATTCTGTTTTCTGAGTTCATTATATATTCTAGATATTAAACCTCTGTTGGATGTGTCACTGGTGAAGATTTTCTCCCATTCTGTGGGTTTTCTGTTCGCTTTCCTGGTTGTCTCCTTTGATGTACAGAAGCTTTTTGTTTAATGAGGTCCCATTTGTTAATTCTTGCCCTTGTTTCCTGAGCAAGTGATGTCCGGTTTAGAAAATCCTTTCCTACACCTATGTCTTGTTGGTTTCTCCCAATGTTTCTTCTAAAAGTTTCAGAGTTTCAGGCTTTACATTGAGGTCCTTGATCCATTTGGAACTGATTTTTTTGCAAGGTGAAAGAGAGGGGTTTAATTTCATTCTTCTACAGGTGGAGATCCAGTTTTGCCAGCACCATTTGCTGAACATGCTGTCTTTCCTCCAGTGAATATTCTTGGCCCCTTTGTCAAATATAAGGTAGCTGAAATTGCATTTACTCATATTTGGGTCTTCAATTTTGTTCCATTGATCTATGGGTCTATTTTTGTGCCACTACCATGTTGTTTTTATGTCTATAGTTCTATAATACAGCTTAAATTCTGGTACAGTAGTCCCCCCAGCATTGTTGTTAGTACTCAGGGTTGTTCTGGCTATCCAAGATCTTTTGTGCTTCCATATGAATCTTAGGATGGTTTTTTTTCCAATTCTGTGAAAAACGTCAATGGGATTTTGATTGGCATTGCATTGAATCTATAAATGACTTTTGGTAGGATGGTCATTTTCACAATATTAATTCTTCCAATCCATGAGCATGGGAGGTCCTTCCATCTTCTGATGTCTTCCTCAATCTCTTTAAAGATTTAAAATTTTCATTTTAGAGGTCTTTAATGTCTGTGGTCAAGTTTTATTTCGATATTTTTTTTTGCAACTATTGTAAAGAGGAGTGTTTCCATGTGCTCTTTCTCTGATTGCTTGTTATTGGTATATAGAAAGGCTACAGACCTTTGTAGGTTAATTTTGTAACCTGCCACCTTACTGAACATGTTAATAATTTCTAGGAGTTTTCTGGTGGAATTTGTGGCATCTCATATATAATATCATATCATCTGCAAAAAGGGCTAATTTGATCTCTTCTTTTCCAGTTATTACTCCTTTAATTTCCTGCTCTTGTCTTATTGCTCTTTCAAGAGTTTCAAGCACTATGTTAAAGAGAAGTCAAGATAGTGGATAGCCTTGTCTGGTTCCTGATTTCAATGGACATGCTTCCAGTTTTTCTCCATTTAGAATAATGTTGGCTGTGGGTTTGCTGTATATGGCTTTAATTATGTTGAGGTATGTTCCCTCCAGTCCAATTCTCTCTAGGGCTTTGAACACAAAAGCATGTTGAATTTTCTCAAAGGCCTTCTCTGCATCTATTGAGATGAACACGTGATTCTTGTCTTTGAGCCCATTTATATGATTTATGACATTTATTGACTTACATATATTGAACCATCCCTGCATCTCTGGGATAAAGCCGACTAAATCATAGTGGATGATCTTTTTAACATGTATCTGTATGTATCTGTATGTATCTTGCAAGTATCTTTTTGAGAATTTTTGCATCTATATTCATTAAGGATATGGGCCTATAGTTTTCTGTTTTGGTTGTATCTTTACTTTGGTATTAGAGTGATGCTGGCTTCATAGAAGGAATTTGGAAGTTCTTCCTCCATTTCTATCTTTTTTAATAAATTAAGTAGTATTGGATGTAGATCTCTTTTAAATGTGTGATAGAATTCTGCTGTAAACCCATTTGGTCCTGGGCTTTTTTTAGTTGAGAGGTTCTGTATTACTCTTTCAATTTCTTTTTGTGTTATTGGTCTGTTTAAGCTGTTAATCTCTTTTTGATTTAGTTTTGGTGGTTAGATATATTTCCATGTCTTTTAGGTTTTCAAATTTAGTAGCATACAGGTTTTTAAAGTATTCCCTTATAATGTCTTCTATCTTTCTGGTGTCTGTTGTGATGTTTCCCCTTTCATCTCTGACTTTGTTGATTTGGAGGTGCTCTTTCTTTCTTTTGGTTAACTGGGCTAGTGGTCTGTCAATCTTGTTTATCTTTTCAAAGAACCAGCTCTTGGATTTGTTGATTCTTTGTATTGTTTTCTTTGTTTCAATTTCATTAATTTCTGCTCTGATATTTGTTATTTCTTCTTGTCTGCTGGGTTTGGGTTTCATCTGCTGTTCAAGTGTGTTGAGTTGCAACTTTAAGTCATTTATTTGTGCTCTTTCCAATTTTTTGATGTAGACACTTAGAGCAATAAACTTCCCTCTAAGGACAGCTTTCAGTGTGTCCTAGAGGTTTTGTTGTCTTGTATTGTCCTTTTCATTTAGTGCCAGGAATACTTTTATTTCTTTCTTAATTTCTTTTTTGACCCATTCATCATTCAGGAGTGTGTTGTTTAATCTCCATGTGTACATGTGTTGACTAGGGTTTCTTCCGGTGTTGATTTTAAGCTTTATTGCATTGTGGTCTGATAGAATGCATGGAATTATTTCAATCTTTTTGTATTTGCTGAGGTTTGTTTTATGCCCCAGTATGTGGTCGATTTTGGAGAAGGTTCTATGGGGTACTAAGTAGAAAGTATGTCCTTTGGTGCTTCGATGGAATACTCGGTAATGTCTGTTAAGTGCATTCGATATATCCTATTGTTTAATTCAGATGTGTCTCTGTTAACTAACTCTCTGCCCTGTTGACCTATCTAATGGAGACAGTGGGGTATTGAAGTCCCCTACTATTAATGCGTTGGGATTAATCTGGGTCTTAAAGTCCTGTAGTATTGTTTTTATGAAGTTGGGTGCACCAGAGTTTGGTGAATATATGTTCATGATTGTAATATTTTCTTGATTTATTTTTCCTTTGATCAGAATGAAGTGACTCTCTTTATCTCCACTGATTAGTTTTAGTTTAAAGTCTATTTTGTCAGATATTAGAATTGCAATGCCTGATTTTTTCTTAGTACCATTTGCTTGGTATATTTTTTTCCATCCTTTCACTTTAAGATAGTGTCTGTCCTTGAAAGTGAGATGAGTTTCTTGCAGACGACAAAAAGATGCATTTTGTTTCTTACACCATTCATCTAGTCTGTGTCTTTTGACTGGAGAGTTAAATCTGTTAATATTTAAAGTTATTAATGAAAGATGAGTATTGAATCCTGTCATTTTTGTTTCTGTTTACATTCTTGATATAGATGTACTTTTATACCTTCATTGAATTTCTTTCTGCAACCCCTTGGGTATAGTCATTCCTTTCTTCAGATCTATGTATTGCTTAAAGAAATCTCTGAAGGGCTGGTGTTGTGGACATGAATTCCGTCAGTCTATTTATGTCATGGAAAATTTTTCTTTCCCCTTTGACATTAATAGACATTTAGGCTGGGTATAATAATCTGGGTTGGCATCTGTGGTCATTTAAAACTGGGAATGCTTTGGTCCAGGCTCTTCTGGCTTTCATAGTTTGCACTGAAAAGTCAGCTTTAATCTTAATGGGTTTTCCTTTATATGTTAACTGTTATTTTTCTTTTGCAGCTTTCAGTATTGTCTGTTTTTACTATGATGTGCCATGGAGAGTTTCTTTTCTGGTCCTGTCTGGTGTTCTATATGCTTCTTATATTTGTATGGGCATGTCTTTCTTTAATTTTGGGAAATTTTCTTTCATGATTCTGTTGAAGATCTGGTCCATGCCATTACCTTGGGATTCTTCTCCTTCCTATATGCCTATGATTCGTATGTTTGGTCTTTTTATGGTGTCACATAATTCCTGCATATTAAGTTCTTGTGATTGCTTAAATTTTTCATAATCTTTGCTTGAGTAGTCTAGTTCGTCCACTTTATCTTCTAGTCTTTATACTTTGTTTTCCATTTTGTTCATCCTATTGGTGAGGCTTTCTCCTGTGGCTTATGGAGTGTTTCACTTCATTCTTTATTTCAGCCTGAGTATTCTTCAATATATCTAACTTTTTTCTAAATTCATTCAGAAGTTTATCCCTATCTTTCTTCAGTTCTTTGATGTCTTTGTGTGTTCTTTAAATTCACTGAATTATCATGTTTATAATTGCTCTTTTGAGTTCTATGTCCTATGT
>NW_008334929.1:738944-742002 GCF_000622305.1 Nannospalax galili | reverse complement strand
TTATTGTTTTTTCTCTGTGATTTTGACATGAGAATATCTTTTGTAGTTTCTGATTCTTGTATGAGACTCAAGCCTTCAAGTTTAGGTCTGCTTCTTTTTGTGAACTTTACGTGTCTTTGTGTCTTTGTGGTTTACTTTTTCAGCATGAAAAGCTGGTTCCTCTAAGCTTCTGGTTCTCTCTTTTAATTTTATATTGGAGTGGCCAAATTTCTTTTGTCTTCAGGAGTTCCCACAGAGGCCAAAGTCAGATGAGGATCAGATGCTCGCAGGCTTTCTCCTAAGGTCTGGATCCCTTCAGGAAAAATTTTGGCCTCAGGAATTTGGGGGTTGGACTGGCCTGGGAGCCGGGCCCAGGAAAGGTGCTTGTCTAGGGCAGCTGGTGGCTGTGCCACCCAGAGATGCAAAGGGAGATTGGGGCAGGAAGAGGTCCCAAGGGCTCCTGGGGACTGCACTGAGGAGCTGGCTTGGTCTGGATGCAAAGGATCAGGAAGAGGAAAGGTCAGACCCAGCGTCCAGAATAGAGACTGGCAGGTCGTGCAGGCCCAGGAAAGTAGAAGGAGGTGATGGGGGGGCAGGCCCAGAGTGCTTCTGGGGATCTGAGAAGGAACTGAGTCAGTCTGGATGCAAAGGATCAGGAAGCAGTGGTGGTTCCCCAGATGTCTGGGGCACCCAGAGAAGGAATGGGACAGGACCCAGGCTAGGAGGAGAGACCTGCTGGCGATATGGGAGGATGAATGAGGCTAGGGGAGTCAAGGTGCAGAGGGCACAATCAACTTACCCTGGAGAGAGGCCTGTGGGTTGGAGAGAGGCCTGTGGGTCGTACAGGCCCAGGGAAGCAGAGAGAATTGAGGGCAGGGCCAGGCCCAGAGTGCTCTTTGGGACCCAGGAAGGAACTGAGTAGGTCTGGATGCAAAGGATCAGGAAGCAGTGGTGGTTCCCCAGGTGTCTGGGGCGCCAAGACAAGGAATGCAAGCAAAGTTTTTGTTTTGTTTTGTTTTTAACTTTTAAAGGAAACTTTATTGAGAATTTCATATGTACATATATGGTGTTTTGATCAAATCCATGCCTACTTTTGCCCCTCCAACTCCTCTCATATTTCCCCATCACTTGTTTCTGACAACTTCGTATTTTCTTTTCCTTTCTTTCTTTCTTTCTTTCTTTCTTTCTTTCTTTCTTTCTTTTTTAAATGTGGCTTTTTGCTACTCTAACATTACCCCTCTGAAGAGGTAACCCAAAAATCTTTTAGAGGTTATATAAGAGCTCCCAATTACTTTTGTCATTTTTGGCCTTTGGAACAGAGTATATTGCTAAAAGGCCCAAGGACATTTTGACTTTTAGCCAAGAAACTGGCTACTTTTCTTTGGGGTCTTTTTTTACCCTGACTGCCTTGCCAATTCCTACCTCTTATTCTTATCATGCCATCCTCTAAAGAGGTTACCTAAATTGCTGATAGGGAATCAGGCTGCAGACCATTCTGTCTTCTTCCATGCTGAACAGGGACTTAAGGTGAGGCAATTGGGGTACCGTGGGTCTATCTAAAAGACACCCAAATTCCATAGCTCTTGCCTATAGGGAGAAAAGAACGTCCTTGACTGGTGAATAGGAGATGTGAAGGAGAAGTAAAGACAAGAGTAGTTAGCATTACAAGTCCTATACAGAGAACCAGAAAAAAAAATCAGAATAGGGCAAATTTCAAATGTTCATATCGGAGTCCACTGCAATTTCTTGATGAGAGCTTCCAAAAGCATCCATCTATTGCGTTCCTCCTCATTTTTCTTTTGTCTGCCAAGGCTGGACTCAAGAGTGATGGATTCAGTGTTTGCTTTCAGGTATTTTGATAGCTGTTGGAGTAGTTAGAATCTGCCTCTCAAAGGCTTCTAGATAGAGGGAAAAAATAAATTTATCCATCATTTTAGAACAATAGCTGGTTGTCTCCCTTAGCTACAGGTGGACACTATAGTATTGGAGACCAAGATTTGAAGTCTTACATCTGAGCAGCACTTTCTTATTAGGAACGAAATCATCAATGATAAATAATTGTCTAAATAACTTTTTATATGGACTTAAGCCTAATATCTGGGGAGCGTAAGCCCTTGAACTCTTAAATAAATATACTGATCACTTTACTTTTTGGTTATACTTTCCTTTTGGATGTTTAAGACCATACAGTTGGCCCTAATGAATCAATTTATGTTTACACTTTAGGTTGTTTCAGATCTGTTCCTCAGGGGTCACATGAGCTTGGGAGGAGCCCCTGGCTCCTTTCTTTTACCAGTTCCATCTATGTGAAGATAAGTCAAAGGTCCTGTTTGACCATATCTGGCTTCACTTGGAAGCATAGATGAGATGTTTCCTCTGAGTTGACCCTCCTCTTTGTAGACTGGACATTGGTTCAAATGTCAACACCCCATCTCATGAGGTCTCCATGGCCTCCCTGAACAAGAGGACAGGTGACTCAACACAGTTACAGGACATTTTGAGAGATGTTCCATAGTCCCCTGGAACTTAGTCGACCTTGAAGGGCAAGGGGCAAAAACTATCCTTTAAGGCCCTCTGACCAGATTAGTATAGGCCTTAAAGTATGGCTGTTAAACATCCAATAAGGTTAGTTCCACCAGTCTGGTACTTTTAATTACCATGTGTATGTTGATAAATCTTGGGTAAAAAAACAAATATCTGGGGCTGGAGAGATGGCTCAGTGGTTAAGAACACTGGTCGTTCTTGCAGAAGTCCTGGGTTCGAATCCTAGTACCCACATGGCAGCTAACAACTGTCCATAACTCCAGTCCCAGGGGATCCAACAGTCTCTTCTGACCTCCACAGGCACTGCACAACACGGGTGCACTTACCGACATACAGGCAATACACGCATACACATAAAATAAAAAAATATATATTCTCAGCTAAACCTTGACTAGATACATATTTTGTTTCTTAAACTAAATGACTAAACTATGACCTTGGAAATTTTTAAGATTGTGTGTATATTATTTTTGTCTCATTCTTTATATATCATAACAAACCTAAACAGATCACCATCACTTGCTTAGGCTTTCTC
>NW_008334929.1:710250-738742 GCF_000622305.1 Nannospalax galili | reverse complement strand
CTGGGGAACCAATGAATTTACTGAGCTTACTTACAGAGATGACTGAGGGGTTGCTGAGGTGTATATATGACCTGAGGGTATGCACACTAGAAAGCTTGTACCCAGTATGGGTCATGCCTTCTCTTCCTAGCCTTCCCAAGATTGTATATTTTAGCCCACCCAAAATCCAGGAGGCCATGTGTGATTAGGGCCAAATTACATACAGTTAGCTGGGAAGAGTGGCTGGGTACTCTGGTGAGGGTCCAATGACACTGTTTGGCCCTCCTTTAATGAATGACCACAACTGTCAACAAGCCCAATTGTGATGATGTTTAGCAATAAGGTCGTCGTGATGATGGTGGTTATTTCATGCAGTAGAGACTGCTGTACAGCATCATCTTATTAAAAGATCCAAGCAGAGTTTTAAGAACCAATGTATCATTTTCCATGTTATCTCTCCATTGCTTCTGTGACTAGGAACTATGTGTTGAAATAAAGTATCACCTTGAGTCCTTGAGTCACTTCATTGAGCAGATTCCCCGGCCCTTGGTCACTTATGTAACACATGAAATCCAAGAAAGAAATAAACCATTAAGTGACTGAGAGTTGTGCTGTTGGTTACCAAAGTACAATTTAGTCTTTCTTTTGAAGTACAAAGTACGAAGCACATTAGGTTTTATTACATCTTGACTTCACATCTCACCATCAAAATATTTTTAATTTAATAAAGAAGAAAATTGTATATCAGAGATATTAAATAACTTATCCAAGAGCAAGCAGATGGAGAGTGGCTGAGCAGTTCAAACCAGAATCTGAATCTATGCTCTTCTATCATTCATGCAGCCTACTTAAAAAAATATGTGTATGTGTGAGTGCTTTTCCTGCATGTATGTAAGTGCACCATGCATGTGCAAACCTGCCTTGAATCCCCTGGAACTAGAGTTATGGGTGATTGTTAGCCATCATGTGGATGCTAGAAACTGAACCTATGTCCTCTGCAGGAGCAGCCAGAGTTCTTCACAGCTAAGCCATCCCTCCAGCCCCACACAGCCTACTCTTGAGGAAGATTCCAGGCTAAATTTTAAAAAGATGCAACACAAAACTGTGACAAGAAAGTGTTATTTCTACAAAAAACTAAGTTTTAAAATCTTGTCAGAGGGCTGTTCTGTTTCACAAGATGGAGCCCATATCTAACAGTAATACAAAGCCTAGGAACCTGTGGCTAGACAGGTCATAGGCCATAGGTGAAAGCCCAATACTATTCTTCTACTAAAATGCACACAGTATTAAACTGACTACTAATGACCTGTAGTTATATCCATAGAGTAATGTATTTCTCAACTCTTACTAGAGAAGCGCCCTCATGCAGCAGATGGTGATTAACTTACAGAACCATAATTGGTCAACATGTAGAGAATAAAAGATTGCAGAGTGCTTATCCCTGAATAGGACACCTATATCCGACTTCTGCCTCTGAAGGCTCAGGGATCATTGAGGAAGAGGGGGAAGAAAAATTATAAGAGCCAGAGGCAGTGGAAGACCACAAAGAAACAGAGTTTTCCAGACAGCTAGTCAGTGGATCGCATATGAGCTCTCAGCAACAGTAATAGCAAGCACAAGTCCCATACGAGCTCAAACCAGAAAAGAAATCCCAGCATGGACATGAGGAAGTGTAAGTCCTTTTAATCTCCATTTATAATACACACACACACACACACACACACACACACACACACACATACTTTTTTAAGAAGTTTCTATAGTGGTAGGTTTTCATATGGCTTGTTCTAAAGGACTTTAGTGTTGCTTACCCCTCCCACACTGCCTCCTCTTTTCTGTCCGCCATTTCTTCCCCACCCCATGTAACCCTTCCTAGTCTAATGCTCCCCTTTCTCCTTCATACCACTGAGTTCTACCACCCCTCCCAAAAGCCCCTCCCCCATGGCTGTTTATATTTCTTAACCTCTCTGATTTTTAAACTGAAATAGCATTGAAATTTTTAAATTCAGGCTTTTGATCCTCTTTGAATTTATTTCTGTCAAAGTGACAGATACGGATCTAAACTGATTATTCTGCAAGTGGATATTAAGTTTTGCCAACACCATGTATTGAATAGAGTATCTTCATTGCATGATTTTTAATATTTTACTGACTCTTTGAGAATTTCATACAATGTATTTGATTATATTCAGACCTCTTCCTCCTTTTTATTATTTTTATTTTATGTGTACGAGTGTATTGCCTGCATGTAGGTGAGTGCACCTGTGTCATGCAATGCCGTGGAGGTCAGAAGAGGGCTTCAGATTCCCCTGGAACTGGAGTTAAGGACGGTTTGTAGCTATCATGTGGGTGCTAGGAATCGAACCCAGGTCCTCTGTAAGAGCAGTCAGTGCTCCTAACTGCTGAGCCATCTCTCCAACCCTCTTCCCCTATCTTTAACCCCAACCTTACTACCCCCTCAACTTCACAATCTCTATTATTATTTTAAGGTCTATTGAGTCTACTTTGTGGCCCCAACTGCTCTTGGGTGTGGGTCCATCCCCTGGAACCTGTCAGCCTACCTGGCACCACACCCTTAAAGAAAACTGACTCTCCACTTTCCAGCAGCTACCAATTGCCACTAGTTTTTCAGCTGTGGTTGGGACTTCTTGCCCACCTCACCACCTTTACACTGGGCTTTGTGTGACTTGTACATGTTGTCACAACTGCTGTGAGTTCATATGTGCAGCAGCTCTGCTTGTCTGGAAAACACTGTTTCCATGTATTCATCCATTGCTTCTGGCTCTTACAGTCTCCTCACCCCTTCTTCTGCAATGATCTTTGACCATTAGGAAAAGAGGGTGGGATACAGGTGTCTTGTTTAGGGCTGAGCTGTCTTCAATCTGTTATTTCTACATACTAACCAGTTGTGATTCTCTGTGATAATCACCATGTCCTGCAAGAAGAAGCTTCTCTGGTGAGAGTTTAGATACACACTAAACTCCATTTAGTAGAATAATAGTAGAAAGTGCTAGGTTACTCCCATAACATTTGTGCCACTACTGAATGAATGGATATATCCTGCCAGACCAGTTGTCATAGCTCTCAGAATTCATAGCTGGGCAAGACCGATGATAGCTTTTCTCTTCTGGTAGCTTGCATAGCACCTTCCAGCACTATGAAAGTTAGCCAGTAGAAATGAAGCCTTGAAGTCAGTGCCATCTTGATTTCTCCTTGATGCTCTACAGCTGATGTATGTAGAGTCTTACCATAAAATTCTGACAGGCAATAAAGCCCAGTTTCTCAAACTGAGCATCACAATCCTGTATGGTCATATAACTAATGGAAGTACTGTAAAAGATCTGGCAATGATAAAATGTCTCTGAACATACAATGAACAAAAATTAATTCAAACTTAAACCTGCAGTGAACCCTGAATGTTTTTGTCAGTCCTCACCTGTGCTCCACCTCACTGCATCACCAGAGCTTTTATTCTGAACACAGCATTGCTCCTCGCCTATGCATAATATCAGGCCACGTTAACATGAGAGAACACTTCCTGAGGCATCTTGACTCAGATCTGAGACTGAAGTGTTTCTACTGTCCACACAGTGTCTTACTCTTATAGAAATACAATTGCTTAATTACAGAAAAAAAGACTTAATATTTTCCTACCATCAGTCCTCAACATATAAATACGAAATTGGTAGATCCCAGGATTGTATTGTGTTGCATCATTTGAGTTTAAAATTTTATGCCTTGCCTGTGAAGACATGAAAATACAAAGAAGATTTGTTGGGAAGTATGTATGAAATCCAGTATGTATATATCTGAAATTGCCAAAGATTTAAAATGCTTGCTAAAGTTTAATTTTTACTTATTTATTTTTATTTTATGTGTATGAGTGTTTTGCCTGCATGTATGTAAGTGTACCTGTGTTACGAAATGCCTATGGAGGTGTGAAGAGGGCATCAGATTCCCTGGAACTGGAGTTAGAGATGGTTGTTAGCCACCAGTTGGGTGCTGGCAACCAAACCCAGGTTCTCTTAAAGAGCAGCCAGTGCTCTTAACCACTAAGCCAGCTCTCCAGCCCCCCGGCTTAAGTTTAGTAACCAAAATGATTCAATAAATTAGGTCAGAGTTTCTAACAATTTCTAAACACACTTTTCCCATTTTGTACTAGATATTTAAATAAAGTGGCATTCTTATCATTGATGATTATAAAATCAAAATATTAGTCAACCCATTGTGTGGAGGGAGGGGGTAGTGCATGCACATGAGTGTGTAGGTGAGCACACCTCTATGTACCCTTGAAGCAGCCAGAACAAGGTGTCAAGTGTACTCCCTCTCTGCCTTATTGCCTTGAGACAGGGTCTCTCACCGAACCAGTAGTCTGCTGTTTAGTTTGACTGGATAGTGAGCAAATTCGTGGGATCTTGTGTTTTGTCCCCCAGTGCTGGGGTTACAGGCATGTAAAGCCATGACTAGCTTTTTACAAAGGTGGCAGAGATTCAAACTCAGGTCCTCATGTTTTCCAAGCAAGCACTCTTACACAATGAGCCATTTCCCTAGCCCTTCAACTCTTTAAAAAATGTTGAAGATGCCCTATGTCCTACAGTATCAAATATTCAGCCAAGATCTAATTCTTTACATAAAAATAAGCAAGCACATCCATCTTACTAATATGCAAAAATGCTTCCCTCTAGATGAAATTGCAAAATTATGTGTATGCCAAGAAATTGTTTTAAAGTAAATTTCTTTATGATTTATTATCAGTAAATATTTTACTTGTATACTTGTTTGGGAAAATGGCTCAATAGATAAAGTGCTTGTTTATGCAAAAGTGAAGGCTGAAGTCTGGATCTCCAGCACCCACACAAAATCTGGTTGGGTGGAGTGGCCCTTCTGTAGTCCCAGCACTTTGCAGGTGGACATAGGGTGTCCCTGGGACTAACAGGCCTCATAGACTAGCTGAATCAGTGAGTTCCAGGTCCATCAAGACACCCTGCTCCAGGAGATAAAATGGAGAGTAATTGGGGAAGACACTCAACATCAACTTCTGGTCTCCACATGAATGCACACATGCACACATTCACCTCCACACATATGAACACATATACATACCACATATCTATACACACACCAAAAAAAAAAAAACATCCTAGACACTACTGGAAAGAAAGCTCAGTCACTAAAACCCTTGCCCAGAAGTATGAGAATCATAATTTGATCCCTATCACCTATATATGATGCCAAGTATAGTGACTGTCTCGCGCTATCGTCTCGCCAGCAAGAATGACGCGGCACACTCAGGATCCTTTTGTAGAAAAGCTTTAATGCATCTTGAGAGGGAGAGCATAAGCTTACAGGGCGAAGACCCCGAATGTCGGAAACCCAGCCCTTATATAGGTTAGTAAGCCCGTCTTGGACGTGGCAATTCTTGATTGGTCGCAAACTCATCAGCCCATATCATGCCACGAGATAGGCAGAGACTAGAAGGTGGAAAATTACTTTGGGCATGTGTACTGACTTATTTACTGCTCAGCATGAACCGGATGTGAGCGCCATCTTGTAATGGCATCTGTAGGGATGGCAGGCGGCTCCCCACAAGTGACAGTTGCTTTAATCCCAGCACAGGGGAGGCAGAGATAGGCACAGTCTCACTGGCTAGTCAGTCTAGCATACTCAGCAAGTGGCAGGCCAGTGAGAGACCCAAACTCAAAAAATGAGAGTTCATCAGGAAGCTTCCTCATGCAACATATGATTAACCCAGAAAGCCACTACTGGCCAAAATGCAGAGAATAAGAGCCTGCAGAGTGTTTATCCCCGAATAAAGACACCTGTATCAAACCTCTGCTGTCCAAGGCTCAGGAACCATTGCAGAAGAGGGGGTGGAAAGATAAGATCCAGAGGTTGTAGATGACCACAAAGGAAAGAGCATTCCAGACAGCTGGGAAGTTACTTTACATGAACGTACAGCAATGGTAACAGCATGCCCAAGACCCACACAAGCTCAAACCAGACAAAACCGCAGCACAGAAGTGGGGAAGTAGATAAGAAGCCCCAAACTTAGCTGAGGAACTAGTCACAACTGACAACTGCTAGGAGAGGGAGAGTTGGTTTTCTCTAAGGATGTGACACTAGATAGGTTAGTTAACCAGGCTCCAATTGATGGAAACACACTGAAGGATATTTGGGGACACAAACTTGGCTTGATAGGCTTTAAAACATATAAAAGAATGTGTGAAATTGGGTAGATGGGCTATTAAGGGGGGGATGAAGATACGGAAGAAGTTCTAAATATAATTTTTAAAATAATGTATGAAAGTCACAAAAAATCAATTTAAATTATTATATAAATTTAAAAAGTTGATGGTGTTCTGGGAAAAGCACCCAAGGTTGGCCTCTTGTCTCCACAGGCACACATGTGCACACACACACACACACACACACACACACACACACGTAAGAAAGAACAGTTACTACCAAAAGCTAAGGTGGGTTCTCTCTGGCAAGCTATGTTTCTGGTCTCTATGACGACTAGAGGAAAGGTCAGACGCTATTCATCCATGATTATGATTACCGACCATGTGCCAAGAGCAAGGCCACCCTCTGGAGATGCAGACATGGTTCCAAGTTGTGATAGATGGACTTAGAATCTTGTGAATCAGATCCTTCTGTTCCTAATGCTGGAAGCATGGTAGCAACAGGTTGTGACAGGCAGAAAGAATTCACAATGCGCCAGCTCTAAAACTGGGCTTACCTAAGAGAGGAAGGTACAGATCAAAGTCTCCCACCTGATAGCGGACAGAATAATAATCTAAAGATATACCTACTCAGATTTCATCCTGTTCACACATAGCCTAAAGACCTGCCACAGTCCTGTGAAATGACTTGTTTGTCCTTACCCTCAGCTGTCTCATTCTTAAGGTCATTTTTAGTTGCAACATTTCATCCAACATGTTAAGTTGCATCCAACCTTCAAAATCATAATAAAAGCAGCTGGTCACAGAGGATGCCCTGACCTAGAACATATGTATTAATGATGCATGTTGTAACTTCTTCAGATTTCTGTTCTGTAAGATTCATGGAGTTAACCTATATTTAAAATATACTGTTTCACTTTCCCAGAGCCTAGATCCTCATGGAAATTTTTTTTCTAACTTTCATATGCTTTTTGAGCACCCACTTTTGCATTCCTCAAAGACATTCTCCTCCTTGAATAAACTTCTTAGAAGACTCTTTTACAAGTATGTATGTCACTTTTCAAAGACACTTAGCTGAGAAAACTAGACAGTTGCTTTGCTAACTGCATATGTTCTAGATAGTGGAAAAGGGCCCAGGACTAATGAGGACTAGATCTTGCTTCAGCAAAATCATCAGTAGAACTAATCAGTAAACCCACATAGCAAGCACTCAGTAAATGTCTGTGGGACTCAATGGGGATCGTTGCTGTGAAGAATTTTGATGTTGTAACACTACCCCCTAGTGGGAAATGGTAGGGAAAAATCAATGCTCCTTAAAGACATTCTTTGGAATACTTTTGAATCAAATGTTATGAACATATTTTTAATTTTTTATTCTGTGTGTGTGTGAGCGCACGCATGTGCGAGCACCACAGTGTGCATGTGTGTGAAAGTTAGAGGACAACTTGCAAAAGTCCTCTTCCTCCACCATGTGGGTCCCAGGGATAAAACACATCATCAGACTTGGCCACAGTCACCTTCACTTGTGAGCCATCTCATCTGCCCAACATTCTTTTTTTCTATTATTTTATGTGTATGAGTGTTTTGCCTGCATGTATATAAGTGCACCCGTGTTGTACAATACCCATAGAGGCCATAAGAGGGCATCAGATCTCCTGGAACTGGAGCTACAGGTGGTTTTTAGACACCATGTGGGTGCTAGGAATCAAACTCTGATCCTCTGGAATAGCATCCAGTGCTGTTAACCACTGACTCATCTCTCCAGCATCACCTCCAGCATCCATTTTTATTTTTATTTTTTTACTTTAAAAAATTTATTGAGAATTTCATACATGCATATAAGGTGTTTTGATCAAATCTTCACCCACTCCCTCCCCTCCAACTCCTCCCATATTTCCCCATCACTTTTTCCTGACAACTTCATGTACTCTCTTTTTTCATGGGGCTTTTTGCTACTCTAATATTCCCCGCTCTGAAGAGGTAACCTGAAGAGGTAACCCTAAAATCTTTTAAAAATTAGATACAAGCTCCCAAATACTTTTGATATTTTTGGCCTTTGGAACAGAGTATGTTGCTAACAGACCCAAGGACATTTTGACTTGTAGCCAAGAAACTGGCTACATTTCTTTAGGGTCTTTTTTACCCTAACTGTTTAGTCAATTCCTACCTCCTATTACCACACCATCCTCTGAAGAGGTTACCCAAATTGCCTATGGGGAATCAGGACGCAGACCTCTCTGGCTCCTTCCATGCTGAACAGGAATGCAGGGTGAGGCAACTGGAGTACCCCTTCAGCGGAGCTATCTAAAAGACTCCCAAATTGCATAACTCTTAACTGTAGAGAGAAAAGAAACTCTTTGACTGGCAGCATCAATTTTTAAACCACCAAATGATATGCCATTATTTCTGTGTATGATTGTTAGAGTCACAGTATATAAATAATACGTGACCTATGGTAAAATAATTTTGAATAACCCAAAACAAAACAAAAATGAGCTTCTTTTTGATGTTTGATTTCTCCAAGATATTCAATATATTCTCAATTTTATGGCTTATGTTTATTCACCTTGCAATGTTTTTAGAATAGATTGTTTTCAGAATTTATCTTATAATGGGCACATGTGTTTAATGTAGTAATAAACTTTTCTCCAAAGTTAAGTCAAAGGCAAAATAAAATGTCATCTTTGCTGCAGACAAATATATCTAAACATATATTTTAACACACCTCTTTGGATATTGATCTTCTTGGAACATCACAAAGGAATAATGTCCCCACAATACCTTGATGTAGCAAATTAAATAAAATATTGACTCAATTACACCTCATATGATTATCATAAACTGATCTGTCACGGTGCAGTGACTATAGTCCAAGCCCGAAGGGCTTGGTGACCCAGACGGATAGAAATCAAGACACAGGAGATGCAGAGGCTTGTGTACCAGTGCATCTTTATTGTGAACTAAAGCAAACCTATATAGGAATCAGATCTGGAGTAACCAAGGAATAACTAAGGATACATCAGTAAACAGAAGGTAACTAAGGAATAACCAAGGATACATTATGTTACCACCAAGAATACATTACTTCACCAACCAAAACTCACACAACGTTTACAGTATTAAAGATTCAGCTACTTAATATTTATAATATCTTAGATATAAGGTGTACTGTTTGTGATTATTCTTAGCAACTACTATAATTCATTATTTCTGTATAGAAACCAAGCTAATGGTGCTATATAGAAACTCCGGTGCCCATAAACTGAAACAGAACTCTTTGGTTATGTTTCCAAGACTGCCAATTAATCAGGGAAGCATAGCCTGTCAACTCAAACCACAGAAGCAGAGAGCAGGGAAACTCCCAAGGTGAAAGCATTCTTTCTCCAATGCTTAAGGCAAGTTGCCACAGCCTAATGCAGCAATGGCTGTGTCCATAATAATAATAGCTCCCAACACTGAGCTGTCTTGAGCACTTGACTTTGATGCTTTTTCTTTTTATGTGTGTGTGCCACGTGCATGGGGATGCCCAAGTGGTCTGAAGAGGGCACTGGATCCCCTGAAGCTGGAATTACAGGCAGTTGTAAGCCACCCACATAGGTGCTGAGAACCAAACTCTGGTCCTCCAGAAGAGCAGCCAGTGCTCTTAACCATGAAGCTGTCTCTCCAGCCCCCAATCCTGGTACTCTTCATATGCAAATCAGTTTTGTGGTAGGCTTAGGGCCTGAGTATAGCCAAAGGCATCTGGAAAATGTAAAATCTGGATACAGTTCTCATCCTCTTGTAGTTAATGGGATGTGCCCTATAGAACAAGAGGACTAGGGATGCTTTACTTCACACTGTGCACCAAAATGCCAAAAATCATCAGAGAAAACACATAGCAACCACATATTTCAAAGTAAAGCCTATGTTGGCATCTGTCACTGATGAGCTTCAAGCCATCAGTAGTTGTTTCACCATTTGATCACATGTTCATTGAATCCACTATCTGTTTTAATGTGTTTCCTACTTTTACTAAGATTAAAGAAGAGAAAGGAAATATTGTTCAAAAATCAGTGGAATAAGGTGGGTATGGTGGCACTTGGAGAAGGGGGCGCAGACCTTTGTGAGATTGAGGCCAGCCTGGTCTCGAATTCTAGGACAACTGGAACTACAGGTGGACTCTGTCTCAAAAAGATGGGAAAAAGGCAGCTGGAGAGGTGGCTTAGCAGTTAAGAGCACTGGCTGCTCTTGCAAAGGACCTGGGTTCAGTTCTCAGCACCACATTGTGGCTAACCATTTGTAACTCTGGATCCAGGGGATCCCATGCCATCTTCTGACACACACACACCACAGGTGCATTTAATATTCCTGCATTCAATACACTCATACACATAGAAAATAAAACAAAAATAATAAGTAGAATATTTTAAAAGGCAAAAAAAAAAACCAATGGAATGATTAATTTTGCTTTCTTTTCCTTTGCTTTGCCTCTTTGAGCATCATTTTTAAAAAGAATGTTTCTAAGGCATGAAGAGCACAAACTAAGATGGTCTGGGTGTCTCAACCTCTGCAATCTGCACTTCCTCTGACTGTACACACTAGTACTGAAAAGACAGCTCCCTCCTGTGCTGGTTGCAAAGAGTCAACAAACTAATAAAGGCTCTTGGTACATGGTAAAGTCATCTTTTATTGTTGCTGTTTTTTCTGTTACTTTGTGAGACTTATGCAATGTATTGAGATATCTATGATTGTGTTGAGGATACTATACATAAAATAGTTTCAAATATTTAAGATGTGTCTGCCCATTACTTTTTACTAGGCCTAGCATTCATTCCCTTTCCAAATTTTCCAACCTATACAAAGTTTTTCAATATAATCATGTTACTTTTCAAATATTTTATTATTTTCATTTTGTATGTTTGAGTGTCTTATCTGCATGCATGTAAGTGAACCCATGTTATGCAATGCCCATAGAGGTCAAAAGAGAGAATCAGATCCCCCTGGACCTGGAGTTGCTGATGGTTGTTGGCCACCATGTGGGTGCTGGGAACTGAACTCAGCAGGTCCTCTGCAATAGCAGCTAGTGCTCTTAACTGCTGAGCCATCTCTCCAACCACCATGCTATTTTTTTAAGCAATGCTAATAAAAATATTTTTAGAGTCTGGGGGCCCCCTCTTCAAAAGCAACTGGGCAGACAGGGCCCTGGAATGTTAATGGGGCAGTCTGAGACCACCTCATCTTAATAGGCATGGTTAGATATGAAAGACTCACTGGCTACAGTCCCAGCCTGACCACTTGGGGTGCACTTTCCTTGACAAGTGAAGTTGTTGGCCAGGGTTTTCTTGGGCAACCTTCACATTTTCCTTCTCTTCCCAGGCCTTTAGGGCAGAGCTCTTTAGGGAAGGGCTCATCCATAAGGAAAAAAATCAAGATCCATGACTTCATTAGGAGTCATTTATTGATGGCATTGAGGTTGATGGATGCCTCTTCCTCACTCTACACTCCAGTCAAGAAAGTGACCCCAAGAACATCACTGCAGTACTGTGACAGTTGTCATAGCAGTCTCCTCACTTGAAAATTGGTATCTGCAAGCATGGCCTGGGGTGATCATGTTGTGCTTCATACATACAGGCAATACACTCATACACATAAAATAAAAATAACAGTAAATAAAGTATTTTAATAAAAAAACAGTAGTATGGGAAATTTGTTATATTTTACCCAAAAATGGTTATTTTTAACATAGCTTTTTTTAATTTGGAGAATTTCATACATGATTATTGTATTTGCATCATTTCCACCCCCCTAGTTCCTCCTCCAATTCCTCCCAGGTCCCACCCACTCCATCTCAATTTCTTGTCCTCATCTTCAATTATTATTTATTTATATATATATGTAGAGAGAGAGAGACATATATAATGCAATGAGTCCATTTAGTGGTGGGATATATATACATATACCTTTATAAATACAGACACATATATAATGCAATGAGTCCATTTAATGGTGGTATATATATATATACATATACATTTATAAATACAGACACATATATAATGCAATGAGTCCATTTAGTGGTGCTCTTATGTACATATTCTTAAGGTTGACCTCTTGAGATTGGATAACCTCTTAGGAAGCTCATCCCTTGAGAAAACGGATTCTCCCCACTTCAATATCCCTGTAGCCTTTTGTCTAGAGGTGGGACCCTGTAAAATCTGTCAAGCTCACACTGGAATGTCGACTGGTTTTGTCATTATGCAGATCCTGTTAGACTACCATACCGTGCAAGTCTAGAATGCATTTTCTAGCAGAAGGCATCCTGTTCCTCTGGCTCTTACAATCTTTCTCCTCCACCTTTCCCAGTGGTCCCTGACCCATAGGTGTAGAGGTTGCATTGTTGATGAGTTAGTTAGGGCAAGTAGCCCCAGCTGGCCTGGAACTCACTATGTAGACCAGGCTGGCCTTGAACTCACAGAGATGTGCCTGCCTCTGCCTCCCAAGTGCTGGGACTAAAGGCATGCGCCACCACACCCAGCACCATATAACTCTTAATTCAGCCCATTGGCTGCTTTCTCCTTCTCCTCTTTCCAGCTACATAGTGTCAGTGTTCATCTGTATTGCCACTACTACCATTCTTGTCTGGTATTTCTGCTGGTGCCATAAGTATACCAGGCATCGGCCTGAATTGGGAAACCCCTTCAAGCACTTGATCAGGTCTTGCTGGAGGGTCAACTATAAAAGGTGAAGGGAGAAGTTCTGTGCCTTGAAATGACACCGGCCCTAGCACTGCCTGCATGGTATTGGTGATCGGGCTTGCTGACACCACCCCTTACTGTTGTAAATATGCATGTCATCTTTGCAGCATTTGGTTTTGTGCTACCTCTTACAGGGGCTTGGCTAACAGGCTTCCATCCATCCTTTTATGGGATATGTGGTTTTTACAGTAGCAGGGAGGGGGCCTGTAATGGATTCCACCTGTTGCAGTGCTTTATACAGAGCCAGTAGTTGCTGTTCTAAAGCTGTGTACAGGGACTCTGCCCCTTTCCATGACTGGGACCAGAATCCAATTGGGGTGGTCTGCTAGGTTGTTGTTGCCATAAGCCCCACCCATAGCTCTCAAAGCCTGGTAACTTCCAAGAGGAGGGGACACCGAGGTATTGGGGCACACAGCTGTTTAGCTTGCCCAAACAGTATCTTGTCCTGCTTGGAGGCCTCTTGGGCCTTTATATTCCAAACCCATTTAGTACCTCTTTTTATTAAATTGTACAGGGGATGGGTGACCTAAGCAAGGTGAGGTATAAAAATTTGCAAATACCCTAGAAGTACCAAAAATACCTGTAACTGTTTTTTATTTACTGGTACAGGTTGTTGTAAGAGTTTTTTCAACCACTGTGCTGAGTATCATGCACGTCCTACCTGACCAAAATACTCCTAAAAATTTTACTGCTGTAGTTGGCCCTTGTACCTTGTACAGGTTCATTTCCCATTCTCACTCCTTTAGGTGTAACTGCATGTCCCCCAAATGAGCTTCCAAATCTGTAAGGCACCCAAAAGTTAGCATTATGTCATCTATATAGTGGAACCTCCTTAGAGAAGGAGGGCTGGGATTACCTATTAAGGGCCAGGTCCTGAGCCACCATCCTGTGACAAACAGTGAGGCTGTGGAGATAACTTCAAGGAAGTACTCTGAAGGTCCATTGTCATCCATTCCATGTGAATTTGAATTGGTCTTGGGATTCAGCAGCTAGGGAAATACCAAAGTATGCATTAGCAAGTTCCACTGCAGCATGGAAGGACCCCATTTCCTGCACCAGCTGTTCAGTTAGAAGTACAACATCGAGCACAGCTGTAACACCTTACTTAACTCTCTGTAATCTACAGTCATTCTGCAGGAACCATCTGTCTTCCTGATAGGCTGTCACACAAAAATCCCCTCTCTCCTGAGAGACCCACCCCGTGGTGCTCTCTAGAATCCCAGAGAACACGGTTCTAACTAAACCATCACAATGTTCCTCTTAAGTTACAGTTGGGGAATAAGACTATTTATTTGGGCTTGCTAACAAAGTTTAGAGGGTCACTTACAAAGACATAGGCTTTTTCTTTCCCATATTTGAGGTGTGTTCAGTCCTGCCCACGGTCTCTGCATTCAGTTCCAAAATGGCAACTACCCCATTCATGGCTGTACTGGAAAGTCCACACCCAAACAAATCCTATGGCTTTCCAACAGCCACACAAAATGACAAGAGACCTGCCTCGTGGTTGTCCTTGCTTATATATTCTTAGCCCCTCCCTTTCATTAAGTGTCCTTCCACAGAGCATGGGAAGGAAGTGGGACTATAGCTTGTCATCATAGTGGTCAAAGGAACTTCTGGATTACATAGGCCAAAGAGGGCTTTGGGCTGGGCAGATAACCTCTACCCATTCTAGTTCCTGGATGGTTTTCGTAATTTCATCTCAATGCCCAGGCAGCTGGTACTGTTCAAAATTCACCACCTTTCATGGGGTGGACAATTTGACTGGCTCCCATCTTGCCCACCCCCAAGTAATTGTTTTCACTGTTCACACCCTCAGCTGGAACTCTCCCAGTAGGGCATCCACCCCTCGAATGTTCTCTCACAGGGCAGAGATGCACACCTTGTACTCCTAGGGGGTGGATAATTGCCCACTCCCAGAAGGAGTCTAGTCCACTTTACCCATATGGTTTTATCCCCATACCTGTCCACTGCCACCCATTGGCCCTGGTGCTTTGGGGGGGGGGTGCCATGAATTAATGTACACTCTGCTCCAGTTTCTACTAGGGTCCATGTTTTGTATATTAGTGGGGGATGGATAAATCCTCAATTCAACACGTGGCTTCTGGTCAAACAGTATGGCCCTCACCTGTGGGCAACATTGACCACCTGTTCAAGGGCATGGCTTTTGGGGCTCCCATCCTATGAGGCTGCCTTCCTCTGGAACAGGTGCTGCAGTTGGAATCACCTGCACCTCCTGGTCTCCAGTTTCTCTTACTCTTGTAGTGACTTGCTGGTCTGGTATTAAAGCTCTCCATACGCTCACCAGCACGGTGTTTGATTGTCTGACAAAACTGTCCCTAGCAATTCCTGCTCTGCACAGATCTATCCACATCTGTGCTTGGGAGACATGGAGGGGCCCTTTTGCTAGGTTCCTGCCCTTTCCCTTATGTCTACCTGCTTTAGCACCTTGTGAACCTGGTTTACATGTTGGTATAAATCATTTAGGTCTGCTAAGGCCTGTTGCGGGTTCTCCTCAGGCCAGCTGTGAAGACCCTGACCTGGATCAGGTCCCCTGCCGATTAGGGGGTAAGAGGCACGGGATCACAACACACAGACCCCGGGAGTCTGGTAGAAGCAAGCACTAGGTGAGGTGCTGTAGACTCGTTTAATGCAGGAGGAGGCACACCTTATATCTCCCTTTTCTCTGCTCCCAAGTCCCTTTAGTCAGCGTATCATTTTCTGATTGGTCCATGCCACACAGTCTGTCAGCAGTCACTGGTCTCGCAAGCACGGTATGGAGGCCTGGGCTCCTTTTGGCGGGCTATTTGCGAACCAAGAAGTGAAGTGAATTCTTGCTGAATCCCAGGGCTCTGGGTCCGCGCCATCTTTGGAGGCCTCCTGCTACAAAGGCCTATCCTGCCTCTTACAGGTTATACCCGACCATGGATCTCAGCACTGCCACCAAAGCTCCATATCAGTCTCATGGGCCTTGCTGAATCAGTTTCTTTCTTATGTCTCCAGTTTAAACAGTCCTGTCTGGGCCTGTGAACTGAGCATCAAACCCAGCTTCCTTCATACTCAGTTCCCTTAATGGTTTTGAGGGTCTGTCCTTCCTCTATGGTTTTCCATTCTCTGGTATTCATGGGACTCTCAGCTGGGGATGACCGTGTGTCCCTAATGACTCATAAGAGACAATCCATCATGGACTGATTTCCTTCATATTGCCTTAGATTGTGAAGTCCGTGTCTCAAAGAGGGATGAGTGGTTATATTGCTCAGCTTCTCAGCTTCTGCAGCACTTAAAATGATTTGATCTTCCCCCATGTCCCATAGCCTCACAAGCCAGGTGGTTAGGGGCTCCTTCACTGCTTGTTTGAATGTCTTTCCTAGTTCCAGCAGCTCCACTGATGAATATTCTCTGATTACCATGGTCTCCTGCACTGGGCTATTGTTAAGACCTCCATCAGCATGCTGAACTACAGATTTTCCCTTTCTTTGAATTAAAGGTCAGACCCTAGGGGCATCTTCCATTATTTATAGGTCACTTTCTTCTTCATCACTACCTGATTCTTTCCAGGGGTTCCAGGTTTGGGGGTCCCAGGATGTGCTTTGTATTGTGAATCTGATCTGGGCTTTTTTTTTTTTCCTTTTTTACCTCCTACATGTAAAAAATGGCATGCCAACACCTCCATCTCCTTTTCTCTCTTATCCAATTTACTGGCAAGGTCAGAGGTCAGTACCAATGAGTCTAGTCTCATCCCTCACTCTAATTCCTCTCTAGCACCTTCTGTTTCCCACCAGGCTCAGGCCTCCACTTGGGACAGATTTCTTTTTACTGATAGCAGGGCCAGGCAGCCTCTGCAGCACTTGTTAATATTTCTGTCCCTTGTGTGCTATTCCCAGAGCTTGCAAAATCTGTTCTAGACCTTTTGCTGTCTTCAAGGCATCTCAATACTCAACGTGGCAGCCCCCACCTGTCAAGCATGTATGCCACCCCATACCATCTACAAAATGACTGCCATTCCAAGAGTTCCCCCATTGACCTTGTCTGCTTAGGTGGCCTCATCCTAGTTACACATTTTACTATCCATTGCATTAACCATGCACTGTTGCTACCCCCACCAAGCCTATGGGGGTAGCCCAAAAGGTTAACATTTTCTCTGCCCACACTCTCCCCTCACCCGACTTTGCTTCGGCTGTTGGTCTTTCCCCAAATCAGAGACATCACCATTGCTCTTCCCAAACTCATCCTCAGTTTTGTTGTCTCCTGCCAGTTACACCAGTTGGACTGAAAATTACTGCTGGGAGGTGCAGGTAGCATCTGGTTCCTTTTTCCCACTGTCCTTACAACAACCCAAGGCAAGAATTTTCCAAAACCGTCTTTTGGGAAATCCTAACAAGTTTATTAGGCTTACTAATGGAGCAGAGGGTGCAGGTTTACTTACAAAAGAGTGGGTGCCCCCACATTTATGGCTCTTCTGGAAAGTCCATGCTCAAACTTTGATCTTGTGACTTCCTAACAGCTGTGCAAAATGGCAAGAGGGGTTCCTCATGGTGTTCTTGACTTATATATCCTTAGCCCCTCCCCATCATGCAACTGAGGTTGACTAACTGGGTAGGAGGGGTACCTGACTCTCCCCCCCAAACTCCTTTGGAGGAGCATGGGAAGGAGGTGTGACTATAGCTTGCCAGCATTGTGATTGGAGGGCATTTCCAGGTAACACCAGGCTCCCAGAGATGGACCCAAGAGCTTTTAGAGAATATAAATTAGAGTTGATAATATTTTAAAAAGAAAAGTATAATGAAGAACACGAAGTTGGGGAAGTGGTAAGGGAAGGATGTAAATGAGGGAGACAGTCCAAATATGATCAAAATATATTTTATGAAACTTTCAAATAATCTTCAGACTGCTAAAGAGGATGATATAGCACCTGAGTTCCTAACAATTTGCCTGTCCTTTGTAAACAATACACAATTATCTAACTATTGTGTACAATGTACATTTAAATGGATGAAATGCCATTGTTTATCCCACATTACTTTTCTCTGTTAAGTAAGACAGTTATGTAGAGTAGCAATATCAAGAAGGTATTAGGGAAGATGACCTATCACCTGACGTCTTAACTGATTGCCTTTTCTTTTAAACAGGACGTTTATTTTCTGTTTAGCTGTAAACCTGTTCTTACATTTTATGAATGGAGTCTTGTAATTCTGAATGGATTTCATATGAATACTAAAGCTGTGTGTAAATTACATTCCTTATGGAGTCTATCAAGGAAAACTGGTCTAAGTTACTACAAGACCTCTTTAGCATCTTTCTTGAATATCTCCAATGGGCACTAATGTGGTGAAAAACACGTTTAGCACCAAGTTATGTTCACTGAAAAGTAAGGCTATTATGTAAAGAACTTTCAAGCTGAATTTCTAACTATTTGCCATATCTTGGTAAACAACCTGGTTCATTCTAACCATTGTGTACAATGGAAATTTAAATGGAAGAACTGCCACATTACTTTTCACAGCTATGCAAGAAAGTTATGTAAAGTACTCTGCCAAGGTATTAAGGAAAATGACATACCACTTGAGTTCTTAACAGATTGTTTTTTTCTTTGTAAACGGTACTGTTCTTTTCTGTTTAGCAATAAACCTTGTATTTTATGGAATGGGGCTCAATACTATGAACGGTTTTCATCTGCTTTCTGAAGTTGTGCCTAAATTTCATGCCTTTTGGAGTCTATCAAGAAAAACTGATTTAAGGTGCTTCAATCCTTCTTTAGAGTGGTTCATGGGGGTCTCTCTTACAATATTGAGAAATGGGAAATGATGGGCAAAAAGCATCTATGTATTATAGAGTTATGTTCAGTGCAAAGTAAGACTGTTACATAAATAACTTATTTCAAGTTACTAAAAAGAATAACATGTAGGGGCTGGAGAGATGGCTCAGGGGTTAAGAACACTGACTGCTCTTGCAGAGGATCCAGGTTCCATTCCCAGGACCCACATGGCAGTTAACAACTGTCCGTAACTCCAGTTCCAGGGGATCCAATGCCCTCTTCTGACTTCCGTGGGCATTTCACAGCATAGGTGCACTTACATGATGCAGACAATACACTCACTCATACACATAAAATAAAAATAATAAATAAAAATTTGAAAAAAAATTGAAAGAACACTAGAAGATGAAAATACTTCCCCCATGCTGATGGACTAGAAGAATTATTTTTATGAAAATTACTATAATACTAAAAATAATCTACAGATATACTATAATGTCCATTGAATTCCCAATGACATTCTTCAAGAACTACCAAAAAAAAACAATTATAGGGGGCCGAGAACTCAGCAGCTGAGAAGAGCAGGCAGTCTGAGAGTGCCTCATCTGGCCTCTGCCTGGGGTAGGGCCTGAGATCTCAGCAGACAACCTGAGAGTACCTGATCTGGCCTCTGCCTGGGGTAGGGCTGAGAACTCAGCAGACAGTCTGAGAGTGCCTAATCTAGCCTCACCTTAGCGAATTTCCTGAATTGTGCTCTGAGTACCCACTAGTAGTGATCCAAATGTTTGAAGGAAGCTTGAAGTGTACCTAACTGGAGCCTGACTTGGGCCTCTGTGGGAGCTCCTGAGTAGCTGATCTGAGGCCATCAATTTCTGCCAAAATAAATGAGAGAACCTGAAACCTAGACCAAGCAGTCTTACATACCTAATAAGAAAACATCCAAGGCACACCAGCAAAACAAACAGAAGCAAACTTCAACTCAACAAAGGAAGGCTTGACTTCATACTAGAACCACAAACAACAAAAGAAATCCACATGCCAAAACTGAAATGGAAAAATAATGACAGGGAAAACAAAAACAGCATGTTTCCACAAAACTTCACCAAAACTGCAGAAGAGTTCTGCAAGAAGACCCTAGAGATAACCCAGGACACAGAATTTTAAAGGACAATTATAAACATTATCAAGGAATTCAACAAATTTAAAGAACACACAAATCAAAGACTAAAAGAAGATAAGGATATGGGGCTGGAGAGATGGCTCAGCAGTTCAGAACACTGTTCTTGCAGAAGGCCTGGATTTGAATCCCAGCACCCACATGGCAGCTAACAACTGTCCATAACTCCAGTCCCAGGGGATCCAACAGCCTCTTCTGACCTCCACGGGCATTGCACTTACCTACATGAAGGCAATGCATGCATACACATAATATAAAAATAATAAATGAATATTTTAAAAAGATAGGAATAAGCTTCTGAATGAATTCACAAAAGAGATAGAAACATTGAAGAAAACTCAGGCTAAAACAAAGATGGAAGTGAAAAATTCAATAACTTAATTTCAAACAACAGGAGAAAGCCTCATGCTAGAATGAATGGAAAATAGAATATCAACACTGGAGGATAAAGTTGAAGAACTGGACTGCTCAAGCAAAGATTATGAAAAATTTGAAAAAACATAGGAACGGAATATGCAGGAGATGTGGGATACCATGAAAAGACCAAATCTACATATCGTAGGCATAAAGGAAGGAGAATTTCAGGTTAACAGCATTGATCAGATCTTAAATAAGATTGTAGAAGAGAATTTCCCAAAATTAGGGAAAGACATCCCCAAATACAAGAAGCACATAGAACACCAAACAGGACCAGAAAAGAAACTATGGTATATCATAGTAAAAACACTAAATGTACAGAACAAAAAGAAAATACTATAAGCTGCAAAAGAAAACCAACAAATCACATATAAAGGAAAACCCATTAGAATTAGAGCTGACTTACCAATGCAAACTATGAAAATCAGAAGAGCCTGGACCAAGGTATTTCCAATTCTAAATAATCATAGATGCCAACCCAGTATACTTTACCCAGCAAAAATGTCTGTTATAGCTGAAAGGGAAAGACAAATCTTCCACAACACGAATAAGCTGAAAGGATACATGTCCACAAAACCTGCCCATTCAAAGAATACTTGAAGCAATACAAAGAAGGGAAAAAGAACAAGTATACCTCAGGGGCAACAGAAAGAAACTAAATGGAGGCATAATTGTATAAACACAAAATTATACAAAGAATGCAAACAGTAATCAAAATGATGGCAACCAATACACATCTTTCAATTACAATTTTAAATATCAATGGACTGAACTCCCCAGTGAAAAGACACAGGCTAGTTGAATGGATTAAGAAACAAACCCACTTCACCCTCAAGGACAGACATTACCTTCAAGTGAAAAGATGGAAAAGAATATTTCAAGAAAATGGTACTAAGAAACAAGTAGGGGTTGCGATTCTAATATCTGACAAAATAGACTTCCAACTAAATTAATCAGAAGAGATAAACAGGGTCTGTCAATTCATTCTGATCAAAGGAACAATTAATCAAGAAGCTATTACAATCCTTAACAGATATGCACCAAATTCTGGTGCACTCAAATTCATAAAAACAACACTACAGGACTTTAAGACACAAATTGACCCCAACTCAGTAATGGCAGGGGACTTCAATACCCCACTGTCTCCATTAGACAGGTCAACCAGATAAAGAATAAACAGAGAGATGTCTGAATTAAATGAGACCATACATCAAACGGATCTAACAGACATCTGTGAAATATTCCACCCAACCACCAAAGAATACACTTTCTATTCAGCATCCCATGGAACATTCTCAAAAATTGACCACATACCGGGGTGCAAAATAAATCTCAACAAATAGAAAAAATTGAAATAATTCCATGCATTCTATCAGACCAGAATGCAATAAAGCTCAAAATCAACATTGGAAGAAGCCCTAGTCACTACACAAACTCATGGAGATTAAACAACACACTGTTGAATGATGAGTGGGTCAAAGGAGAAATTAAGACAGAAAATATTCCTTATATTCCACAAAAAGGACAATACACCCACAAAACCACAGTACACTTTAAAAGCAGTCGTAAGATGGAAGTTTATAGTTCTATGTGCCTATAAAAAATCAGAAAGAGAACAAGTAAATGACTTAACATTGAAACTCAAGACTCTGGAAAGGCAAGAACAAATAAAACCCAAACCCAGCAGAAGAAATAACAAAAAGCAGTGCAGAAATTAATGAAATAGAAACAAAGAAAACAATACAATGAATCCAAGTGCTTGTTCTTTGAAACTTAAACAAGATAAACAGTCTCTTAGCCCAATTAACCAAAAGAAAGAAAGAGCAAATCCAAATCAACAAAATCAGAGATGAGAGGGGAAACATTACAACAGACATCCAAAAAATCCAGAAAATTATAAGGGAATACTTAAAAAACCTATTCTATATTAAATTTGAAAACCTAACAGAAATGGATGGATATCTAAAATTATGGGAACAGCCAAAGTTAAACCAAGAGTTTAAACATACCTATAACATATAAAGAAATAGAAACAGCAATACATAACCTCCAGACTAAAAAAATCCCAGGCCCAGATGGATGTACAGCACAATTCTACCAAACATTAAAAGATGACCTCCAACTAATACTAATTAAATTATTCAAAATGATAGAAACAGAGGGCACATTCCCAAATTCCTTCTATAAATCCAGCATCACTCTAATACCCAAACTGGGTAAAAACACAACCAAAAAAGAAAACTATAGACCCATATCCTTAATGAACATAGATGCAAAAATTCTCAAAAAAAAAAAATACTTGCAAACTGCATACAGATGTACATCAAAAAGATCATTCACCATGATCAAGTAGGCATTACTCCAGAGATGCAGGGATGGTTCAATATATACAAGTCAATAAATGTCATCAATCATATAAATGGACTCAAAGACAAAAACCACATCTTCATCTCAATAGATGCAAAAAAGGCTTTTGATGAAATTCAACATACATTCATGATAAAAGTTGGGAATTGGACTGGAGGGAACATACCTCAACATAATTAGAGCTATATACAACAAACCCACAACAAACATCATTCTAAATGGAGAAAAGAAATAGAAGCATTCTCATTAAAATCAGGAATCAGACAAGGACGTCCACTATCTCCACTCCTTTTCAATATAGTGCTTGAAACTGTTGCTAGGGCAATAGACAAGTGAAGGAAATTAAAGGAGTACTGATTGGGAAAGAGGAGGTCAAGTTATCCCTTTTGGCAGACGATCCAGTACTACACCTAGGTGATCCCAAAAATTCTGCCAGAAAACTCCGAGAACTGATCAATACTTTCGGTAAAGTGGTAGAATACAAAATTCATCCATAAAAATCAGTAGCCTTTCTATATACCAACAATAAGTAATTAGAGAAAACATACAGAGAATTTCTCCCATTCACAATAGCCACAAATAAATATAAAATAAAATAAAATTTCTTGGAATAAACCTGACCAAAGACATCTAAGATCTCTGCAACAAAAATTTTTAATCTTTAAAGAAAGAGATTGAGGAGGACACCAGAAGATGGAAGGACCTCCCACGGTCATGGATTGGAAGAATTCATATTGTGAAAATGAGCATCCTACCAAAAGCAATATGTAGATTCAATGTAATCCCAGTCAAAATCCCCATGACATTCTTCACAGAAGTAGAAAAAAATCGTCCTTAAATTTATATGGATGCACAAAAGACCTCAGATAGCCAAAGCAACCCTGAGCATAAACAGCAATGCTGAGGGGATTACTATACCAGATCTCAAAGTATACTTCAAAGCTATAGTAATAAAAACAGCATGGTACTGACACAAAATAGTCACATAGATAAATGGAACATCATTGAAGGCCCAAACCTGAGTACTCAAAATTTCACCTGATATTTGACAAAGGGGCCAGGAACCACAATATAGGAAAGACAGCATCTTCAACAAATGATGTTGGCAAAACTGGATCTCCACCCATAGAAGAATGAAACTAGAGCCTTCTCTTTCACCTTTCACAAAAGCCAACTCCAAATGGATCAAAGATCTCAATGTGAAACTGGAAACTCTGAAACTATTAGAAGAAAATATTGGCAGTAACCTACGCCTTTAATCCCAGCACTTGGGAGGCAAAGGCAGGCTGATATAGATCCTTATCTTTGCCTTGCATAAAAATCAACTCCAAATGGATCAAAGACCTCAATGTGAAACTCAAAACTCTGAAACTGTTAGAAGAAAACATTGGCAGTAAACTACAAGATATAGGTGTAGGAAAGGATTTTCTAAATCAGAGAGCAGTTGCTCAAGAATTAAGGTCAGAAATCAACAAGTGGGACCTCATTAAACTAAAAAGCATCTGTACACCAAAGAAACAATGAAGAAAGTGAAGAGAAAAACACACAGAGTGAGAAAAAAAATCTTCACCAGTGACACATCTGACAGAGGTTTAACATCCAGAATATATAAAGAACTTTTGAGTTCTTTATAGAAACAAAGAACTAAAAAAAAAAAAAAAGACCCAATTAAAAGATGAGCTAAAGATCTACAGAGAGTTCCCAAGGAAGAAATGAAAGTGTTCAACATTGTTAGTAATTAGGGAAATGTGAATTAAAACCGCCTTAAGATTTCATCCTACCCCAATCAGACTGGCTAAGATCAAGAGAACAAAGGATACCAAATGATGGTGAGGATGTGGAGAAAGGGACGCTCATTCACTGCTGGTGGGATTGCAAATTCATGCATCTCCTATGGAAAGCAGTGTGAAGAACTCTGAAAAAACTAGAAATGAACCTACCACATGACCTGTTTATACCATTCCTTGGTATTTATCCAAAGGACTCGTCCTATTGCAGAAACTCTTGTACAGCCATGTTTGTTGCTGCTCTTTTCACAATAGCTAAGAGATGGAAGCAACCTAAGTGCCCCTCAACTGACAAGTGGTTAATGAAAATGTGACACATTTATACAATGGTGTTCTACTCAGCAGTAAAGAAAGATGAAATAATGAAATTTGCAGGTAAATGGATGGAACTAAAAACTGTTACACTAAGTAAAACAGACTCAGAAAAAAAAGAACGTGTGTTCTCCCTCATTTGTGGATCCTAGCACTAAATCCTTATAATAGATGGAATCCCACAGAAATGGGCCAACAGCCCTTGGAAAACAGAAGATGCAAGACCCAAAAGTTTAATGCCTTGTCACAACGGGAGGAAGATCATCCCACACCTACTACCCCCTCCAAGGCTCAGGGACTTTTGCTAAAAAGGTTGGCAGAAAGAACATAAGAGCTGGAGGAATGGGTGAAATGTTAACTGGAAGTGTCCTTCAACCACTATGCCAGCAAGCTAGTCACACTTCCATCCCACGCTTGTCAAGGAGTCAATGGGGGAGTCAGTTACCCCTCCCACCCAATCAGGAGACCTTAACTGCATGCAGGGGCAGGGCTAAGGATCTATAAGCCTAGAATGCCATGAGGCACCTCTCTTGCAATTTTGTGCAGCTGTCAGGAATTCACAGGATCTATATGTGAGTGTGGACTTTCCAGCACAGCCTTAAATGGGGGAGGTGCCCACTTTTCTGTCAATAAACCTCCACCTTATGCTCTGTTAGCAAGCCCAATAAATTCATTAGGATTTTTTTAAAAAAAAGAACAGAATTAATGGAAGCCTTCATTATTCCACCAAAGTTGACCCCATGCTGGCAAATCTTTTGGTCTTTGATTTCTTATTCCTATTTTTCCACCTTAGATTTCTTGTATATATATTTTTATATAACCTGCTTCAAGTTATTTCTTGAAAAATGTGTTAAAAATTGATCTCTTGGGAACTGACACTGATTCTAGCCACTCCAACAGCTAATAAAGTGCCTGAAAACAAATCCTGAATTCATCATTCTCAAGACCAACTTTGGCAGACAAAAGAAAAATGAGGAGTAACCCAATAGAGGGATGCTTTTGGAGGCTCTTGTCAAGAAATCCCAATGGACTCTGATTTGAACATTTGAAATTTTCCCTGTTCTGACTTTTTTCTGGTTCCCTGTCTAGAAGTTGTAATGCTAACTACTCTTGCCTTTACTTCTCCTTCGCATCTCCTAGAAACCTGTCAAGGACTTTCTTTTCTCTCTACAGTTAAGAGTTATGCAACTTGATACTTCAGTCATAACCTTGGGATGAAAAGACCAGCCATTAAGTGTCTTTCTTTCTTTCTAAATTCTTAAAGTAAAATTAAAAACAACAACAAAAGAGCTATGCAATTTGAGAGTCTTTTAGATAGACCCACTGAAGAGGGACCCCAATTGCCTCACCCTGCATCCCTGTTCAGCATTGAAGAAGCCAGAGTGGTCTGTGTCCTTATTCCCTATTGGCAATTTGAATAACTTCTTCGGAGTGTGGTGTGATAAGGATAGCAGGTAGAAATTGGCTAGGCAGTTAGAGTAAAAAGATCCCAAAGAAAAGTAATCAGTTTCTTGACTAAAATTCACAATGTTCGTGGGCCTCTCAGCAACATACTCGGTTCCAAAGGCCAAAAATGTCAAAAGTATTTGAGAGCTCTTATCTAATCCTTAAAGATTTTATGGTTACTTCTTCAGAGGGGGAAAGGTTAGAGTAGCAAAAAGCCCCATGAGTTTAACCAGTCAAGACTATAAAATCCCTAGTCTATCTGTTGGAGGACCCACCTCTCCAATCTCACTGGTCAATCACCTGGTGATAGAACCACCCCTAGGAGGACAGGTTCACCTTAAGTTATGTGAAATGGGTGAAATTCCTGTAATACCTGGTGCATTAATGAGGTAGTGAATTTTTCCTGCCTGAAATTCTGCCTTGTAACACAGAACTCCACAGAACTTCTGACCAACCAGTCATGTACGTCTCTGTAAGTCTGTCCACTTTCTGTCCTTTGGGTCCATTCTTCAATTCTTTTATGAATGAGACTAAGAACCCTCTGGAGGACTCTTCTTTCCCCTTGTTTCAGTACAGGCAGAAACTATGAACATATTACGTCTTACTTTAATTAAGAGACAAAATGACCTGCAGTAACAGTATGTGATGGTGCTTTGCAGACAATGACTGGCAACATCCTTTGAAATACTCTGGAAAAAAAATTCATTTTGTACCCTTTGTATGTTTAGAATGTAGCATTATCAGAAACCCTCAAAAAATTAAATTAAATTAAATTAAATTTTTAAAAAATTGTCTCTCTTTGGAATAATATAAATAAATAAATAAAACAATAAAAAATTCTAAAATTCACATGGAAGCAAAAAGACTCTAAAAAAGCAATCCTACAAAAACAGAGCAATGTTTGAGGCATGACATTACCTGATCTCAAACTGTATTCCAAAGCCACTACAACAAAAACTGTGTGGTTCTGGGACAAAAATAAACACATAGATCAACTGAATGGAATAGACCAAGAACTAAACCTACACAGCTACCACCAGTCAAACAAAAATATCAGAAACATATCTTGGAAAAGATAGCCTCTTAAATAAGCAGTACTAGCAAAACTGAATTCCCCCATGCAGAAGAATGAAACTAGATCCACATCTCTCACCATGCACAAAACTCAATTCAACATGGATCAAGTATTTTAATGTAAAATCTAAAACTCTGCAACTCATGGAGGAAAACAGTTCAAAATATAAGCAAAAGCAAGGATTTTTTGAGGAGTATTCAAATAGCACAGAAAGTAATCCCAAGAATTGACAAATGGGTTTATAGGAAGAGAAGCCACTACTGCACAGCACAGGAAGTAACTACCAGAGTAAAGAGACAAGATGGAAAAAAAAGTTTGTCAATTATATATTAAACAGGATGTTAATATCCAGAATATATAAAGAATTGACAAATAGGCAGGACCCCACAGGCGTCTCTCTGACCTGCAGGCCTCTCTCCAGGCTAAGTCGATTACACCCTCTGTGCCTTGACCTCCCAAGCTTCACGCACCCTCCCAACTCCCCCGCCCATCCCTCCTCCTAGCCTGGGTCCTGTCCCATTCCTTCTCTGGGCACCCAAGACACTGGAGGAACCACCACTGCTTCCTGATCCTTTGCATGCAGACCAACTCAGTTCCTTCTCAGGTCCCCAGGAGCAGTATGGGCCTGGCCCCAACCTCAACTCCTCTATGTCAGGGGACCTGCAGAACCCCCAGCCTCTTTCCTGGACATCCAGGCTGACCTTTCCTCTTCCTGATCCTTTGCATCCAAACCAACCCAGCTCCTCAGTGCAGTCCCCAGGACCACATGGGACTGCTTCCCGCCCCCATTTACCTTTGCATCTCTGGGTGGCATGGCCACCAGCTGCCCTAGACTAGCATCTTTCCTGGGCCCAGCTCCCAGGCCAGTCCAACCACCAAATTCCTGAGGCCAAAATCTTTCCTAAAGGGATCCAGACCTTAGGAGAAAGCCTGCGAGCATCTGATCCTCATCTAACTTTGGCCTCTGTGGGAACTCCTGAAGACAAAAGAAATTTGGCCACTCCAATATAAAATCAAAAGAGAGAACCAGAAGCTTAGAAAGCAGAACTAAACTTGAAGGCCCGAGTATCACACAAGAGTCAGAAACTACAAAAGAAATTCACATGTCAAAATCACAGAGAAAAAACAATAACATGAAAAGTGAAAATAACATATCCCCACCAAATACCAATCATCCTCTAGAGGATTACAATGAGAACCCACTAGAGACAATGCAACATGGAACTCAAAAGAACAATGATGAATATGATAAAAGAATTCA
>NW_008334929.1:709122-710171 GCF_000622305.1 Nannospalax galili | reverse complement strand
TGAATTCAGAAAAGAGTTAGAAATATTGAAAAGACTAAGGCTGAAATGAAGAAGGAAGTGAAACACTCAGTAAGCCCATTAGAAATGACAGGAAAAAGCCTCAATAACAGGATGAACAAAATGGAAAACAGAGTATCAGGACTGGAAGATAAAGTGAATGAACTAGAACACTCAAGCAAAGATTATGAAAAAGTTTAAGAAAGCACAAGAATGGAATATGCAGGAATTGTGTGACACCATAAAAAGACCAAACTTATGAATCATAGGAATAAAGGAAGGGGAAGAATCCCAAGATAACGGCATGAACTAGATCTTTAACAGAATCATGAAAGAAAATTTCCCAAAATTAAAGAAATACATGCCCATACAAATACAAGAAGCATATAGAACACCAAACAAACTGGACCAGAAAAGAAACTTTCCACGGCACATTATAATAAAAACACTAAAAGTACAAAACAGGGAGACAATACTGAAAGCTGCAAAAGAGAAACAACAAGTCACATATAAAGGAAAACCCATTAGGATTACAGCTGACTTTTCAGTACAAACTATGAAAGCCAGAAGAGCCTGGACCAAAGCATTCCCAGTTTTAAATGACCACAGATGCCAACCCAGATTACTATATCCAGCCAAAATGTCTATTATAGGCGAAGGGGAAAGAAAAATCTTCCATGACATAAATAGGCTGAAGGAATTCATGTCTACAACACGAGCCATTCAGAGAGTTCTTGAAGCAATACATAGAGCTGAAGAAGGGAATGACTATACCCAAGCGGTTGTGGAAAGAAATTCAATGAAGGTATAACTGTGGAAAAGTACAGCTATATCAAGAATGTAAACAGAAATGAAAATAACAGGTATCAATACACATCTTTCATTAATAACTTTAAATATTAATGGACTAAAATCCCCAGTCAAAAGACACAGACTAGGTGAATGGATTAAGAAACAAAACCCATATTTTTGTTATCTGCAAGAAACATATCTCACTTTCAAGGACAAGCAATATCTTAAGGTAAAAGGATAAAAAAAAAAAATACCAAGCG
>NW_008334929.1:708269-709046 GCF_000622305.1 Nannospalax galili | reverse complement strand
TAGAAGAGATAAAGAGGGAAACTTCATTCTGATCAAAGGAACAATAAATCAAGAAGATATTACAATCATGAACATATATACATCATGCTCTGGTGCACCCAACTTCATAAAAACAATACCACAGGACTTTAAGACCCAGGTTAATCCCAACTCACAAATAGTTGGGGACATCAATACCCCACTGTCTCCATTAGATAGGTCAACAGGGAAGAGAGTTAACAGAGAGACATCTGAATTAAACAAGAGGAAATATCAAATGGACTTAACAGACATCTACTGAGTATACCACCCAAGCACCAAAGGACATACTTTCTACTCAGCACCCAACAGAACCTTCTCCAAAATCAACCATGTACTGGGGCACAAAACAAATACAGAAAGATAGAAATAATTCCATGCATTCTAACAGACCACAATGCAATAAAGCTTACAATCAACACTGGAAGAAGCCCTAGTCACCACATGAACACATGGAGGTTAAACAACACACTGCTGAATGATGACTGGGTCAAAAGAGAAATTAAGAAAGAAAAAGAACCTCCAAATCAACAAAATCATAGATGAAAGGGGAAACATCACAACAGACATCAGAAAGATACAGAACATTATAAGGGAATGCTTTAAAACCCTATATGCTACTAAATTTGAAAACCTAAAAGAAATGGACGGGTATCTAAAGGCATGGGAACCACCAAAACTAAACCAAGAAGAGATTAACAGCTTAAACAGACACATATCACAAAAAGAAATTGAAACAGTAATACAAACATCCTAACT
>NW_008334929.1:707515-708209 GCF_000622305.1 Nannospalax galili | reverse complement strand
GACCCATATACTACTTCAGTTATTCAAAATCACAGAAATGGAGGGAGAACTTCCAAATTCCTTCTATGTAGCCAGCATCACTCTAATACCAAAGCAGGTTAAGATACAACCAAAAAAAGAAAACTATAGATCCATATCCTTAATGAACATAGAGGCAAAAATTCTCAACAGGATTCTTCCAAACCACATACAGACACACATCAAAAAGATCATCCACCATGATCAAGTCAGTTTTATCCCAGAGATGCAGGGATAGTTCAATATATGTAAGTTAATAAACATCATAAATCATATAAATGGGCTCAAAGACAAGAACCACATGTTCATCTCAATAGATGAAGAGAAGGCCTTTGAGAAAATTCAACACACTTTTGTGTTCAAATCCTACAGAGAATTGTACTGGAGGGAACATACCTCAACATAATTAAAGCCATATACAACAAACCCACAGCCAACATCATTCTAAGTGGAGAAAAACTGGAAGCATTCCCATCAAAATCAGTAACTAGACAAGGCTGTCCACTATCTTGACTTCTCTTTAACATAGTGCTCAAAACTCTTGCAAGAGCAGTAAGACAAGAGCAGGAAATTAAAGGAGTAATAATTGGAAAAGAAGAGATCAAATTATCCCTTTTTGCAGATGATATGATATTATATCTAAGAAATGCCAAAGCTTCCACCAGCAAACTGATAG
>NW_008334929.1:689116-707470 GCF_000622305.1 Nannospalax galili | reverse complement strand
TTGTAGCCTCTCTATATACCAATAACAAGCAATGAGAGAAAGAGCACATGGAAACACTCCCCTTTCACAATAGCTGCAGAAAAGAAAAATCTCAGAATAAACTTGACCAAAGACATTAAAGAGCTCTACAATGAAAATTTGAAATCTTTAAAGAAAGAGATTGAAGAAGACATCAGAAGATGGAAGGATCTCCCATGCTCATGGATTGGAAGATTTAATATTGTGAAAATGACCATCCTACCAAAAGCCATTTATAGATTCAATGGCATGCCAATCAAAATACCCACGACGTTTTTCACAGAATTGGAAAAAAACATCCTAAGATTCATATGGAAGCACAAAAGACTCGGATAGCTAAAGCAACCTGAGCACTAAGAGCAATGCAGGGGGGATTACTATACTAGATTTTAAGCTATATTACAGAGCTATAGTCATAAAACAACATGGTACTGGCACAAAAATAGACCCATAGATCAATGGATCAAAATTGAAGACCTAAATATGAGTATATGCAATTTCAGCCACATGATATTTGACAAAGGTCAAGAACATTCACTGGAAGAAAGACAGCATGTTCAGCAAATGGTGCTGGCAAAACTGGATCTCCACCTGTAGAAGAATAAAACTAAACCCTACATTTCACCTTGTACAAAAGTCAATTCCAAATGAATCAAAGACCTCAATGTAAAGCCTGAAACTCTGAAACTGTTAGAAAAAAACTTTGGGAGAAACCCAGAAGACATAGGTGTAGGAAATGATTTTCTAAACCAGACAACAATTGCTCAGGAAACAAGGTCAAGAATCAACAAATGGGACCTCATGAAACTAAAAAGCTTCTGTACATCAAAGGAGGCAACCAAGGAAGTGAAGAGAAAACCCACAGAATGGGAGAAAATCTTCACCAGGGAAACATCTGACAGAGGTTTAATATCCAGGATATATAATTAACTCAAAAAACAGACAAGACAAAAAGTAACCCATTTAAACGAAGGGCTAAAGAGCTGAACAGAGAGTTTTCAAAAGAAGAAGTAAAGATGTCTATGAAGCATCTTAGAAGATGTTCAACATCTCTAATAATTAGGGAAATGCAAATTAAAACCACTTTAAGATTTCATCTTACCCCAATGAGACTGGCTTAGATCAAGAAAACAAATGATAGCAAATGTTTCATCCTATTGCAGAGACACTTGTACATCCATTTTTGTTGCTGCTCTTTTCGCAATAGCTAAGAGATGAAAGCAACCTAAGTGTCTTCCACACGAAGCACTGTTTAGAACAAGTATGAATTTCTCTTCTCTAATAGAAACTTATCTTCCAGGCTTGTTCAAAGAAAAGAGCCATCCTTAGTCAGAGAAATGAGGATGCAGTATTCTCCATTTGTACCTCGTGTCAGCAATTTCCTTCTGTTTAGTGGTAAAGGAAAAGAAAGAACCTGAAAGAGAAGAACAGTAGGAAACAGGCCTTAATAAGGGAGATATGGATAAAAATTGGGTTAGTTTAAGGGAGGGGGGAGGGAAAGGTATACAAGGAACCTAGGGGATAAAGGGAAAGAACGAACTCAAGAGAGGTAGGACCATATGAGAAGGGTATTATTAAGAGAGAAAGGGGGAAAATGGGGGAACCTTAATTGGGGAAACCATGATGGAGGGGTTAGACAATGCAAGAGAGAAATAATGCCTACCTAGTTTTAAAAACCAGAGGGAACCACATTAGTCCAACAACCTACTGACAAATTATACAAACCAGATCAAGAAATATATGTCAAGGTAAGGTTTTTCTGGGAACAATTGGTCTTTGCCCAAGATTTAGCTACATGGCACATAGTAATTAAAAGTACCAGACTGGTGGAACTGACCTTCTTGGATGTTTAACAGACATACTTTGAGGTATATACTAATTTGATCAGAGGGACATAAAGGACAGTTTTTGCTCCTTGCCCTCCTAGGTCAACTAGTTCCAGGGTACTATGAGCATCTCCCAAAATTTCCTGTCATTGCAGTGGGTCACCTATCCTCTTGATCAAGGAAGCTGAGGAGACCCCACGAGATGGACTTGAACCAGTATCCAGTCTACAAAGAGGAGGGTCAACACAGAAGGAATCACTTCCTCCATGCTTCCAAGCAAAGCCAACCATGGTCGAGTAGGGCCTTTGACTTATCTTCACATAGGTGGAACTGGTAAAAGAAAGGAGCCAGGGCTCCTCTCAAGCCCATGTGCCCACTGAGGAACAGCTCCTCAAATGACCTTAAGAGTAAAAATAAATTGGTTTACCTGAGCCAACTGTATGGCCTTAAACACCCAAAAGGAAACTATAACCAAAGATTAAAGGGGCCAATATAATTTTTTAAGAATCCGTATGTATAGCTAAAGGCTACATAACAAGCAATAATGCTAGATAGGAGATACCTTCTTTTGAGTTGTTGGCCAGGATGGCCCAAGGAACTCCCAGATAGTAACTCAGCATAGAAATGGGAAAATAAACAGCAGACCCCAATCTTATCTAAAGGAATATTGACAACTGATTGTTGCTAGATGAGGAACAGCTGACCCTCCTAAAACAAAAACTTCTAGATAGGCTGACTAGATTCACCAGATAGACAAGTAGTGGGGAATGGCTGGGGGTGCCAACAACACAGCAGACAGTAACAGGGCTATCAGAGTATAAGGGCTCTAGTGGAGGGAGGGAGGCTATGGGAGGGTCCATCTGGGAAGTGGGTGTGTAGTTGAATAAGATGGTTTAGGACATTCTGTGTGATATATACACACATTAAAAAATCAACAAATTTTTAAAAATGCATTATATTTGAGGAGGAAGAATAAAAGTTTACATCATTGTTAATTAGTAGAGGTGATAAACACTACTAGTGAAATCTACCCAACGACTTTATAGACATACACATGCGCCAAGGATCTGAGTGCAAATGATTATGACTAGTAATAATCAGATACATATAGATTAGAGATGCATGCACCAACATCTCAGTGTTAATAGCAAAAACAATGAGTCTTTCTATAAGAAACAGTATATTTTAGAATGAAATGGAGATTTCCTTTGAGGGTTAAAAACTCATTCAATTTTATGTCTTACAGGGCTTATCCTGAGTTAAATATTGTACAACTGTATAGATTCAACAGCAAACCTAGAAATTTTATAGCCACTTTCAAGGAGCTGTGTCTTTGCTCTGGAAACTGTTATTGGGCATGTTAAAGCTGTAATGATATGCTTCTTAAAAATTTTTTAGAAATATATTTTTAAAAGATGTAGGAAACAATATTTTAAAATGAAATGGAAATCTTCTCTAAAGGGTAAAAACTCATTCAATTTTGTATCTTACAGTGTTTATACTGAGTTCAATATTGTATAACTGTATTAATTCAACTGTGAACCTAAAAATTTACAGCCACTTTTAAAAGAGATGTATCCTTGCTCTGGAGTGTGTTACTGAATATGTTAAAGCTGTAATGAAATGCTTCTTCTGATCAGGTGGTTAATTTTTTTTAATTTTTAAAAAATAATTCTTCAAAGCATAAAAATTTGCTCCTTAATAATAAGTAGATGTGAAAAACATTATCATTAAAACATACCTGATGACTTTATATCCATGCTCAGGTGCCAAGGAGCTCAGAAAGTAACCAACTGTGATTAGTAATAATCAGATATATAGAGATTAGAAACACATGTGCAAACATCTTAGTGTCAATTGCATTAAAAATGAATTTCTCTATATGAAACTGTGTATTTTAGTAATGAAACACAGATCTTTTTTAAAGGTTAAAACATCATTTAATTTTATGTCTTAAAGGGTTTATACTGAGTACAATATTGTATAACTGTAATAATTCAACTGTAAACTAAAAATTTACAGCCAATCTTGAAATAGATGCATCTTAGCTCTGGAAATTATTATTGAATATGTCAATGCTGTCATCACGAAATGCTTCTTCTAATTATATGTTTATTAAATAAATAATTTTTTAAAAAGACTAAAAAATATATTCTTTAATTTAAAAATAAAAGTAAAGACAACAAATTCCCATTATTTCTATCTCTATTATGCTTATGCATGTATGTTACATGCAATTAATTGTTTTAGAGTAAAATTAAAATAATCCATATAGTTTTCAAAAAGAATAAGGGGACTAGGGTAGAGGGCCTGCTTAACATGTATGAGCTCGATCTTCAACAATGGGAGCGGGGAGAAATTATTGGGTATTATAGACAAAACTTAAAAAGAGGTCTGGTGTCCCAAATGCAGCCCTTTGTTCCTCGCTCTGTTACCATACCCCTCTCCTCAGCATATTACCTGACTCTCCTGACCTCTGCACGCAAAATCTGCAAAAGCCATCTTAAATATCATCATTTCTTTATGATTCATCCAAATAAAATTCCCAACTCTGGCTTTCTACAGTACTTTATCATTACCTCTTGTCAGTCCTATACACTATATTATCTGTAAATGCATATTTATATTCCTTAAAAGATGAGCTGTTCCTTAGTTGCCTAACCCTGTATAGTCACTTTAATATCCTCTATCTTCTACAATCCACTAAGTGCCTACATAGAGCTCCTGGCCCACTCTTTAACGTACAATTCATTGTGGTCTTTATTTTCTCAGCCTGTGACTTTCCTTACTCTTATCATATAGGCTAGATCTGATGTTCAGGATTGTCACACAACCACCATTTAAGAAGTATTTATTTTGATCTTGCGTGGCAAACATTGGCTAGATTTGGGTGCATGTTTTGTGTCCCTTCATTCTCAGCCCCCAATAATTCATATTCTCCCTTTAGCTGTACTAGTTCAACTCCAGCACTTAGGAAATAGAACCAGGAGGATTTCTGTGAATTTGACGTGAGCCTGGTCTATATAGCAAGTTCCAGGCCAGCCAGAGCTACATAACAAGAACCTGTGTCAAAAAAGAAGCAAAAACAAAAAGCTAAGTGTGCTAGTGCAGGCCTATAACACCAGCAGAGCATAGGGACGTGGAGGCAGGAGAATCAGAGTCTGAGTTCACAGCCAGCCCAGGTTGCAAGCCACCCTTCTCAGTACAAACAAATAAATAACAAAAACACCTTTCCATAGTGAAGACTTTCTCTGAATTGACTCAGCTTTGAAATCATTTCCCCACCTGTCTATCTTGCCCTCATAGGCAAAGGTTTGAGTACGATGCTTCCAGAGACAAGTTATGAAATAAACACCAGATTAATGGAGGTTTAAGCCATGTATCACTTATAGTTAATAAGATGCCCAAAAGTAAGTGGTCTCAAATAGTAAAACGGCTCAAAGTGCTCAGCCTTCCAGGATCACTGAGATTTCTTGCTTTTCCTGTCAGTCACAATGTGGCTGCCGAGGATGGAAGCAAAGCTTCCTCTCACTGCTGCACTTAGCTCAAAGCATAGGAAAAGAGGTCAGAAGCTATTGTTCAAAGATTGCCATACACCCCAGTCATGACTAGAACCAGGTTTGTACCAAGGTAGAGGGTCTAATCTCCGCCAACTCATTGCTGCCTGCCCAGTCTTTCAACTAAAGCAAGCTTCAGGTAAAAAGAAAGAGGAAGTAGCTTGGGCTACATTGTAACTAACCACCAGGAGCAGGAAGTCGCTTTGGGAAGCAAAGTTATAAGTAATTCACGTTATACTCACCACTGCCACAAGCGCACAGTCATGCTTCAAAGGAAAACCGAATGAAAGAGGACTTAGAGAAGATGGCAAAGCAGCAATATTTTAGTGCTGGTGGGAGGGAGAGTACTAAGAGGTATTAGAATTGAACATGGTAAACATCAAACTGAGCTCTAACAAACTGAATGAAAGCACATAACATGCAAATTTATTTAATGATTACTAGCCATAATTATAGTTTCAGACAGAGTATAAACTATAATGGCTATTTTTTTATGAAATACGCCATAGGAATAGCAACTTTTCAAGGAGAGTCTGAAGGAATAAAATTAGAAGATCCAAAGAATGGCTGGGCATGGAGGTGCATGCCTGTAGTCCCTAGTAGTATGATTGTGAGTTCTAGGCCAACCTGGACTACATACTGAGACTACATACTGAGACCCTGCCAGAGTTTGGAGCAAGAAAGATGGAGGGAAAGGTGGGGAGAAGAGGAGGAGACACAGGGAAGTGACTGAGGTAGAACCATGGGCTGGAGAGATGGCTCAGTGGTTAGGAGCAGTGAAAACAGAAGAAACAGAGAGTATCAGATAATACTCCTAGAGAGTGGTCAAGTACTGCAAGCTCTTGTGACTCAGTTTTCTCACTTGTTTGTTGTTTTTTCTTGCTTGCTTGCTTGCTTTGATATTTGGTATGTTTTGTTTCAGTTTTTTAAAAAAATGTCAGCTCTCAGAGGCAGATTCAAATGGATTACAAGTTCAAGACCAGCTTACATAGGGCCCTGTCTCCCAAAAAAATCACCGATGGCTCTTTTAATTGCTTTATAGAGTACCTGTAGTCTTTTTATTTTCTTTTGCCTCTGCAGCACTTGATGCTCTTGACTATTCTTCTTCCTTGATTTAATGAAATATTATGAATTTTTTTTATTTTAATTGTGTGTGTATGTGTGTATAAGCGTGCATATGAGAATAGATACCTGTGGAATCTAGAAGAGGGTGTTGGATCCTCTGGAACTGTTGGGAGCATCTGACATGGGTGCTAGGCAGTTGTAAGCATCTGACATGGGTGCTAGGAACCAAACTCGGGTCCTCTGCAAGGGCAGCAGGCACCCTGAAACACTGAGCCATCTTCTCCAGCACCACAATTTTCTTAAAAGCAAACAACACTTAGGACCCCTTCATATAGTGGCATAGGATGGTCATTGCCTAACCCACTGTATCCAAAGAGCCCCACTGAGGTGTAAGCCATCATAAATATCTCCACCAAGGTCAGTAAATGTTCTTGTCAACTAGAAAAAAGATGCATTTCTCTAATTCCCACAAGGATCTCACAGACTGGCAAGCATGAGACGCAAGACCCAGTCCTTCCTGTGCTTCTTCAGTAGCAACTAATCTGGTATTTAGTGATGTATGTTCAGATGAATGAGAACTGAGAGTATCATGGAATAATTAAAACTGACTGTGAGTTCATGAAAGTTTTACATGGCGAAGTCAATGAGCTAATATTTGATCAACTGAGTGAGGAACAGAGCTATTAGAAATTTGATCAAAACTATGATTTAAGATAAAATGAAATTGTGGTCAGCATATAAGAAAAACTGAAAGCAAACTAGGACCCGGTGATGAGTCTAACCCCAAGGAGGGCACAGCTGTTGTCTAGGCAAAAGGAGAGAACTTGGAAACTGGCTACAAAAGGGAAGAGTGCGGAGGAAGCAATGAAACATTGCACCAAGATTTTGAGCTTGAGTTCCTCTAAGAAGGTGAGGGACACATGAGCCATGGACAGTTTTAGCAAACACAAAAGAATGATTGGGAAAAAATGAGTTTGGTCTGAACCTCACAGTTAGGACTTGGATCTCACCATTGTCATCATCATTAATGATTCATGCCCTCAACAAATGACTGACATGTATTAGACTACTCTCTTTGTGCATTTACTCTAGATTTCTTTCAAAGAAGATAGAGTAATACTTCACAAAAGTCAACTTCATCAATTCTGTCCTCTCTGATTTTTAGCAGTCACATTTAAGGATCTCCTCTTCCCTCTATGGATGAAGAACACACTGCTACTACTTAAAGCTTCCCAAAGACCACTCTGATCATGTCTTTTATTTACTTGACAACTTCTACTTACTACTAAAGAAAATACTAAGCTAACCTCTCTCCACCTCTACCCCCATCTCACCCAGCTTCATTGCATGGTTAGTGGATGTGTAATACATACTCTTTGGATGCAGAAGGGTTGTGTGCTATAGAATGACCTAGCAAAAGGTTAATTATTATTGGCTATGATATAAATTTTATGCCGTAGTCTATAGCCCAAGAAGACAGTTTTGTTCATTTTAACACCTTATTGGGTAAAATTTCAGTCCTTTTATTTGTGTCCTTTATAAGGTTTTCATTATTTCCATTTGGGTACACGCTCTATTTAAGGGAAAGTATTCTTTTCGCATCTAAAACCTTTTTATTACTCAGAAACTAAAGAAAAATACTCATTAATCCTTCTTGATTATTCACATATGAATGTGAAATGCAGAGACATTCTAGATTGATGTGTCATAACTTAGTCATTCATAAATGTTAGAGCACTTAGTTCAAAAATAGAGGACAACTCACAAAAAGTTCTCTTGTGTTTATTCTTTCTTATCATTAAGTTGTCTGCTGCAGGAGTCCATCACCTACCAGAATAGCTAACTGATGTTTTATAGCTTTTATATCATTTTTCTCCTGACAGTTTTCAAAGTGCATCTACCCACTGCTGGTGACACGATTAATAAGCATTAAGACACTAACTTAAGGACCATTTATTTCCCCTACATCAAAGGCAATAAAAAATTACAGTTTGAAAATAATGCATATCTCCTTTTATTTCTAGGTTTTAGACGCATAGGACAGACAATGAACAAAAGACTACTGATATGATGGGGCTGGAGAGATGGCTCGGCAGTTAAGAGCACCAGCCGCTCTTGTAGAGGACCCAGGTTTGGTTTCCAGCACCCACATAGCAGCTCACAACCATCTATAACTCCAGTTCCAGAGAACCCAGCATCCTCTTCTGGTCTCCTTGGGTACTATATGGTGCTCTCCTTGGTGCACATACATGCAGGCAAAACACTCATACACATGAAATAAATAAATAAATCATAAAATTAAAAACAACTAGTAAAATGACTCTTGAGAAACAGAGAAAAGCGAAGTTTCCTGTGACTCGGTAACTTTCTTCTGTAGTACTCCCACTAGGTGGCCTGTCAGTAGTGGCTAATCTGTTTGTCTGTTTGCTTATTTTGTTTTGGGGTAGGGGGCATTGAGATAAGGTGTGTGTGACCCCAGATGGCCTAGAACTCATTACTCTGTAGACCAGGCTGGCCTCTGAGTCCTGGGATTAAAGACATGCACTACCATGCCCAGCAGTAGTGGCTAATCTGCCTACAGATTGTCTTTGGCCAAGTCATTGGCTCTGCCTATGAAATGATGGTCTCTGAGACAGAGAGTAATGCGAGGTCATCTATTCTTCTTTATAATTAACTGTTCTTCCTCTATCAAAGTGCTATAGGCCAGAGATGCTGAAGAGACTTCTCTTGTCTACACGTCAATCACGCAACTTCTGTTTCTTCTGTTTATTATTTGGGTGTGTCTTACTCAACTGGTGCATTTCCTAAAAATGTGTATCAAACTTTTAGAAGCTTGGTGATAGACTATGTACAGTAAGGCCACATTTAGAAGAAATCTTTAATAAATGTTATTAAATAGTAAAAATCCTGAGAAACAATTTCTCTCATAAAACTGGATTTACTACTTATTGGGTTACATAAAGCAGGGCTTATCCATAAACATTCTTCTTCTTGTCTTAAGGGTTGAAGCATTAATATTGAGTCTCATGTAACTCACCTTGAGCTCTTGTTTCTCCTGTCTCCAAAAGCTAGCAATGCAGGCATGCACCACCACACACAGTTTTCAATAAGCATTCCTGATTTTGTGGTTAAAATAAACATGCAATGAAGTAAATGTTTATGTCCCCCCAAAATTCATTTATTGAAATCCTAACCCCCAAAGTGATGGTATGAGAATGTGGGGTCTTTGAAGGTGGTTAGGTCACAAGAAAAGAGCCTGCATGGTCAGGATTGGTCCTACCTGCTACAGTTTGAATGTGAAATGTCCCCACAGGCTTATGCGCATAAACCTAGTCCCCAGCTGTGGTGCTCTTTGAAGAGGTTGTGGAACCTTTGGGACCATGGTCTAGCTAGCACAGGTGGGTCACTAGGGGCAGGCCTTGAAGGCCTTACCTGCTTCTGGTTAAAGCTCAAGTCCGTGCACTATCACACACCCCACTATGCTTTCACCATTATGTAACAAAACTGGCGAATTCAGCTCCTCCATTTGAGTTGCTTCTGGCAGATATTTTATCACAGCAGGAAAACTAACTAATATAGAAGATCTTATCAGAAACCCTACAGTGCGAGTCATCATGTCTGCCATAGGAGGTTGATTTCCATGAGGGAATCAAGGGGGCCTGTATGCAGTGCTGCCAATCCTCTTTTACAACAGTTTGTATTGATGAGTTTTTTGTTTTGTTTTGTTGTATCTGTTGGATTTATTATTTATTTATTTACTTATTTTATTTATTTACTTATTTTATTTATTTATTTATTTATTTATTTAATTTGGGGGGCTCAAACTCGATATGTAGCATCAAATGACCCTGGATTTCCCATCCTGCTGCCTATACCTCAACAATACTGGGATTACAGGTGTGTATCACCATATCCATTTTTATGTGGTACTGGGACTCAAACCCGGGACTTCCTGAAGCTAGACAAGCACTCTACCAACTGAGCTACATCCATAGTCCTTGAAGACTTTTTGTAGCTATGACATTTTGAAAACCGCTATTCTTTGGGATGCCTAAATCCCAACTAACCAATGTTCTTTCCTTGCAGCTTCACTGAGTTTTCTTACCCTCAAGTGACAGTGTTCATGCCATGTCAAGTCTACAGTCCACTCTGTTATGAGACGTTGTTTAATTTTTATTTTTATTGAATTTTTGTAATTTTTATAGAATATAATTTGATGATATGTAGATCCCCTTCCCTATCCACGCCTCCTCTTGTTGCCCCCACTCAATTTAATGTACTCCATTTTACATATATAATAAGGCCTATAGAGTCTAATTTGAGTCCCTAAATTTCCTTCAGTGTGAGTCCATCCACTGGAGCCTAGTTAACCTACCTCTTGAAAGAGACTGTCTCTCCACCTCATAACAGCTATCGGTTGCCGCGAGTTCCTTCGGTTGGGTAGAAGTTTCTTACCCATATCTATGCTGGGATTTTGACTGGTTTGAACATGCATGGGACTTGTGCATGCTGTCACTGTTGCTGTGAGTTCATATGAGTAATTGACCAGAGGCCTGGAAAACTCTGTTTCCTTATAGCCATCCACCACCTCTATTACAATCTTTCTGCCCCTTCTTCCACAGTGGTTCCTGAGCCTTGGGAAGCAGAAGTTTGATATAGGTGCCCTATTCAGGAATAACACTCTGCAGCCTCTTGTCCTCTGCACAATGGCCAGTTGTGGGTTTCCGTGTTAATCACCATCTGTTGTGTAAGGAAACTTCTCTTGTGAGCATTGAGAGATACATTAATCTATAGCAAAAGTTATCAGGAGTCAGTTTAATGCAAACACATTTAGTAGAAAACTAGTATTAGCCTCTCCCCTATGCCCTGTGACCTGTCTAGCCTCAGGTTCCTAAGCCTGCTATCAATGTCAAGTATGGGCGCCAACCTATGAAGTGAACTTTAAATCCAATTAGAGAATGGTTGGTTGCTCCCATAATATTCATGCCACAATTGTAGGCATATCTTCCCAAGATAGTCGTTGTAGTTCAAAGGATTCACAGTTGGGTAAGGTTGATGCTTATTTTTCCTTTCCAGTAGCATGCACCGCACCTCCAGTGCTATGAATATCAGCACCAACGTGATTTCCCCTTTTTTGTTCTACAGTTCATGTATGTAGCCTCTTCAGAAATAGGGTCTTACCATCAAGTTCTGGTGGATAATCAATAGCAGGGGCAATGGCCAATACTGTTTGGGGGTCTATTGGACCTCTGGTCAACAGCTTTTAGAGAGGGAGTCCATTCCTGGCATTGAGAGGTTTTGTTTTTTGTTTTTGTTTTCCATTAGCCTATGATGGCTAAAAGGAACAATGTCCCCCAGTGATAGGGTAACCCCTTTTAATCTTTTTATAATGTGTTTTAAGAATCCTTTATTGTGGTAGATTTCCATATGGCTTTTTCTAAAGGACTTTAGTGCTACCTGTGCCTCTACATACTCCCTCGTCTGTCCTGCCTCCAACTTCCCACCCTATGTAGCCCTTCCTAGTCTAAGTTCCCCTTTCCCCTTTCATTCACTGCCTTCTACCGTCACTCCAGGAAGCCTCCCCCACACCCACAACCCCTGGCCCATTTTCATTTCTTGACCTCTCAGAATTTTCAAATTGAAGTATGCATATCTAAGATCTCAAAGCCAGCATTCAGTTATGAGAGAGAACACGTGACGTTTGTCTTCCTGGGTCTGGGTTACCTCAGTCAGGATGATTGTTTTCCAGTTCCATCCATTTACCTGTGAATTTCCTAATTTCTTTTTTTTAATAGTTGAATAATATTCAATTGTGTATATGTACCATACCTTTATCCATTCATCAGTTGGTAGCTACCTAAGTTGTTTCCAATTTCTGGCTATAATGAAAAGGGCAGCAGTGAACATGAATGAACAGCATTTCTGTGGTAGGGTATAGAGTCTTTTGGGTACATGCCCAAGAGCAGTATAACTGGGTCATACAGTAGATCAATCTTGAACTTCTGGAAAAATCTCCACACTGATTTCCATAGTGGCTGCACCAGTTTGCACTGCCATCAGCAGTGGATAAGAGTCCCCCTTCTCGACACCCTCACCAGTCTTTGTCATTGTTTGTTTTTTTAAATCTTAGCCATTCTGAGTGGGGTGAGATGAAATTTCAAAGTGGTTTTAAACTGTATTTTCCTGATGACTAAAGGTATTGAATATTTTTTAGGTATTTCTCAGAAAATTGTGTTTCATCTTTAGAGAACACCCTGTTCAGCTCCTTGCCCTTGTTTTTAATTGAGTTGTTTGGTGTTTTGGGTTTTTTATATTTAGTTTTTGAGTCCTTTGTATATTCCAGATAATAACCTTCTGTCAGAAGTATACTGGTAAAGACTTTTTCCCATTCTGTTAGCTTGACTCTTCACTCAAATGATGGTATCCTTTAATGTACAGAAGCTTTTTAGTTTCATATGATCCCATTTGTCAATTGTTGGCTTCTGCTTTCTAATCCAGTTGGTTAGTCTGTGTCTTTTTACTGGGAAGTTCAGATGATTAATATTAAGGGGTTTTTTGACCAATGTTTATTAATTCAAGTTATGGTAGTGCTTTAGTACTACTTTCTTAGACCTCTTCTGGATGACTGTTCTTTATAATTTATTTATTCTTTGTGCCCCTTTGAGAGTGTTTAATCTTCTCTTCTGAGCCAAGTGTTCTATGTAAAGCTAGTTTTGTGGACATAAATTCCTTAAATCTGTTTTTATCAAGGAAAATTTTTTTCTTTCTCCAATTCCAAATGATCGTTTTGCTGGGTGTAATAGTCTTGGCTGGAATCTGTGTTCTTTCATGACTTTTATGACATTGGCCCATAGCCTTCTAACTTTCATAGCCCCCATTGAAAAGTCAGCTGTTATCATGATGGGCCTGACTTTATATGTGACTTGATCTTTCTCACAGTTTTCAATATCTTGTTGTTGTTCTTTTTTTTTTTCTTTACATTTAGTCCTTTGACTATTATATGACAGGAATAGTTTCTTTTCAGGTTCTGTCTACTTGGTGTTTGGTATACTTCTTGTACCTTGATATGTATCTCTTTCCCTAGGTTTAGGAAATTTTCTTCTATTATTTTTTGGAAAATATTTTCTCTGTCTTTGACATGGGTTTCTTCTCTTTTTTCTATGCCTATGATTCATGGGTTTGGGCTTTTTACAGTGTCCTGCAAGTCTTGCATATTCCTTCCTGGGTTATCTTAGATTTGATATTTTCTTTGGTTGAGTGATCCATTTTCCCAAGTTTGTCTTCAACATCTGATGTTCTCTGACCATTTCCTCCACTTCTTTTTGACTTATTTCCTCTAAGATTTTTTTTCAGTTCCTGAGTTTCTTATTTCAAGTTGTCTTTCATGTTGGCTTTTCTTCAGATATTCTCTTTAATGAATTTTGATTCAGTTGATGTACAACTGAGGTGAAAGAAGTGGTCTTAGTTCAGCTAGAGATAGGTGCAACTTTTGAATTGAGAATCTAGGACAGGCTGTACAGGATCCTAGATCAGTAAGGTGGAATGAGGGCTGCTAGGTGAACAGGTTGACTGATAGGTTAAGGTGGGAGCTCACAGGTATGAGACACATGCTCAAATGGTGGGGCACAGGATGCTCCCAGGGACAGAGTTCAAGACCAGAGGTCTGGGACAGAGAAGAATCCTGGAGGTCCAGGCTGGGTTGAGAGCCAAAGTTGACAACTCACCCTTCCAAGGCCGGAGGGGCACCCGGCCCTTCCTGGGTGGGTTAGAACCCCCATGACCTAGGGAATTCTTCAATCTAAGATGGAGAGGTACTAGAGTCTCAGGGATGGAGCTCAGGGTGGCAACTCTGGGGTGGGAAGGATCCCAGAGATCCAAGCTGGGCTGAGAGCTGAGATCTCATGTTGTTTTAAATACAGTGGCAGCTTCATCCCCATTGTCTGAATTTTTGCATATAGAGTTTAAGGTTTCTTTCATTTTGCTGAAACTACCTGGTCTAAAAACAATGCTTAAGCATGCCACAGAGCACATGGTAGCTTTGGTTGAATTTTGTTTTTCTTCTTTTAACATTTATTTTTGGTTTTTTGTTAGATTTTGGTTTGGGTTTTTTTTGGTTTTGTTTTTGGTCTTTTTTTTGAGACAGGCTCTCCCTGTAGCCCCCCAGCTGGCCTGGAACTCATTATGTAGCCCAGGCTGGCCTCAAACTCACAGAGATCCACCTGCTTTCCCTCCCGAGTGCTGGGATTAAAGGCGTGCACCACCATGCCCCACATCTTTTAACATTTCTAGTGAGAAAGAACTAAAGAAAACATTCCCTGACTAATGGGAGAAAAGAAGAAAAATAACACCTTTATTTAAGTCTTAATTTTTGCTTTATGTGTATGAGTGTCTTCCCTGAATTCATGCAGGTGCACCCATGTTGTGCAATCCCCATGGTGGGGGGTGAGAAAAGGGACATCAGATCCCCTGGAACTGGAGTAATGGACAATTGTTAGCTGCCATGTGGGCTTCTGGGAACCAAACCCAGGTCCTTGGAAGAGCAGCAAGTGCCCTTAACCACTGAGCAATCTCTCATGTTCCAATGGCACAATTAGTTACCACCTGTATTTACCTTTAAGACACTTAAATACTGAACCCAAAGTCCCAGATGATATGTCCTAAGCAACCACTTGATGTCACTGTTGTAATCTGATTCTTGCTTTAAAAGAAGAAAAAAAAAGTTCATTTCTTTCTAAAAATGATAGAAGAGAAAAATGAGTTACATTTTTGAAGATCTCTCTCTCTCCCTCTCTTGCCCACCCTCCTCTCTTTCCTTCCCTCCAACTTTCCCTCCCTGTCTTCCTCCTGCTTACTCACTTTTTTATCTTAAAAAAAAAAAAAGAGGGGCTCAAGAGATGCCTCGGTAAAGTGTCTGCTACGCAAGCATGAGGACCTGAGTTCAGATGACCAGCACCCACATTAAAAAGCCAGGTATGATGGCATGTGCCTGTAATTCTAGCACTGAAGAGAAGAAAACCAGAAGATCCATGGAGCTGGTTTTGCTGGTTTTGCCTAAGCACTGAGCTCCAGGTTCAGTGAAAGACCCCATCTCAAAAAAATACAGTCCCACCCCTTACTAAGGGACTGTGGGCAGTTGATGTGCTGTTGGGGAGAGTGAATCATTTTCTTCAGTGCTATAGCCCCTAATAATGTTGTTCCAGTAAATAACCCCCACTCATACTCACTCAAGCAGCCACTGTTAAACTCAGTGGGCCAGCAACAACAAAAAGTATCTAAGCAGGAAGGAACTTGTTGAAGAGTTTCAGACGGAGTGAGAGGGGAGATGAGAGGGTGAGGGGGTAAAAACTCCCCAAATTCAGTATATACATGTATGAAATTATGAAAGTATTGAAGAAAAAATAAGCTTCTCTTTGCAGCGAATGATAGTCAAATAACTGTAGAGCACTCAGCCTAATAAATGGGACACCCACATCACCCCTTCCAAGGCTCAGGAGATCATTGCTCAGGAACAGGAAAAGGTATAAGAGCTGGCGGATGGGGAGGAAGACCAGGAAACTGTCTTATGGGCATGACATGGCCATTGCACTCATGAACTCACAGCAACTACATTACTTGCATAGGATCTACACAAGACTGACCCCTTAAGGATTCCATTACACATGGGGGAGGAACTCAAGGGGCCCCACCCTGCCCAGGGGAGCTGTTGGGAATCATGGGTACTGGAGAGAGGGGAAGTCATTGCCTTCAGCGAGGTAGTCAACGGTAAAATGCTCATATTCCAGTGGATAGCATCACACTCGTGCCCACACGGCAGCCTTGGTAAAACCTAATGTGTTCACAAAGCAAAAACAAAGAAAGGCATGAAAATGGGATGGGGACAAAGGAGAGAAAATAAATAGGCATAAACAATAGGGGAATGAGTTAGTTTGGGTTAAAAAGTAGGATGAGGAAAGGTAATGATACAAGAAGATATTCTAAAAGGATTCCAGGTCTTAGGAGGCCAAGACACAGAGCCCACACAAACCAGGGCAGCTTATGTTCCTTGTGAAAACCTACCAAAAGGAAATTTAAAAAAGAAAGATTAAAGGAGCAAAGAAGAAAATGAAGAGACAGAGAAGATGGAGAGGATGAGAACAGAGCAGCACAGAGCTCTGTGCTGAGCTGATATTGAATGCTAAATGAAGGAGGGATGTGTGTGAAAGGGAGAGAGCTCCATGAGGTATGGAGTCAGAATGATGTCTCACTTGATTGTTGGTGGCAGCCTCAACCCCAGCATTCCTTCCTAGATACTTTTCACATCCCTGGATGGTCCTCTGCATCGTAAGTGGGCAATTCGTCTATGGATCTGGATACACATACTGGTCACACCTCCCTGTGATCCTTCTGGAATCTAGTTGTGAACATTGACACACACCTCCCTTGACTGTCTTTTCCATGTTGGGAAAAACCACCTGGAACCCGTGTCTCTCATCCCCTGCAGACTCTGTCTCCAAGCAGGATCACACCTTGCTGAACATTGCAGAGCTGTGATACAAAGTTTGCTTAGCCTAGAGGTGTTGTGAAGCTCAGGTTTCAGTGGACAGCCCCATGATACTTGCTTTGAGCTTCCCAGGAGTCTGGGTCATGGAGGATCTGGGGGGCCAGGGGGGGGAAGGGGGTATGTGGTCACTAAGCTGCCACTCAGCAAGTGTCTTAAAATAATGTCTTGATGCAGCTCTGGTCTTAAAAATGCTACCTCACTGTTTCCCTGGTTAAGTGCTGAAAGGAGAGGTTTTACCCAGTGTCTCTCCTCCCTCGGCTGCTGCCACACATGACTTTGGTTCTCCTTCTCTCTCATTTATCACTTTAAAATGTCTGTTAATGACAGCACAGTACCAATTTCTGAGACTCACTGTTTTATCGAACCATGTCACTCCCTCCAGGGCAGACTTTATTTCTCCTGTACTGCTTTTTTAAAGTTTCCTAGGATATTTTGCTATTAGACTAGAGGTTTTCAGCTGTCACCCACCTCTTCCGGTAGCTGTTAGTTACTCAGTTTTCCCCAGTTAATTCTATGAAGATTCTAGCTGACCTCATGTGCATGCTGTCCGTCATCTTGGATCCAACTATCCCAAATTTCCTAATTGTTTTTAGACTTCAGAGGACACCTGTGACTAAAAACAGGCTTATGCCACCAAACATATAAGAAACGCTTGATTTTACTTTAACAAAGTGCCAAACTCTGCCTTCTTCCTGACACAGCAATCCAAGAGTATCATATCAAAACTTGCATTACAGTCTTATAATGGCCAAAAATAATGATTATCTAACACTAGCTACTCAAAACCCTTCTTCAAGTGCTATGGCTCATACCTAGTAGTCCTTCAGCTGTGACTCTTTACATGAATTCACAGAGCAAAAATAGTAATTCCCCTCCCTGTCATTAGTTTCTCTAGTTAGTATACAAAATAAGCTTCATTATGAGATTCTCAGGTGTCTGTATCATTGCCTCTTGCTTTTATTTGTCCCCTCCACTGTCCCTAGCCATTCCCCCTCACTAATCCTGTTTCTCCCCACAGATCATCCCATTTTGTTTTCATGTTACATACATGGCTAAATCTAGATTCCACATGGCAGAAAGCACACGGTGTCGTCTATGTTCCAACCTCTCCCTTACACACTCACTGCTCTAGACGTCCAACCTCTCCTTTGCACACTCACTGCTCTAGACGTCCCTCCCCTTTGCAAACTCACTGCTCTAGACGTCCGACCTCTCCTTTGCACACTCACTCCCTCTAGATGTCCGACCTCTCCTTTGCACACTCACTCCTCAAGATGTCCAACCTCTCCTTTACACACTCACTCCCTCTAGATGTCCGACCTCTCCTTTGCACACTCACTCCTCAAGA
>NW_008334929.1:679110-688842 GCF_000622305.1 Nannospalax galili | reverse complement strand
ACACACTCACTCCCTCTAGACGTCCAACCTCTCCTTTGCACACTCACTGCTCTAGACGTCCCTCCCCTTTGCAAACTCACCGCTCTAGACGTCCGACCTCTCCTTTGCACACTCACTCCCTCTAGATGTCCGACCTCTCCTTTGCACACTCACTCCTCAAGACGTCCAGCCTCTCCTTTGCACTCTCACTCCCTCTACTTTCATGCCATATGTACTTAAACCTGGATTCTGTATATGAGAAAAAGCATGCAGTGTTTATTTTCTGAGCCTAGTCTGTTTAGTTAACAAGATAATGATCAGTCACACTTCATAATTACATTCTTTACAGCTAAACAAATCCCATTATTTATCTATTGTACTTTATCTGTTCATCTGATGATGGATATCTGGGCTGTTTCCATATCTTAGCTATTGTGAATAGCACAGTATTCATGGATATGCAAGCACCTCCATTGTATAGCTGGCTCAGATAACAGTTCTATTTTTAGATTTTTTAGGAACATACTGCTGTCCATATTGGCTCCCTTCCTTTACATTTCCACAAGCACTGTATGACGATTCTCTGCCTCCTGCACAAATTCTCACTAATTTCTGTTATCTGTTTCCTTTTTTGTATCTATTATTTATTTATTTATTTATGTGTAATACCTGCATGTATGTAAGTGCATACTTGTCATTCAGCATCCTCAGAGGCCAGAAGACAGTGTCAGATCCCCCAGAATTGGAATTACAGGTGGTTGTTAGTCCCCATGTGGGTTCTACGATTTGAACCCAGGTCTTCTGCAAGAGCAGCCAGTGCTCTTAATCACTGAGACATCTCTCCAGCCCCCATTATCTGTTTTCTTGATGGCAATGACTTGCCTGTTTTCCTTCCTGGTGGCTAGCCTTCAAAGTCCTGTGGGAGAAAAGTCAACAGTGGTCCTTCCCAATGGTAAAACATGTCAGCTACAATACCAATATGCCAGGCAAGATATGCCCATTGGTGCAGTAGTGGCATGACTATTACGGGGGTATCCAACTACCTTCTTCTGGATTTGAGACCGACTCCACAGGAGGAACTCATGCCTGGTACTAGGAGGAATCTATTGCTATGGACATGGTGACAAACTAGTTGGAAATATTTATGCTTATATTCACAGATTAGTGTTGCTTTTGGTGTTGGGCAGGAAAACATCTTTTTGCAGTGGGCAAGAGTTAATAAAGAGAGTCATAATTGGTCAAAATGCTGAGAATAAGTGATATTGAGTGCTCAGCCCTAAATAGGACATCTATAACACTCCTCCAAGGTTCCAGGAACATCATAGAAGAGGAGGCAGAGCTGATCTTCCTAAAACAAGGAACTCTAGATAGGCTGACTAGATTCAGTGGATGGACAAGCACTGGAGAATGGCTGGGGGCACCGACAACACAGTGGACAGTAACAGAGATGACAGAGCATATGGGCTCCAGTGGCGGGGGGACTATGGGAGGGTGCCATTTGGGATGTGGGTATACAGATGAATAAGATTGTTTGGGATGTTCTGTATGAAATACACACGAAAATTCAACAAATAAAATAATGAGTTATATTTGAGGAAGAAGCATAAAAATTTGCTCCATGTCAATTAGTAGAGGTGAAACACATTACCATTGAAATCTATCCAATGATTTTATATCCACGCTCAGGTGGATGTCAGAAAGTAACTGACTGTGACTAGTAATAATAAGATAAATAGAGATTAGAGACACATGTGCGAACATCTAAGTGTTAATAGCATTAAAAATGAGTTTTCTGTATGAAACAGAATATTTTAAAATGAAATGGAGATCTTTTTTAAAGGTTAAAACCTCATTCAATTTTATGTCTTATAGGGTTTACACTGAGTTCAATACTGTATAACTGTATTAATTCAACTGTGAACCTAAAAATTTACAGCCAATAATAAAAGAGATGCATCTTTGCTCTGGAAATTATTATTGAATATGTTAATGCTGTAATGAAATGCTTCTTCATTATGAAATGGTCATTAAATAAATAATTTTTTTAAAAAATATTTTAAAAGAGGAAGTGGGGAAGACAACAGAACACAAGACGTTAAAGTGGAAGATGGGATTCTGGGCGCATTCATGCTCAGCAGGGAAACCCAGACTGGAAGATAGGAAAGGAGTGGCCTTTTAGCAGAATATATACATGACATGGCCACAGATTTTGTTAGTCCTTTCTTAGACACAAATTGACATTAAAAGACAATTACACGAAGCCAATTGCAACGAACAGACATGACACAATTAAACTAGGTCAGAATGCTCTCAGTCTGAAAAAAACCACAAAGTATAAAGGTTACATGTCTGTCTCGCTGACATGTGAGAAAGGCTCCATGACACACAGGTGCAAGAGGAGGCCCTTGTCATGTGTCGTGTTGACCTAAGACAGCACCTTCTCCTGTTTCTAAGATTCCTCAGTGTAACTTTAAATCAAAGCTTTTTACTTTCTAATTTGGAGTAAGGCTAAACTGTGCTGGCTTGTGTATATAAAAGAAAAGATGAAAGAAAATAACCTGAGATACTCACAGCTAGTTCTAGATATCAAGCTGAACTCCTTTCCTGATCAGATGCCATCAGCCCAGCCATGCAGCCCTTGTGACATTCCCCCACAGTTCTAGTGGCTATTTTTCCTTCCAGCCATCCCTGACATCATCAGTCTATCCAAAGCAAAGTTTAAAGAGAGATGCACACAGCGGCCAGATTATAATGAAATGAGAACACATGGAGTTTAAATCAACCTATTTTGGCCTTGAACATTATAGACACCTCTTCCTCAAAACATCATCTAGTGGGAATCTAGAATTAAAGATGGAGATTGACATCTCTGAAGAGAAAAGGCAGGCTGGAAATATGGTACTAAGGGAAGATTAGCAAAGTTCCCCTTATTTGAGGCTGGTAGCTTCACAGAAAGTAATTAAAGTAGAAGTAATAGTGTTTTCAAGATCTGAGGATGAAGAGAAAGTATGAACGTGGCAATATCTAATGTGTTTTGGATTCAGACTTGCTGCTTTGAGGAGTAGTTCCCTCAACTCTCACCCTCAGAGTTTCGTTTCTCCTGGGCAAGCTATACAACATTCCATCTGCCCCAGGATGGGTTTCTCTAAGGGATTTCTGGTTTTGGTGCCATTGATACTCATTAAACATTATGTGGGTCTCTGGCCAGAAAACAGAAGCAGATAAACCAAGGTAACAGGCAAGTTGATCATAGAAAACAGTCAAATGACAGGAAAACTCACCAACAATATTTCAGATGGATCCCGGTTGAGTCACAAAGAGATGTCAATGGCAGAGGGTGAGACGTCCACACTGCCATCTCACAGCCTGCAGAATTCCCTTATATTTTAGGGATCTTAACAGAGAAATGAATGTCCAGACTAGCCAGTGTGAACCAGGGGAGTCAGGGTTTATTAAGAGTATATTGGGATCACCAACATGGCTCAGTGGGTAAAGGTTCTTGCCTCCAAGCCTGTTGTCCTGAGTTAGATCTCTGGGATTCACATGGTAGACAGCGAGAACTGACTCCTGCAAGTTGTTCTTTGACCTCCACACGCAGTCTCTGATACACATGCACACGCACACACACACACACACACACACACACACACACACATAAATATAGTAAAAATAAATTTTTAAAGATATTTTAATACAGATTTTAAGAACAAGAGTCCAGAAAAAGAGAGGTACTAAGAAAGATACTAGAAAGCACTCATGCTGACTTCTCTAAGGGAGAACCACACTTCACTGTCTTTACAATAACCATTTTGGTGGGGTTTGGAGCAGTTGTCTTCACAGGGTTGCCAAGGAATTTAGATGAGGTCACAGGGTGCTTCCTGAGGGGCAGCTGACAGGATAACTACTGAAGAGGCAGAACTGTAGATCAGAAGGATGCAGGAAGGTCAGAAATCTTTACTGAAAACAAGATTAAGAGTCTCCTTTTGGATTCCCAGAAACAACTAGAAAAGGAAAAAGGCCCTACACAAGCTTATAGACACTCGGGCCTTAAGCCTGGTTCATTGCTGTTTTTACTTAAAATATCTATATATGAAAGGAATACCTCCATGCCGGCAGTCTTCACAGAAGATATCATCTGTGCTGCAATTCTGGCTTCTCAGCTGGAGAGAGGCTTCAACACAGTCCATGAGGAGGGACTCCTCCCTTCCCGTGTCCCTGTCCTGTCCCCTGTCTTTCTATTCTGCCTCTGTGGCCACAATATTTCTTCCCACCCCTGAATGTATTCTTCTTTTAGTACAGCTATGACTTCTCCCTCAGGAGGAAGAGTCTCATTCCTTCTATCTCATGGTTAATGGTCATCACTCCACCATTGTGTGATGATAGTTTAAATTTGTAAAAGGAAAAGGGGGGCAAAGATTGGGCTTTTCAAAGCCAAGCCAGATTATTATTTTTCTTTATAAAATATAACTCAGCTTTTGGAATTTTAACAAAATAATGGTGTGCATTGAAAAAAAGACATTTAAAAATACAAATAGTTTATTTCTGAATGAATATATGCTTACACTTTGTCAATCAGCATCTTCAAAACAATTTAAAAATATATGTAGTGCAATTTTTTTAAGAAAATGCATGAAACTGGATTGGTAAAGTCATAAAAAGTACTACTACTGAGTTTCTCTGATACTTCATAAACTCAGACGTCACTAGACAGCTTGCTTCGGGTAGGTATGAAAGTTTCAGGCTAGTCTACCTTCTTTGGGAACCTTTGGTCACCTGCACCTCAGGCAAACTAATGAACTAGCTGACTTTAGGTGAGAAGTTACAATAAATTTACTATTTATGGAGCAACAGTTGCTATCTTGGTGCTAGTATTACTGGAGATGTTAGGGTCAGAGCCTGGGCTTTAGCAGCCCTGACAAAATTTAACATTAGCCACATATAATGAAGCTTGGTCAGGTCTAGAAAAGGAAGGTATGAATACTTAGGTGTTGAAAACCACTCTGATGGATGTTTGCAACAGCAGCAAGGGCTAATGTGTCCAACTCCAATTTGAGTGTTCATTTTGTCTGCAATTTTACATAAATTCTGAGTCTGTAGAAAAGACATCAAATGTGGATTGGGAGATAGAAACCAGGTGGACGGCCTGGCAGAAAGCTGACAGTGACACATTTGTTCATCATTAGGGAGGATTCAAACAGTTCCTCATGATTCACAGGCTTGTGTCAGCACAGTATGTGAGTTCAGACGATTCCCTTCTGGATACATGACTGCAGCTGATGCAGCGATGGTTATCAAATCCTTGATCTGATGGCCCAAGAAGCTGAACAGAGGGGTCAGTGTGGATGAGACCACGATCCACATTGTTCGCTGCCTTAAAACCTAAAGTCACGCCAGGCGTGGTGGCACACACCTTTAATCCCAGCACTTGGGAGGCAGAAGTAGTTGGATCTCTGTGAGTTCAAGGCCAGTCTGGTCTGCATAGTGAGTTCCAGGACAGCTGGGGCTATAGGAAGACCCTGTCTCAAAAAGACGCCCCCACCCCAAAAAAAACCCCTAAAGTCACTAGGTTGGCAGAGCAAAGATAGTCTAAGGAACTTGTGCTGCTCCCTTTGGCTATCAGATTATTGAAGAAAAAAAACGGTCACCAAGAAATCAGAATTTCCCCAAAGATTTCATGCTAGAAAAAGGAGAAAGGTGAGGCTGGTGCCAGACAGACAGAAGAGGAACTTGTCTCCTGGCAAGAGAGTTCACACAGTTCTGAGAACTTGTTCTACTACCTGGAGGGGAGACTGGAGTCCAGACAGTGATGGGTCAGTGATGGCATGACCACACCATAACCAGGACTCTTGGTTAAGCTCATCTCTTCTCTCGCCTTGCTTTTAAAACTTAACCTCATGCCAGGACCCTGAAGAGCAACATGGGAGTGGGGTCACTGGATCTTTTTGTTTGCTCCTTTTCTAATGTGGCCTTAATGAGTAAATGTAACCTCTCTGCTTTTCTTTTACTTGTCTTTTAGACTGGCATATTGGAGATGTTCTCCTTTTTCCCACATGGAATCTAGAAATTCCAATAAGGGAAATTCTGACTTTTTGGTGGCCATTTTTCTTCAATAATCTGATAGCCAAATGGAGCAGCACAAATTACTTAAAATATCTTTACTCTGCCAGCATAGTGACTTTAGGTTTTAAGGCAGAGGACAAGTGTGGACCATGGTCTCAACAACACTGACCCCTCTGTTCAGCTTCTTGGGCCATCAGATCAAGGATTTGACAACCACTGCTGTATCAGTTGTGGTCATCTATCCAGAAGAGAATTGTCTGAACTCACATACTGTGCTAACACAAGCCTGGAGGAACTGTTTGAATCCTCCCTAATAATAAACAAATGTGTCACTGTCAGCTTTCTGCCAGGCCAACCACCCAGTTTCTATCTCCCAGCCCACATCGATGTCTTTTCTAAAGACTAAACTGCAAAACTGCAGACTAAATGAACCCCGGAATTGGAGTTGGGCACATTAATCCTTGCTGCTGTTGGAAGCATCCATCAGAGTGGTTTTTTCAGCACTGAGTATTCATAGCTTCCTTTTCTAGACCTGATCAAGCTCCATTATATGTGACTAATGTTAAAACTGTTACAGATTGCCTTGGCAACATAGCCACTTGTTTAAAAAGGAAATAAATTCTGAGGCTTATGTTAAAAATCCTCTCTTCCATGTTCCTTATACTAACTTAGGAAATATTTCTAAAAGCAATAAATAGCCTATAAATAGTGACAGGGCTTCACAAGTTGATGTTTTAATATAAATCAGTGCTTTTGCTTTTAATAAGAAACAGGATTTGAATTCCATTAATCACTATTATTTTCTATTAAGACTTATAAGAGGCTATTAAGAGGCTATTAAGACTTATGAGAGGCTGGGGAGATGGGTCAGCTGCTGACCTGAATTTTGATCTGCAGCACTCATTCTAAATGCTGAGCATGACAGGGTACTCCTCTAACTCCAGTGCTATAGCAGCACAGACAGGAACAACCCTGAGACTTGCTGGTCAGCCAGTCTAGCCAAATCGGGGGGTTTCAGGTTCAGTGAGAGACCCTGTCTTAAAGAATAGGGTGAAAAACAATTGAACAAGACACCCAACAACAATGACCTCTGGCCTCCACATGTGCATGAACACAATGTGCACATGAACACACAGGAACATAAATACACATATGGACAACCACACAAAGACATGATTTAGTTAGTCTTCAAATAACTTTCCGAATTTTTTATATACTGGAATGTCCCATAAAATAATTTGTATATGGTTAATGAAAATAAAACTCACTTTGAGGAGTCTCTATGGAATTGAAAACAATGACAGATAAGTGCTTCAAGAATAAAGTGTGTAAATCTTGAGCTGGGGATGTAGCTCAATTGACAGCATCTGTAAGGCACTGGGTGGACTCCTCAGCACTACATAAACCAGACATGGCAGCATGTGCTTAGAATCCCAGCACTCTCGTGGTAGACGCACAAGAATCACAAGTTTGGAGTACTTATTGGCTACATAGGTAGTTCAAAGCCAGCCTGGACTAGACACCCTGTCTCAAAATTTACAGTCTGTAAATTGGAAAGTCCAGACTGAACTTCAGGGGCTGTCAAACATTTCTCAATGTACTACTCATTGTTTAATGCTCACAACCTGTAATGACAGAACATTTGTTGTTCTGCTTACAGACGAGAATTGAGATGTAATAACATACCAAACTTCTTTAAGGCACACCATTTACAAAGGGCGAGCTAATATTTGAGGCTATATCTGCCCCTACTCTTAAGCTATGTTTCGAATTGCCTTTCTCCTGTTAAATCACCCAACTTCCCACTAACAATATGCCTTCATTTATTGGAACCTACCTAACAGGGTAATCAATTACAGCAGCACACTTTAAAAAATTGATTTGAGAGGAAAAAGGAAAGTTATGTTTACAAAAATAAATGAGAACAATTACTTGGCAGGCCCCCATTAAAGGATCTAGATGTAAAGCAGAGCGTGAACTTATAAGTCATGGTGCTCCAGGCATAAAAACCAGTATGCACCACTAGCTGAATCTGTAGGTCGGTGCCTCAGTCCTCTCTGAAAGCAACAGACCAGGGGCTATCAGGAGGAAATGGAAGAAAGGAGAAAGGAGTGGGCAGGAGAGAGGCTTGCAGTGGAACATAAGTCTATATTGTCACTTGGTCTTCGACTTATTCCTATTTCTAATTAAATATTAGCCTCACGGTTAGATATTTACATCTGGATGCACAACTGAGCTCTACATAAGGTAAAATTTACCTAAAGACTTGTCCTGTTTGGGCGGGAGGAATTGCTTCCAAGACTTGCCATTCACATGGCTTCCACTTAGCTCTACATTCCAGGTCACCCTAAGCCAATGCGGCCTGTTGAGAAAGGATGACTCAACTATCACCACTGGTTTCCCGAGTTTTTAGTCTTTTAATTTCCTCTTCACTCCCTGGAGGCTCAGGTAAAATGGGAAGCCACATACCTTACCTGTGTATTAACTGTGTGGGTGGAAAGTTATAGATAGGAAACTGGGAAAGAGGCAAACTGCTCTCCTGCCCTCCAGCAAAGGTGCAAAGCCAAGCAATGGAATGGAAGCTCTCAATGCAAAACTAGATGTTTTCCTTTCTACCTCTCAAGTCTAAATTCCAGTCTAAGAAGCGAAGCGCGGTCTAGGCCGTAAACTTTAAGGTCAAGCACCCTCTGTTGCTTAGCCCTCAAGTTCTCAGTGCTTTACAGCGTTTGAAGCATAATGGAGCACGATAAATTCAAGTCGTGGAAAACGCAACTGAAAGTTGCAGGCCCCTTCCACGGGTTTCCCTACAAAGAGGTGCTCATAAAGAGGACTTACTCATTCAGCCGTAAGCGTATTAAAAGTCAGCTCTTCCCTGGGCCTCTTACTGGAGTTTCTCTGTGTGGGTGTGTTAGGAAGAGACGTGGGAGGCAAAGCGCGCGCCGGGTACAATTTGTGTATCTGCAAGAGCAGGCAGCAGCTCTCGGTGAGGACGAACATATGTTTCTGGGACTCCGTCTGTGCAAAATGTACACAGCCCTTAAGTTGTACTAAGGATTAGAAAAGGGCCTTTTGGAGTCTTTGATCTCACACATCTTTCCTCGTGTTGCAAGAGCAGGGAACATCGGGAAATGAGACACGGCCTGACTAACGACACCGGCTGCTCGCGCGGACACAGTCCTCAGGGCCGCTCGGCCCACCATCCCTCGGGGGCGTGTTGCCGGTGCCCGGGCCTCCAGGACGTGCGCGACCCCGCTGACCGCGCGCTCCCGGCCACGGCGCGCGTGCCCCGCTGAGCCACGCCCCTCCCCGCAGCGGGTCGGCGGGTCTGCGGGCGGAGCGCGGGGAGCCGGCGGGCGAGGCGGGGCTTGCGGCCACGCCCCCGCGCCTCCCGGGCTGTGCTCGCAGGTTGGGGCAGGCCGGCGGCCGTTCACCCCACCGGAGCAATGGCGGTCCCGGGCTCGCTGGCTGAATGTGGCTACATCCGGACCGTGCTGGGCCAGCAGATCCTGGGACACCTGGACAGCTCCAGCCTGGCCCTGCCCTCCGAGGCCAAGCTGAGGCTGGTGGGCAGCGGGGGCCGCGGGGGCCAGGCGGCCAAGAGCCTGCGGATCCAGGAGCAGGTGCACCAGACGCTGGCCCGCCGGGGCCGGAGCTGCGCGGCCCGCGGTGAGTACAGCCTCCCTCCCGCCCCCC
>NW_008334929.1:648200-677787 GCF_000622305.1 Nannospalax galili | reverse complement strand
CCCCGCCCCCCGCGCCCTGCCCGCCCGGCGCCCTGCCCCGCGGTGCAGGTGTCTGCCCACCTGTGGCCGCTCCCATCCTGACACTCGAGGCGCGTCCCGACTCTGGCCGGTTTTACTTAGCGAAAGCTCGATTTCGTTTCCCGTAACCTCTTGCTCAGTTTTACCGTATCCGTCCATCTGCATAGTAAATACTAAAGTCCGTCGAAGATTTCCCCTTGCTCACCCTCGGCCCGTGCTCATCTCCCAGGTACAGGGAATTTAATCTGTGCAGCCGCAGATTCTAGAAACGCTGAAATTCTACGCAGACTTTTGGTGTGGCTTTTTTTTTTTTTCTGGATGAATGCGCTTTTAGCTTTTACTTACATGTTTTAGAGTTCGTGGCCCTCCATAAACATTTTGAAAAAGAAAACCTTGAAAGCCCCGCGGCGCCTACATCCTGTAAATTGGGGTAGGGCCACCTCGCCCGGGTGGTTTAGCAGCGCTCCACCCAGGGTCCGCGTCGAGCCCTTGTTCTAGGAGGTGAACAAATTAGCTAAGTAGACTTTGGGCTTGGGAGCAACCGCACCACCCTGCGGAGGACCGAGGGGAAGAGGAGATGGAGGAGGAGGGGGACGAGGAGGAAGAAGACTTTGGCCTGGCTGGCGACAGCCCCGCCCACCTAGCACTACCCTGCTCTGGATCACTAGCTGCCTGTCTACACCCACACACCACCACCAGAATCAGTGCATGCCTGGGTGCAGGGCTGGTCTCACCAAAACATTAAAGCCCCAGGAGAAAATAGGTTTTCATACACTTTAGCAGCAGCGGCCGCGGGGGCCAGGAGGCCAAGAGCCTGCGGATCCAGGAGCAGGTGCAGCAGACGCTGGGCCTCCTTTTCAGTGCGAAATCTGAAGTCTGGTGATCAAAAAGACATAAGCACCTGTTTAGTTGTTTAGTGGTTTTGTTTGGTTTTAATTACTGAAGCATTTTAGGCTTGTCACAGAGAAAAGACGGGTAAAGAAACTGAAGGACTAAATTGGAATATCGGGGTTTTTCTACAGTGTTGAAGTTTTTCTAGAGAGTAATTCAGCAATGGCAACTGTCGTGCCCACTAGGAATCCAGTGCTGACTGGCCGAACTGTGGATTTCCACCCCGGGCCTGGGAGGTTGCACTCTTCAATTTGTCTAAATGTTAGGCACTTTATGTTGGCATACTTAAAAAGTAAAGAGATGTTTGATGATTGTAAGCTCGTGTAACTGAGTGCCTAGAGTTGGGCCATGTGGTTTACATTTTATATTTAGTTTTTTATAAGCTAGCTTTTTTTCTTTTGAGACAGGGTCTCTTGTAGCTGGCCTCCAACTTGCTCACCCCACCCCCCAAGTGCTGAGATTAACCAGCAAGAGCCACCTGGGTTTTCTGGTTGCCCAAGCTTACAGATAAGGAAACTGTAAACAAAAACCATGCAGATTTCCCAGAAATAAAGTGACAAAGCTGGACTTTAAACCCCAAAACCTGGGCCTTTAAAGTGGTCATTAGCTGCTTCGTTGTTTCCTGGCTCTAGGCCTCTTTTTTTCTAAATAAAACTGAGGCGTCCTGACATGGTGGGTCACACAACAGACCCTACAGATAAGAGACCCAAAATCCCAGTTAGGAAGCTGGCCGACGACTTGAGGACACCTGCAGCCAACCTTTGCGGTGCTGTCATTTGCTCCCTGTAGTCTTCTACTTACAGGCTCAGTGCTGAAACCCAACCAGCCTCCGAAGCTAGGAGAAAAAGGCATATTAGAAATTCCTTCTTATCCTGTAAGATAAAAGGAAGAACAGGAGGAACAATCAGGCATCAACTATTAAACAAACAGAGGGGGCAGGCTGGAGCCCTAAGCAGAAGGAAAGGAATCATTGCTAAGCACCTATTATGTGACAGACTGTGTTCTAGAATTTCATGTTTCCATTTCATTATATCCTTAAAACAGATGAGATAAGCAAATCCTTTCCACATGAAGTATGTGTCTATCAGCAGTTGTAGGAAGTTCAGTCCCACCCTGATGAATGGTCTACAAATAAGACGAGCTGCTAGGTAGATTCATCCCCCTCCTGTGAAAGTGTCCCTTTCAGAGGGCACAGTGCAGTGCTGAATTAAGCAGACATTTAATGAGCTTTAAAAGAGGGAGTTTAGGGCTGGAGAGAGGCCTCAGCAGTTAAGAGCGCTAACTGATCTTGCAGAGGACCCAGGTTCAATTCCCAGCACTCACATGATGGTTAACAACCAGTTCGAAGGGATCCAATGCCTTCTTCTGATCTCCGTGGCCATTGCACGACAAGGGTACATTTGCACACATGCAGGAAATAGAGTCATACACATACAATAAAAGTAATAAATTTTTTTAAAAAAACAGAATTTAAACCCTGAAGAAATGCAGTGTTAACTAAAAAGTGATAGGCAGACCAGAGAACCGCAATGATGTCACTCAGTATACAAGCCTCAGTTCTCCCAGCTGATGGGAATTTTGAAAAACTTTCTGGAGAAACCAAGATGTTTTCTTTCCTTTTTCTTTTTTCTCGCTCTTCGCCCTCTGGAACTGGGTTTTTTAATCTCAAGAATTCAGTAGGACTGCACACAGGAGGTAGATGGACGAGCATGACTATTTCATAGTAGCTGAACTGATGCGGTAGAACAAAGGGCACCATTTTGGTTCATCTGCCCAAATGCTTAGGGCAACTATTGAGTGGCTCTTCCAACTAAGGAACAAAGCACTTGGACTGTTTTTATTGCAACAGCATCTCCCTGGCAGCCCACAGAAGTATAACTCAGGCACAGAGGTAAGGCAGCAGATGTGTGTTTGAGAGTCTCAGCTTTTGTCAGACTCTGAAAGGAAATCAGGGCTCATGTGCCTCAGAACAATGACCAGGGGTGTCCCATGTGTTGTTTAATTAACGTGCTTTGAAAAGTTTTGGGGGTGAGGGGGTCTTTAGTTAATACCTCACAAGGTTCTTCATTTCTTTCTTATGCTATAAGTGGGTGCTTTTCATTTTAAATCATTCATGATGTTTATATTACTTTCAGCAATGCCCCAACTGGCCTGGAACTCACTATGCAGACCAGGCTGGACCCACTCTCACTGAGAGCCACCTGCATCTGCTTGGTATTAAAGCTGTATGCCACTATGTTAAGTCAGATATATATATATATATATACATATATATATGTATATATATATATATATCTGTTCGAAGGTGTGTGACTGCATTATAAATTATGTATATATTGTATCAAATTTTAATATCCGTTTATAAATGTCACAATAGAAATATTTAAGATTGGCAAGTTATAGCAAAAAAAAGAACCTTACTATATCTTAAAATACTATTTTACTTCTTACACAGTCATCCTGTCTCTAGAATGCTTAAGTAGGAAGAAAGTCTTGTTTTAAATTGTGGTACAGTGAACAATAATTAATGCATTTTACAACTCCTTTGGTAATCTACCATAAACACACCTACTGCCTGTTGATGATTTCCGGGTGAAACTACTTTAAATATCTATGATAAGTGCAAATTCTAGAGACAGGAATAAAAATTAATTGAGTGTCAAAAATGTAATTAAAAGCCAGGTATAGTGGCATAGTCCTATAATCTTAGCACTCAGGAAGCCAAGAGGCAGGAGGATTGCAATGAGTTTGAGGCAAGCCTCACCCTTGTTAGAAAAACAAATGCAGTTAACAGGCACTACTATAACAAAAAGTATTTCAAAGCAGTCATATAACTTCTAGTAGTAGCCATGTCCTCTCAGCAAAGGAAAAGAAAAACTTTTAATCATTTTTCATTCATTAGGCCAGAAATTCAACATTAGTGTAAAATCAATGTTGAACTATCTAACAATAAAATGCCATCTAGCCTTGTTCTGTAAGAATCCTTTGCCAAAGGGAATTACATGAATGAGTCACTCTGGAGCAAGGTGATTGATTAGTCAGTGAGTGGGAGGAATCTGGAAAGGGAAAAAGACTGGCTCGTCAGCAGGGTGGTCACGCTGCTCCGAATGCAAGATGTCACTCACACCTCTGGGTTTTGTTCCCTCCTTGCTGCCTCACTGGGCCCTTGGGCCACTGTTTGTTCTGTTCCTAGCAGACTGGGTGCCGTAAGTTTTGTTTTGTTTTGTTTTAATGGCAGAGTTCTGTTTTTACGAACTCTTCTGATTATGCTCCAATGAAATAGAAAGTTAACAAAATGATTGCAAAAAAGTAAACTTCTCATCCCTAGAAGTGGCAAGCTGCTGATTGTAAAAATACGTTGTGCCACAGATACAGTGCAGGAAATTGCCTTAAAGACAAGACTGTTCACTTGAGCGTTTTAGAAGACTTTTAATCCTTCTAACAACTCACTAAATTAAGACTAATGAACATTTTTTTAAGACTAATGAACATTTTATAAGGTCTTCTTATAATAAAAATACTAAAAAAATCTATTATGTATCACTTATATGGTGCTATTAATGATTGTTGGGTATGGGGCATGAAAGTGAAGTTTTCTTAAACTGCTTAGTTGGCCTTCAGTATGTAAGCCGAGATTAAAAAAAAAATGAATGTTCAGAAACAACCAACAACATTTAAAAACACAGTCCACTATTGCCATCTAAAGTATCTACATACTTAGGTTGCTGGAATATAGCTTTAAGCTTAATATTATTAGTTGGCTGCAGCAATTTTAAAGTTCTACAGTCACATTATTTCTGGAATTTCAAAAAGAAAAAAAATTGCACATTAGAATCTTAATAGATTGCTTCCTTGCATCCTGAATCTCTCTCAAATATGTCCACTAGGTAAGAATGTGGACTGAAGATCGGGTTACTGAATCTTGATTACCTTTGATTGATTGATTGATTGATTGATTGATTGATTGATTGATTGTTTGTTTGTTTGTTTTGAGACAGGGTCTCCCTGTAGCCCTAGTGGGACCTTGGAGCTCGCTATGTAAACCAGGCTAGCCTCCATCTCACAGAGATCTACCTGCCTCTGCCTCTCAAGTACTGGGATTAAAGGTGTATGCCACCACAGCAGGCCTTGATTACCTATTTTTATTGAAGGACAGAAACAAATGGGAACTTTTCTTGACAGATAAAATGAATTCATTATAGACCACCAATAGATTGGAAGTAAACACATAAGTCATACAGAGTACAAAATAGTAAATATGTCTTATACAAGTGTAGCTCAACCTTGCCAGAAAGATGGCTTTTCTGATAACTCAGGAGGACTCTTCTGTGCTTTAGGGAAGCAGGTTCCCTTCCTGGTCATAGTCTCAGAGACACAGAGGAGGTACAGATTGAGCACCTTACATCTACCCAAGACAAAGACGTATCTGTGACTACTACCCTCACATTAGGGCTCCACCACCATGAGGCAGATGCCGGCCTGGAAGATTGCATGCCAACTTGATTTGTATAGCAAGCCTATTTTGGATGTATAAGCAGAATGACTAAAGAACAATTAATTTTCAAGTGCTGTTGCAGGGCTGTCAGAAGTGTAGTATGAAATACATTTTTTTAATGTCAAGGAGGAAAATCCACTTTTGAGATAAGATAACCTCTTACTGCTCACTGCATTTTCCATGCAGCTACTGAGTAAAGTTTCTAAACTCTCTTTGCCTTAGTTCTTTATTTAAATGCCTTTGGTCTCTGGCTGTTTGTTATCTACAGAAGTAAAATTCTTGTTCAGCAAGGCATTCCAGTCTTCTGTGATGTGATGCCTGCAAGTTCTCACACTTCATTCCTGTCACCACCACCCCACTACTCACCAAACAGACATAGGGAGTTTATCTTGGTATTTCCACCCCTTCCCCCTTTTCTTTGTCTGGCTAACTCAGTTCAGTTGTGTCCCTTTGTAGGTGGCCTTTCCCCAACTCTCTACCTCATATCCTGAGTGCCAGTTAATGAACAATTGTGAGTCATAGAAGGTTTCAGCAGGAATGAAACATGAAAAATGTAAATTTTCTATAAAAATATATTTGGTAGATTTAAATAAAAAAGAGAGTTACAATCAGTAAGGAAAGAAGAGGTTAGCTCTAGCTGATAAAAAGCTAAGACATAGAAGGGCTTAAGATTCCTTGTAAAGAAAACCCATGTTGAAGAATTGGTTTTTGTTTTTTGTTGTTTTGTCATCGTGCCATTTCAGTTGGCTCCTGTCGTATTGCACAGGCTAGCCTCAAAATCCAAGAGATCCTCCTGTGCAGCCCCCTAAGCAAATGGGACTATAAGCACACATCATCACACCCAATTCTGCAGTAAAAAGAAAAAAGGTTTATTTTAAAGGCTTTTGAAATAGCTGGCCTAGAACTCACTATGTAACTCAGGCTGGCCTGAGACCTCCTACTTGTAGCCTCTTACTGGGATAGAAGTCTTGAGATATCACATCAAGCCTGTAGTGAGATTTTTAAAGCAAAAAGTAATGAAGTGGTAAATTCTATAAACTGACCATTGGACCATGAATCAAATCAAGGTGATTTTGTAGTGTTATGTCACTGAGTTCTAAAGCCTTACAAATAATTATTCTGGGCAGCTCAGCAGATAGGCAGGAATGGTAGGCAGGCAATTTATAGAAAGTAGTGAATTTAGATACTCTGAGATATATTTACTTAGTACTTTACTGGCATACTAAGTTACTAGATCATTTATTTGTTTTAGTGTTAGAGATCAAACTCAGGGACTTTATAAATGAAAGGCAAGCATTCTACCACAGACCTACACCTTTAGTCCTGAGTCACTAGTTTATTATCACAAATTCTATTATCGCATATTTAGAAACTGCAAACAAAACATAACAGACACCATAATATAAAAAGACCTTTTTGTATTTATTTCTTCTTTTGAGACAGAGTGTCATGTAGACCCATCTCAAACTCATTATGTAGCTGAGGATGACCCTGAACTCCTGATCCTTCTGCCTCTACCTCCTGAGTGCCGGGATGACAGGTGTGCACTACCAGGAAAAGTTTATGTGGTGCTGGAGATCAAACCCAGCACTTTGTGTGTGCCAGGTAAGGATGCTCCCAACTGAGCTATATCCTCAACCCTGAAGGAACATTTTAATATTTTTGTTATTATCTAGTACAATAATTTGAGTATTGCTCCCCAAATACCATGAACTGGTATATCAGAAGATTGTCCTCAAACCACTATAAAAGCATCAAAAAAGGGCTTCTGGTAACTTGTAAGTAGTGTGAGTGATGACTGCCATCAACTAGTCTCATACAGCTACATAGCATATGTGGTGGCCAATCTCTCAGAAGAACTGGTCTATCCTTGACAAATTTAACTTTATAAGAATGCAAAGTCAGTGCTTTGCAATATACACCAGATACAGTGAGAGTGACTTGTTTACCACTGACTGAATTGTGTTAGCTGGATAACACTGCATAACTGCTTGTTAAATTTTCCATAATACAAAATATTATTTGCCCTTGATCTGCTTTAAATTAGTTCTTCCTTATTGTTTTCAAAACCAACAAATCCCACTCATTTTCTAGCCTGAGAAAACATTTACCTAGGTCTTATATAAAGTATACAAGATACAGAATTGCATAAATATATGCACCTACACATATCTCCATAAATATATGCACCTATACATATCTCTGTAAATATATACATCTACACATATCTCCAGGGAAATAAATTTACAGTATACACATAACCACAACAAAAATCCTTCACCAACTTTGAAATGCTGATGTATGTTCCTTGGTAACTATGAACATCATGTATCCCTTTAATCCTCTCCCTTTCCTTCCTTCCTCCTTTCCTTTCTTTCCTTTCCCCCTCCTCCTTCTCTCCCTCCCTCCTTCTGTGCTAGGTACTAACCCTAAACTAAACTCCCCACTGCCACTGAGGTATGCTTTTAGTCCCAAATTCCTATTTTTGTTAACAAGATTTTGTTAAGAATCCATTTAAATATGAATTGCTATATAATTTCCATCTAATACATTTCAAAATGCCATGCCTGTAATATAGGCACCTAAATTTAATGGATTAAATATTTTAAAGATACTTGAAGAATAAGAACTACTGCTACCCAGATTCTTCCCAAGGAGACATTGCTTTCCCAGGTATAGAAAGGGACTTCTGAGTCCCTTTTGAAATGAAAGTTTTATGACCTGTTTGGAGAGATGTCAGTTTGATTCAGTTTGGGCTGCTTCAAGGATGAACGGATGAAGTTGAGGACCTGTGCTGTTTCCCAAAGGAACAAGGTACCTTAGTTTGGCGTAGTGGGTCCCACGTCACATCACCTTTGAAAGTATGTTTGCTCAGGTAAACCCCTTTCAGAAATTCTTAGTCAATGAACTTACGGACACTGAGGCATCTTGGTGGTCTGCACACAAAAAGGAGAATAGAGCTCAACATCAGGACTACAAGTTTAGTGGTTATTGTTTATTTAGAAAAAGACAAGCCTTTGCATTTTAAGGCTGTGCTGGCTAGCTTAAGTGTCAACTTGACACACCTGGGTTGAGGGAGTCTCAATTGGGGAATTACCTCCATAGGACTGGCCTTTGGCCATGTCTGTGGGGCATCTTCTTGATTGTTGAGTGATGTGGAAGGGCCCAGCCCACTGTAGGTGGTGCCACCCCTAGGCAGGTGAGCCTGTGTTGTATAAGAAAGCAAGGCTGAGCAGGGGCCAGGGGAGCAAGCCAGTAAGCAATGTTCCTCCAAAGCCTGTGCTCCAGCTCCTGCCTCCAGGTTCTTGCCCTGAGTTCCTACCTTGAGCTCCCTCAGTTATGAACTGTGACCCAGGAGATGTAAGCTGAATAAACCCTTTCCTCCCCAAGATGTGTTAATATTGTTGTAGGTTGGAAATCAAGCCATGCCACAAGGTCCAAGTAGAGGTAAGGGAGATTTATTTTACTGCCGGGCTGTCCCTGCATTCCTGGGAGTGCATACAGAGAGCAGCTGCAAAGGGAGTTTGCAAGGACCTTTTATACACACTCAGGTGGTTTGCAAAAGCAGAAATACAAGGGACCAATCATTATGGTTCTAACACAAGTTCATATTTGCATAAGTCAGTTAAAGTTCATAGTTGTTTTTCATCTTAAACAGACCAATTAAATTGTTTTCCAACCCCCCAGAGCAAGCATCTTGGCCTGACATGTGGTCAATTCCAGGAACTCTCTCTCACACACACACACACCCATGCCTCCCCCCTCTTGTGTAATGGAGTAAATGATGGATGGTTTGGGGGAAACTGAGAAATAACTAGGCCAGGTCATGTAAGGTAACAAGATGGACGGTCCTCTAATCGGGCCTGCAACAAAAAAACCCCAGTCCTTTAAAAACTCCAAACACTTAAAAGTCCATAGTCTCTTTTAAAAGTCTCTTAACTGTAGGTGAGCTGTAAAACCCAAAACAAGTACTGTCTTATTTCAAAGGGAAGAATTGGACACACCTAAGCAAAACCAAAGTCCAGCAAAGTAGCTCAAGGCTGGACATCTGGGGTTCACTCACGACCTTCTGGGCTCCAAAGGGTTCTGGCAGCTCCACTTCTCTGACTCTGCCATCCACAGCACACACAGCCTGTCTCACAGACCCAGGCCAGCTCCATTCCACACCTGCTGCCCTTGGTGGTCATCCCATGGTCCTGACATCTCCAAAAAGCTGGGGTCTCCACTGAAACTGAGGCTATACCTTCACCAATGGTCTCTTCTTGCTTCTTGGGGTGCAAAGCCTCAGATTCTCTCCATGACCCCTTCAATCCTGGGGTCTTCACTGTAACTGAAGCTGAACTTTCACCTATGGCCTTTCCTGGCCTCTCAAGAGTGCCAAGCCTCAGCTGCTGTCTGTGACCCCTTCACACTTTCAACACCAGAACCATGCAGGAGACTCTTACACATGACCAAGTCCTGCTTCCAGCTTGAGCTAGAGGCTCAGGTCCCCTCTGTGTGCTGACCCTGAGGAAATACCTCCCAGAAGACTTCACCATTTTCAGCCCCAGCTAGCCAGCATCAATTGTCCCAGTAAAGCAATGGTTTTACTTCAAGTTCTGATCTCTTCTTAATCAAAGCTGATTCTTCAACCCCAGCAGTCCAGAACCCACAGATTCTCAGTTCCAAATATCACACGAACAGCCCTGAAAGTCTCCGCTTCCCTTTGAAGCTTCTTCATAAGGCAGGCTTCCCTCCACAGCTCTTTCAGCATAACCTTTCCAAGCTCCACAGCAACAAACTAAGCACTCAAAGGCTTTTCCAGCCCAGGGTTTCAAATGCTTCCACAGTCCTCCAACGTCAGGTCTGTCACAGCAGTACCCCACTCTCTGGTACCAATTTCTGTCATAGTTTGTTTCTCCATTGCTGTGACAAAGTACTCTGACCACTACCAACTTGGGGAGGAAAGGGTTTATTCAACTTACATCTCCCAGGTCACAGTTCATCAGGGAACCCAAGGTAGGAACTCAGGGCCAGAACCTGGAGGCAGGAGCTGGAGCACAGGCCATGGGGGATTGCTGCTTACTGGCTTGTTTCCCTGACCCCTGCTCAGCCTGCTTTCTTATGCAACACAGGCCCACCTGCCCAGGGGTGGCACCACCCATGGTGGGCTGGGCCCTCCCACATCACTCAGCAGTCAAGAAGATGCCCCTCAGACATGGCCACAGGCCAATCCTATGGAGGCAATTCCCCAATTGAGGCTCTCTCAACCCAAGTGTGTCAAGTTGACACTAAAGCTGTCCAGCACAGAGTCAAAACTGAATTTTCAATGTAAGAAAACGGGTTTTTTTTTTCTTAATGAGCTAGGTTTCATGTATCCCAGGCTGGCCTGGAACTTGCCATGTATCTGAGAATGACCTTGAACTCCTGATCTGCCTGCTTTCATCCCAAGTGCTGGGATGACAGACATGTACCACCATGCCTGGGTTATGCAGCTCTGGAGGTTCAGGGCCTTGGGGCCTTGGGACCTCGTGCATACTGGGAAAGTACTCTGCCAGCTAAGCTGCATCACTCAGCTGGAAACCTAGATTTTTGTGTTGTTTATTTAAGACAGGATATACCTCTATATATAGAACATTTTTATTGACTTTTTTCCATTTTTGGAAACAGAATGGCTGTGTTATATGTTTGAGCCATTCTTACATGTTTTATTTTCTATCTGAACAGAAAATAATGACTACTTGTCTTAATGAGTTAATTTCCAATTATTCGTTTGTGTAATATTTTTTTATTGCGCTTTTAAAATTTCGTAAAATATTTCCCACTCACGTCCAGACCCCCCCTCTCCCATCTATCACCCCCCCCAACCCCATGCACTCTGCCTTACATGCTGAATCCTATTCATTCAGGTGTTTGTACCCAAATGTCCTTCAGTGTAAATGCATCCACTGGAGTCTAGTCAGCCCATCCAGTGGTCATATGTAAGTCATACTCTCCCTCACGCAGCAGCAACCAGTCTCAAATAGTTCTCGATCTAGTGCTGATGACCACCTATTTCTCACACCCCCCCCTTTTGGCCCTTGTTTAATGAGCCGACATGGGTGCCACCACCACCCTGATTTTAAAAACGCAGTTTAAATTTTCTTTAAAATTTTAGAACACAGTTGGCTAATTCACATTTAATACACTTTATCAATCTTAAATGATTGCCTAACCAAAGCACTCTGTGTTTGTTGTTTAAAATTGTCCTTTTAACAAGGATACCATCTGTGTGCCCATAGGTGGGCTGAGTATCAGGGATCATGTCTTCTACATGTGTGTATTCCATAGGAGAGTCTGTGGTTTAAAAATCCAATTTTGACACACATACCCCCCCACAGTGACCAACTACCTTATAGTTTATTTGGAGAATCATTAAACACAGTCTCAGTTCATTCACCTGAAAACTTAGAAAGCTTCCTTATAAGAGCTCATGACAGCAAATAAATAACTATTCCCAGAGTGCATGGTATTCCTCGGATGATTACCTGGAAAAAGAGGATGATTGATTTAGGTTCTCATATCAGAACTCTGCCAGCAGTCACCCTGAATTTTCGTAAATGATGGTTTCAGATTAGGCACCATGAAGTCAAGCAGTAGAGAATCCATGCCTGTTTTGTTCTTACAATTTAAGGAAAATCAATTGAGTTTCCCTAGTCATAAAAATGGAGTGCAGAGCAGGCATAATACTTCATGTCTGAACCTAGCACTCTGAGACACTGAGGTAGGAAGATTGCCACCTTGATCCACATAGTAAGTAGCAGCCCAGCTGGAGCTGCAGAACAAGACCCTGTCTCAAAGAATAAAACAGTTAATCAAAAATAAATGGGGGTGATAATAGTTGTATTACAGAATATTTTAAAGAAACAAAGTAATTCAAGCTCCCTAAAACTAATATTGAAATGTAAGGAGTTCATGAAAGTTGTTTTTAAAAGCCCTAAAACCTGCTGTAAGATGTGAATGTTTAATACTAAACATATTTTTATGTTAATAAACATGATTATAAAAGTCACTAAGTAGCTACTTGATAGAATATACTGTTTTACTGGGGACAATTTAAAGATTCTTAAACTTGAAAAATCAGGCCAGGTGTGGTAGCACACATCTGTAGTCCCCACACTCAGGAATCTGAGGCAAGAGAATAACTCCAGATATTCTCATAAGTAGACCTCATCTCAAAAACAAGAAAAAGAAAGAAAAGTAATTTAAGAGTGTTCATGTTCAAAATATTATGCTATATGAAAATTGAATACATAAAAGACAGGACAATCTTCAATAGAAAAATACTATTGGTCATATATGAATGGTTCCTAGAGCCATTAATTCCTGTAGCTATATAACATAGTGATAGATGATGAAAGCATGCAGTTTTAGAAAATTCCTGCAAATGGGGGCCTCTAGACCATTGTCATCTACAGTACCACCCTGGCCTCATTTTTGTTTTTGATATTTGAGATCAAGTCTTTCTATCTCTGGCTGGTCTGGAACTCACAGTGTAGACCAGGCTGGCCTCCAACACAGAGATCTACCTGCCTCTGCCTCTGCCTCCTGAGTGCTGTAGGTGTATGTGGCCATACCCAGTACCCTTCCCTCACTTTTCTAATGGCCATTCAGGAACAGTTCTTTGGAGGCTATTTCCATCTTTTATCTTTTCAGTGTACATTTTTATTGAATTTTTGTGGATTTCATACAATACATTTTAATCATATTTATATCTCCCCATCTGCACCCCCATAGCCCACCCACAGAATTTCACGTGGCCTATCGAGCATCACTCCCTTAAAGAAGATCAGCTCTTCCTCACTCAGCAGTGATCAGCTGCCAGTTTCTCGGTTACATTTAAGGCCTCCTGAATATTTCCCTAGTTCTCTGCTGTTTTTTATTTTTATTTATTTATTTATTTATTTTATTTATTTATTTATTATTTTTTGTCTTTTTGAGACAGGGTCTTGTTGGGGGCCTCTGTTAATGTGAAGTAGAAGTCTCTTCATATCTGGATAGCTCATGAGCTCGGAGCCATGTGCTGAGACTCCTTTCATAACAGGGTGCCTTCCTGGCATTTTTCCTGACTCTCCTTTTGAAGTGCCCGCCACAAATGCCCTAACATAAACATGGCCTCTGGCTCTAGGAATACCATGCTTTCCTGTGTGATTTTTCAGGCAGTCAGCGGTCTGGCAGCGGCAGTAACCCACTTCCATATGCAAATAGAATGTCTCACAAAGTATCTATCAGCCAAAGCTTTTACCACTACCCCCATGGTATAAATATCCCAGTCTTCTCTCAGTAACAGAGAGCTGGATCACTAGGAACTGAACACTTAATAAAAGCTGTAACACGGACTAAGCAGAGTCCCACGTCTTACTACCAGCGATCCAGCCTCTCCCGAGGCAACATTCCTCCATCACTGACTCGCGGATCCCAGCTTCAGCCACCTCGTACTTTCCTGCGTGTTCTAGCGGCCGGTGGAACTCACATATTGAGGAAAGTACACGGGTGAAATCAGGGCGGAGACACGGCTGGACAACGCTCCAGCAGCAGAGACCCACAGAGACACGGAGAAGCCCGCGGGGCCAGACCCGCCTTCTTCCAGGGCACGCGGCTGAGACCAGGGGACCGATCCCTGCGGGACCACGCGCACCATAGGGTCTCCCTGTAGCCCCAGCTGTCCTGGAACTCACTATGTAGACCAGGCTGGTCTTGAACTCACAGAGATCCGCCTGCCTTTGCCTCCCAAGTGCTGGGGAGCCACCACACCCAGCCATATGTTGTTTTTTAATAAATATTTTTATTGAGTTTCTGTGCATTTCATATAATATATCTTAATCAAATTTAAGCCCCCTCCCCATCTTCCCCTCCTGTAGCTCCCCCTGCCACTCCCATGAATTTCATGCACTCTGCCATATATGTTAAGTCCTTTCCAGTCAAGCATTTGTACCCAGATGTCCTCCAGTGCAAGTTCATCCACTGGGGTTTAGTCAGCCTATCCAGAGTCTCTCCCTTAAAGCAGATCTACTCTCCCTCACCCAGAAGTATTCAGTTGCCAACAGTTCCTAGGCTAGGGTTGGGGCCTGCTCTTCCACATGGTCCCTGAGCCATGGTGGGTGAGGTTTAATATAGGAGACCTATTCAGGGACACCCACTCTTCAGTCTCTTATTCTCTAAAATTTAGCCAGTTGTGGCCATCTCTGTGCCTTGCACTCTGCTGTATGAGGATGCTTCGCTGGTGAGAGTTCAGGTAGAGAGTTCTCTCTACCCCCTGTTCCGCTATGTTCCAGGTTCCACTGTAGACTTGTCATTTAGGGTTGGGCATCTCTCAGATATATAGTCTCCGTTTCTGACCAGTTGTAGAACTCTGTAATAGCCTCCATCTATTGCAAAAAGAAACTTCTTTGATGAGTGGTATATGATATATTTGTCTGTAAATGTAAGGATACATAGTTAGCATACTGTAAGAAATTTCATTTTTCTAGAGATATGACAGAGATAGGGTTTTCTCTATGATCTCTGACCTCTCCAGCCATGTGGATTTGGCTATATTTACAGTGCCACCCACGAGTTCTCTCCCATTAAGAAGGCCTTAAGTCCAATTAGATAGTTGTTAATTATCCCTAGATAAAACTACCATTACTGCACCAATAGAGAGTTTGCTGTGCCAGTCATTGTAGTTATTAGGGTTGGCCCATTGATTTTTCTCCTTTAGCAGTTTGCTTAGTATCCTCTAGAACTATGAGAGCTAGTCTTTAGGGAGAAGGCTTCCAGGTCAGTTCCAAGTCTGTTGTCCAAAATATGTCCTGTCTTCAAGTCCTGGGAGGTAATAGAGTCATATCTTCAAGTTCTGTGGCAATATCTTGTGTTATTTTGGGAGTCTCTTGGATTACCCTGACTAACAACTTGAGGCAAAGTTTCTCCTGTCTGGCACTGTGTTCCTTGTTATATAGCCTTCGTGTATACACATGCACGTATGTTCAGATTTGTTATGTGTATTTTTCAGAGGGGTTTTGAGTTAATACATTTCCCTGTGTTTTTAATGCTACCTAAGCTTTATCTCTCCCTTCTCTCTCCCTGTCTAACCACCCTCCTCCTCCTCCTTCCCCAGTTTAAGTGCCCCTGTTTCCCCCTATTATCCCCCCTCTTGAGTTCCTTCTTCCCCCATGGTTCCTTATATGTCCTTTCCTCCTACTTTCCCAGTTGAATACCCCCATTTTCCTTATGTCCCTCTTAATAACATGTTTCCTACTATCCCCCTATTTTGGGCTCTTTCTTTCCCTTTACCTCCATGCTTCCTTTCCATTTTCTTGGCTCCTGCTGTTACATTGAAATATATACTCACATATAAGGGATTGGTGCTATGATCCGCAAATGAAGGAGAACATACATTGCTTGTTTTTCTGAGTCTGTGTTACTTCACTTAGCAAAATAGTTTCTAGTTCCATCCATTTACCTGCAAATTTCACAATTTCATCTTTTCTTATCACTGAATAGGACTCCATTGTATAAATGTACCACATTTCCATTATCCATTCATCACCTGCAGGGCATTCAGGTTGTTGCCATTCTTAGCTATTGTGAAGACAGCAGCAATAAACATGTATAGGTACCTCTACAGTAGGATGGGTCCTTTGGATATGTGCCAAAGAAGGAGTGGTATAACCCGATCATACGGTAGATTCATTTTTAGTTTTTTAAGACTTCTCCACCCTGCTTTCCATAGGGGTTACACAAGTTTGCACCAGCAGTGAATGAGCATTTCCCTTTCTCCACATCCTTGCCAGCATTTGGTTTCTTATATTTTCTTGATCTTAGCCAGTCTGATGGGGGTAAGATGGAATCTTAAAGTGGGTTTTATCTGCATTTCCTTGGTTGTTTCTTTTGCTGTATGGAAGCTTTGTAGCTGAATGAGGACCCATTTGTTGATTGTGGACTTTAATACCTAAACAACTGGTGTCTGGTTTAGAAAGTCCTTTCCTACACTTATATCTTGTAGGATACTACCTGTGTTTTCTTCTAGCAGTTTCAGAGTTTCACATTTTATATTGAAGTCTTTGGTCCATTTGGAATTGACTTTTGTGCAGAGTGAGAGATAGGGTCCAATTTCATTCTTCTATAGTGGAGATCCAGTTTTGCCAGCACCATTTGCTGAAGACACTGTCTTTCCTCCATTTTGTGTTCTTGGCACCTTTGTCAAATATCAGGTAGCTGAAATTGCATGTACTCTTCTTTAGGTCTTCTGTTGTGATCTATTGATCTATGTGTCTATTTTTGTGCAGGTACCATGCTTTTTTTTATGACTATAGCTCTGTAATATAGTTTGGAATCTGGGATGGTGATTCCCCAGCATTGCTCTTTTTGCCTAAGATTGCTTTGACTATCCAGGTCTTTTGTGATTTCATATAATTTTAGGATTTTTTTTTCTAGCCCTGTGACTAATGTCTTGGTGCTTTTGATTGGCATTGTGTTGAATCTATAGATGGTCATTTTTACAGTATTAATTCTATCAATTCATAAGCACAGTAGATCCTTCCATCTTCTGGTGTCTTCTATCTCTTTTCATTGTAGAGATCCTTAATGTTTTTGATTAGGTTTATTCCTAGATTTTTTTTTTTTAGGCTATTGTAAAATGGGAGAGTTTCCTTGAATGTTTTTTCCAATTGCTTGTTAAAGGCTACTGATTTTTGTAAGTTGATTTTGTAACCTGCCTCTTTACTGAAAGCATCAATCATTTCTTGCAGTTTTCTGGCGGAATTTTTGGGATCTCTTATATATAATATCATATCATCTGCAAATAGTGGTAATTTAATCTCTTCTTTTCCAATTAGTTCTCCTTTAATTTCCTTCTCTTGTCTCTACCAAGAGTTTCAAGCACTGTATTGAAAAGGAGTGGAGATAGTGGACAGCCTTATCTGGTTCCTAATTTTAATGAGAATGCTTCTATTTTTTTTCCATTTAAAGTAATGATGGCTGTGCTTTTATCATATATAACTTTAATTATGTTGAGGTATGTTCCTTCCAGTCAAATTTTCTCTAGAACTTTCCATTTTTTTTTCCATTTAGAGTAATGATGGCTGTGCTTTTATCATATATAACTTTAATTATGTTGAGGTATGTTCCTTCCAGTCAAATTTTCTCTAGAACTTTCCATTTTTTTTTCCATTTAGGCTGTGGGTTTGTTATATATAACTTTAATTATGTTGAGGTATGTTCCTTCCAGTCAAATTTTCTCTAGAACTTTCTATGTGAATTCATGTTGGATTTTGTCAAAGGCCTTTTCTACCTTTATTGAGGTGACCATGTGGTTTTTGTCTCTAAGTCCATTTATTACATTTATTGACTTACTTATATTGAACTGGACCTGCATCTCTGGAATAAAGCCTACTCGATCATGATGGATGATCTTTTTGATGTGTGTCTGTATGTGGTTTGTGCATATTTTGTTGAGTATCTTTGCATCTATGTTCATTAAGAATATGGATCTATAGTTTTCTTTTTTGTTGTTGTTGTTATCGTTGTGTCGTTACCTGGTTTTGGTATTAGCATGATACTGGCTTCATGGAAAGGGGTTTGGGAGTTCTCCCTCTGTTTCTATGTTTTTGAATAATTTAAGAAGTATTGGTTGTAGATCTTTAAATGTCTGGTATAATTCTGCTGTGAATCCATCTGGGCCTGGACTTTTTTTAGTCAGGAACTTTTGTATTACTGTTTCAATTTCCTTATTTGTTGTGGGTCTGTTTAAACTGTTGATCTCTTCTTGATTTAACTTTGGTTGTTTCCATGAATTTAGAAATTCATTCATTTCTTTCAGATTTTCAAATTTAGTAGAGTATAGGCTTTTAAAATATTTCCTTATAATATTCTGGATTTTCTTTTCTTTTGGTGTGTGTTGTGATGTTTCCCCTTTCATCTCTGATTTTCATTTGGATTTGCTCTTTCTTTCTTTTGGTTAACTGGGCTAAGGGTCTGTCTATCTTGTTTAACTTTTCAAAGAATCAGCTCTTAGATTCATTGATTCTTTGTATTGTTTTATTTATTTCTATTTCATTAATTTCTGCTCTAATTTTTGTTATTTCTTCTCATACTGGGTTTGGGTTTGGGTTTGGTTTGTTCTTCCCTTTCCAGAGTCTTGAGTTGAACTGCTAAGTCATTTATATGTGCTCTTTTTGGGTTTTTAATGTGGACACTTAGAATTATGAACTTCCCTCTTGGGCTGGAGAGATGGCTTTCCATTGATAGGCTTTCTTGGACTACACTGATCCACCTCCTTGTTTATACGAAGTTGCATTATCTAGAAGCCTTTGAGTCAACACTGTATTTAGTTGCCTACATTAGTGCTTGAATAACAGAGCTCTTTTTCCCTGGGAGCAGAAATCAACTTGAGAAACTGAACCAAACCAACCAGTGATTCACAAAAATGTTCAGTGTTGTAATTTTGGACTTTCACAATCCCCTCCTCTGTATTGGTTTGGCTCTTTCTTCCTTTCCTTCCCCTTCTTTTCTTCCTTGATAGGTAGTTTGCTTGATTTCACTATCTTAGGCTGGCCCCTATTTAGAAAGGAAGAGATAAAGAGAAAGAGATTCTCTGACAGTCTTGGCTGCTGCTTTTAATTTTTTAAATTAGACTTTCATCTGGAAAAACTCAGAGAATGTTTTGATAACCTTTGATCAATTGACATTCCAAAATTAGTGTCCAATCAGCATCGAAAAGCACTAAGATATACACTTAATACTTGTATTCTATAATTGTTGGTTGGTCCATTTATATTTATTTTAGCGTTTGCTTAATTGCAGGAAATCTTCACCGAACTAGCAGCGTTCCGGAGTACGTCTACAGCCTGCACTTGGTGGAGAATGATTTTGTTGAAAGGTGTTCACCCGTCACGAGGGATTATGACATGCTAAAGGTAGGGTGCCAAAGGACGTAGCCCTGTCATCTGAGTACCAGGAAAACATCTTCTAATGTCTTTAGTTTTTTTCTTTATCTGTCCTAAGGGTTCTTGTTTCCCGAATTTTGAGAACATTTGCGCGGTCACTATGGAAAAGTGGACTTTAAACCCTAGTGCAAATAAATGCGACTCGACCTTCTCCATCTGACCTGAAGAAATGGGCATCTTGGATAATAGTCCCAGAGCCCTTGTGCTTCATTTGAATGCATTTCCGTTCTGCAGGCCGGCGTGGCTGCCACTTACGGCAGTCGCTGGGGCAGAGGGACGGCGCAGTACGGCTCGCAGAAGTCGGTGGAGGAGCGGTCGCTGAGGCGGCCCTTGCGCAGACTGGAGATTTCCCCGGACGGCAGCCCCGAGCATGCTCGCTACGCGCACAGCGAGTACCCGTTCGCCTGGAGGAGCCGCGCGGCGCCCGGGGCGCGCCTCACCTTGCCACGCTACGCGCGCTCGGAAGTCCTGAGCGTCCGGCAGGCGGGCGCCGCGCGCAGGCCTCCCGGCTACGGGTCGCTCAGCGACGCGGCCTTCGTCAGCGCGGGCAGCCTGCTAGAGGAGGTGCGCGTGGGCCCCGCGGCCAAAGTCCGGCCGCAGGGTGCGCTCAGCAGGGCGGCGCGCGCCTCCTGGCCACGGAGCTCAGTGCGCAGCGCCACGCGGGACCCGGGGCGGACACTGCCCACCGCGGGCCAGGCGGCCGCGGGCGAGGACCTGCGCGTGGAACCGCTTGGGTGAGCCTCCCCGTGCCCCGACCCCAGACGGGCTCGGAAGACCGCCGGGAGTTTTCCCGAGGATGCTCAGTTGCGCCCTGAAGCCCAGCTGCCTGCTCTCTTTCCCGTTAGGGGCTTAGGCGCCTTCTGGCTGGGATCCACTCTGGTCTTGTCAGTTTACTATCTGATGTCCTCTCACTGAGCACAGTATAGAGAGGATGCTAGAGCTGCATGAACTAGAGCAGGAGAAACTAGGGAGAAGACCAAGAAATGGAGCACTTGTTAATCATCCCTGAAAAGGAACGAAAAGGCAAAAACGCCGTTTTGATGACTGTTTTCGTTCGCAGGTGATTTCTAAGTGTCTCTTTCTGTCCTTTGATTCCAGTACTTGGGATTTGGAGAGTATTTCTTTAGCAAAATTATAAATTTTTAAGTATATTTATTATTTTTATTTTATGTGTATGAGTGTATTGCCTGCACGTGTGTAAGTGCACCCATGTCCTGCAATGCCCGCAAAGGACAGAAGAAGGCGTCAGATCCCCTGGAACTGGAATAACAGCTGCACTGTGTGTGCTGGGAATCGAACCCAGGTCCTCTTCAAGAGCAGCCAGTGCTCTCCACTGCTGAGCCATTTCTCCAGCCCCAAATTATCAACTTTTAAATTCAATTAAAAGTCAGTGCCTTTCCTATTTCAGTTAGGCCTTCACTTCAGTTTGGGGAACCTAACTTAGTCAAGTTAACCAAGCACAAGTTTGGCGAACTGCAGAAGTTACAATGAGAAAGGTTTAGAAATGGATGGATGACTAAATCAGGGACTTTAAAAATAGCTTTACTAGGGAAAAACATTCATATGTGGTTGTAGTTTGGTTTTAAAGTTGCTTAGTGGTAGTTGCCAACCTTTCACCATCTTCTTAAGTGAAATTGTGCAGTACGCCCATTGGCTAAGCCAGGGCAATAAACTAATTTTAGAAAAATGTGTTGAGCTCATCTAATTTTGTAGAAGGAAATATTTTTCCTAAAATTTAGTGTGAAACTTCTCCCATTCCTTGTAGGAAGACCTTTGCCAATATGAACATATTTATAAAGAGGAAAATACATATTAGGCGATTATCTATGGAGAAAAAACATGACCGAGGCCTTTAAATGGGTAATTTAAAATGTACTGAATGCCTACTCTAGGATTTGTTAGGTGCAATTCTAGCAAAGTAACAATAATGAAACTGTTGTCCCACATCCTCTGCTCTCTGGTATTCTCTTCCTCCAGCTCTGTGCCCTCATCTTAAACAGCCCCTGTATTTCCCAGGCTCATCAACTGACTGCACTGTGGCTTCAGTCCTACCATCTCTGACAAGTGTAGGTACATCCTAAGCGGATAGGTGTCAGTCTTTGTATCAACACACATGGAATCCCCCCTCCTGGGGACCATCCTCTCCTGGTTCCGTCTTCACCCTAACTTCTAAGTTCTAGATCCACGTGTTGATACTGACAACCTCTAGGACATTCCAGGCCCAGTATATTCCACGTCAGCTCCTTCCTGCCTTCAGTCCCTATCCACTTTTTCCTGGTAAAGTCTGACCATTAGAAAGCTGAAGCCATTCTTATTTGCCCTTTGCAGTCACTGACCATCTTACCCTGGGTCTTAGATTTTTACTCTTCTGTCTCTATCATGTGGGTTTCTTTGTCTTTAGTCTTGCTCTAAGCTGTTCTCTAGGACTGTCAAAATGGTCTGAAATCTAATCGTTTCTCTTCCCAGTCTGCAACCGTTCTACGATTCCACACGTTTTAACTCGGCATGTAAGACTTAAGGAATTTACATTCAAACTACATGGAATCTCCTGTACTTCTTACCTTACTGCAAGACTTTCCCCCGTGCCCTTCCTCTTCCTCCCTTTCTTTCTCCTTCTCTCCTTCCAAGCCCCACCACCCCAGCCCTTTATTGTGTTGCTGTCTAGATACTCATAATTCTAGACTGAGCTCAGATACCACCATTTTTCTGGCAGGTCCCTTCCCAGTCTAGTTTCAGTGGCCAGACAACACTGTGTGGCTATCTCTCTCAAAGTATTATATTGTGGTTATCCATTAACTCATCTGTTACCCTACTAATCTTCTGGCTTCTTGTCAATGTTTGATTCATCTTTATATTCTTAGGACCCTAAAAGAGAGGTGGGTCTGCAGTAGGCACTGTGAAAATGTGCAGTGAGAGAGGGAGTGAATGAAAGAGGAAACTAAATAGCTCTGCTCTTTGCTTCAGTTCTGAAATCAGCACCTGTACTATATCAGAATATTCTTTAATGGACAATGTAATTTTAACAGAATATTAGATCATATTTCAAAGACTAGATGGAGTACAGTTTGGATTAAGAAATACAAAATAAAGGGTAAAAAAAATATCATCCTGAGATTCTCAAGTTCTAGAGAATGGAAATTACCTCTTTTCTGTGATTTCTGAAGGGAAAGTTTTGCCTTCTTTGGAAAGGAGAGGAAACCAGAGAATGTCCTATAATGAGGAAGACATGCCAGAGGGGCTGCACACCCATGCCTGCTGCCTTTGTTCCTTCAGCATGCTCCTGCTCACTCCAGACCCCCCATGCCCCCACACGCCCCACTGAGTTTGGTCCATGGCTTCATATTTCACCATGGCCAGACCCTGTTTTCAGACTCTGCTTTTTTATGACCACCAAAAATTCATGAATAAAGAAGTGTTCTTTCATATGTGTGGGACAGTCTTATGAAATATCTAAGTACAACTGTAAACCTACATAGTGACACAAAGTATTAAACTATGGATCTGACATTCCAGAAGAATTGGCACTCATTCAGTTACTAATGCAGCTGAAAACAGATGTTGGCATGAAGAAACTTATTACCTGCTCAGATCAGGCTAATAAGAAATGTTTAAAACAGTCATCAAGGGACTGGAGAAATGGCTCAGTGGTTAAGAGTACTGGCTGCTCTTCCAGAGGACCCTGAGTTCTGTTCCCAACACCTATATGGTAGCTAACATCCCTCTATAACTCCAATTCTAGGGATTCAGTGTCCTCTTCTGGCCTCTGTGGGCATTGCACAACATGGGTACACTTACATATATGCAGGCAGAACACTCACACAATAAATAATTTTTTTAATCACCAAGTAAAAATTTCTACATGAATTTTTCTAAAAGTAGGATTTTTTTTCCTCTTTTTGAGACGGTCTCTCTATAGCTCCAGCTGTCCTGGAACTCACTACGTAGACCAGGCTGGCTTTGAATTCACAGAGATCCACCTGCCTCTGCCTCCCAAGTACTGGGATTAAAGGCGTGCACCACCATGCCCGGCCTTAGATTTCTATAGATCTTACTGGCAAATAATTCAACAAGTGAACTTTAGACATTTTCCGTGTGCCTAGTCCTGCTATAAACCCCAGTAGAGATAAAAGTTGAGTAACATGTATGAGAGTCTAGGAGAGGAGCAGAGAAAGTAAGTAGGGCATGTTGTAGGTACTGACTCTGTGTTGTGTGGTTCAGAGACTACAAGAGCAGCGTACTCTGGGATCAGTGAGGGTAGATCCTCAGCAGATCACCAGGCAAGCTTGTGAGTGGGAGCAAGTCAGTGCAGAGAGCCAGTCATGTGGACTTTCTCCACACTTGCTTAGTACAAGTATACTAACAACAGAAAACCATACACCCTCATTTAATTATTTTCTAACATACACAAGGGAAATCTTAGAAGGAAAAGTAAGCCCAATGTTTATTTACCTTTTTAACGCAGGAATGGTTGAAATATGGCAAAGCAAAATGGTTTCAGCTATGTGCAATGAGTAGCAACCAGTGACCAGGAGCTATCCCGAGAAAGCTAATGAAGACAAGTGTTATTTTCATTGTTCGCCTGGGTCTGTTTCAGCCTACTCATGCCCCTCGTGAGAAGCGTGTCCCCTTCCTGTGCAAGGAGGGTGTTTTTCTCCTGGGAAGTTTTGACTTCATTTAAGTAGAACAGGCAAGTCAGAAGCTTCTTGACTCTCTGCTGTTTTCAAGTGCTTTTAGCCCCAGATCATCAGTGGGTGAAGGCAACAACAGATTTTGAGGTAGCACACTTGTGAGGCCTCTCCGTAGTGTGCTGTTCTTACTTATCTCCTTTTCCATTCTGGAAAAGCTTGCCGTGCCTACTTAACCATATCCTTTCCTGACGACTCACTGGAGTCAGAATGTGTGGAGCTGGACTCTGTAAACAGTAATAATACAGTTCTTGCAGCAGACCCAAGGTTTGAATTCCAGCACCCACATGGCAGCTAACAACGGACCGTAATTCCAGTCCCAGGGGATCCAATGCCCTCTTCTGACCTCCGCAGGCATTGCACAACATGGGTGCACTTACATATATGCAGTCAATATACACATACACATAAAATAAAATTAAAAAATGAAAAATTTTTTTTAAAGTTTTAAAAGAAAACAGTCTCTTGGGGCTGGAGAGATGGCTCAGTGGCTAACAACCCTGGTTATTCTTGAAGAAGACCCAGGTTCAAATCCCAGCACCCACACAGCAGCTAATAACTGTCCATAACTCCAGTTCCAGGGGATCCAGCAGTCTCTTCTGTCCTCTGTGGGCACTGCACGACATGGGTGCACTTACCTACATGCAGGCAATACGTGCATATACATAAAATAAAAATAATAAATATTTTTAAAAAAGAAAACAGTCTCCCAAGATGTCATCAGTGTTTGTGTTTTAGGAGGAATGAATTAGATGTTATTGTGTTCATAGTAAACTAACCTAGCCACCTTCCAAGCAGAAATAAAAAGGGAGAGAAAAGCATAGCTCTAGGAATCAGTTAGGAGTTATTTTACACATAGCAATTTTATTTGTCCTCTATAAATGAGCCTCTGTGGCAAACTACGTGAGACTTCATCATCACCCACAATTAGTAAAGGACAAAATTAACCCACTAAGATGGACAGCAGAGGGGCTTCTTCACAGTGGCAGAGCAAACATGATGGGTTGTATGTTACAGTGTTAAGAAAAGGCCTGGCTATGGTGGCATTTAATCATTGCCTTTCCTGACACACCAGCATGACTTATTTTACCAAAACAAAACTCTGTTTCTGGCCACCATTGTTTTCAAATGAAAAGCAGATTCTAAGCAACTCAGAAAAATCTAATGATTTTTTGAGGGGAAATTTTTTCACTGTAGGTGTGGCATTCTCAGGGTAAAGATGGTTTTTAATGTCTGTGAACAACTTTCTTTTTAATTTTATTTATATAGTTGTATTGGATTTTTAAAGTCACTTTTTGGTATAATTATTGTAATATATATTTGTCTTATAGAGTTGCACTTCTTTTAATTAATTAATTTATTTTGTGTGTATATGTTATGATCCTCTCCAACAGTACCCCAGAGCCCAGTCTAAGCAGAGCTATAGTAATTCTGCCACTATTCCTGATACTTTCTGACCCTGGGTGCTGGTGCTTATTTTGCTGAAGAAAACCTGCATGCTTCTTGACATCAGCTGAGTTACCCCTGGGAGGCAGGCTGGCAGGCAGGAGGGCACACAGGTTTCCAGTCTCACCAAATCTGTAACTGTTTGTCTAGGAATGCAGATGTGCAGATGACCCTGGAGCGAGCTGTGAACATGCTTGATGCAGACCATGTGCCGCTGGCCAGGATTTCTGCTGCAGCTACTTTTATACAACACGAGAGCTTCCAAAAATGCGAAGCACGGAAAAGGGTGAGTGTCTCCTCAGTCCACGTCAAAGCCAGTACGGTGTCACTTTATGGTGACCCTGTACCCAAACCATCCATTTATGTAAACTCTTCAAAATCTTCATCAAAGGCTAGTGATGAAGTTTCACTGAGAGAGTGCCTTCTAGCATGGATAAGGATGGGTACTGCATAAACAAGGCGTGGTGATACACAATCCTAACACTCCTGAGGATCAGAAAATCAAGGTAAATCTTGTCTACATAGTGAATTCAAGGAAAGATTGCACTACACAATAACCTGTCTCAAAAAAATTTAAATTAAAAATGTTTTTTGAAAAAATTGCAGTGAGCTGGGTGTGGTGGCACACGCCTTTAATCCCAGCACTTGGGAGGCAGAGGCAGGGGGATCCTCTGTGAGTTCGAGGCCAGCCTGGTATACAGAGTGAGTTCCAGGCAGCTGGAGCTACAGGGAGACCCTATCTCAAAAAGACCAAAAAAAAAAAATTGCTGTGAAGTTCTGTCTGTTAATATTTCACCTCATGACACTGGTGTTTTAGATACTGCTTTAAAAGACTTGTCACTACAGTACTCTTTTCCTCACATAGGTTCTTGCCCAGACCACCCTCAAGCATGGTGTATAGCACAGACTGGCCTTGTCAATAGCAGTGGGGCAGATGAGCCCAGTACTGTTATCTCTGTCCTCAGGATTTCCCACTCAGGGGCCTCCACTCAGGTGAAACTTAGTCTTGACTTCACTACATAAAAGAATCTTAAGGTGACTCAGTTTGAGGCAGAGCAGGGTTCATGAATTAGAGAATGAGTTGTCGTGCTTTAGATTTAAACCCAGTCTCTTAACAGCTATATATGTGATTTTTTTTGACTTTTTAAATTACTCTGCAGAAGGATATCCTTTACAACCAGATTCTAAGATGAAGCAGAGTTCAAAAATTAAATTTAAAAATGAAGTAGAAAATATATGAAATCCTATACTTATTTTCTTAAAATATTTCCTTTGAAAAAGAAATTGTAAAGTGGTTTATAAGTTGTATTATTCAGGTTTAGGGACAAGAGGGAGTACTGGACCTAAATGTTTTGAGCATTCTTTGACATGTCTCTAGAAAAGGGACTATTGTCTCTGAAGGTGGTTATGACTTTATCACTTGTAGCAGTTTTCTGTTGCTGTGGTAAAACACCATATCAAAGCAACTTTTATAGAAGGAAGAGTTTAGGACTGGAGTGATGGCTTGGCACTTAAGAACACTGACTATTCCTGCAGAAGACCCAGGTTCGAATCCCAGCACCCACATGGCAGCTAACAACTGTCTGTAACTCCCGTTCCAGGGGATCCGACACCCACTTCTGTCCTCTGAGTGCATTGCATGATACACATGCATACATGGACACAATATATTCATACACATAAAATTTAAAAATAATAAATAAAAAAATTTTTTAAAAGAATGAGTTTATTTGGCTTATGGTTCCAGAGAGGTAAGAGTCCATCATGGTGGGCAGGCGTGGCAAGAGGCAGTTGGAGCAGAAAACTGAGTGCACACATCTTCAAACAGGCACAGGAAGCAGAGAGAGAAACCACAGGTGGGGCAAGGCTACGAACTCTCAAAGCCCGCCCCCAGTGACTTGCTTCCTCCCATAAGGACACACCTCCTAACCTCCACAAACAGCACAGTAACTGACTGAGTACTCAAATACTTGGAGCCTATGGGGGCGCATTCCTCATTCAAACCACCACACTGTGTTAGACTGGAGTCAGGCTTCTTTCTCTTCCCAAATCACCTTAGTTTTCCCTGTCTTTCTCTTCTGCCTCAGTCATTCAAATGTTCTAAATTGGTTTTAGTTTCAAAAGCTATATTGGTATTTATATGCAGGGAAAGAGACTTTGGCTACAAATTGCTCCTTTTATGGCTAGTCAGATAATCACCTAGGTCTTTTTATTGCCAGCGTTTATAAAAACCCAGCATCGTTACCTGCTTTTCTCACTTCCCTATCCCATTTTCCCCTGTCCTTTCTTCCTTCCTTTCTTTTGAAATAAGGTTGTCTCTAATCTGGCCCCAAATTTACTATCTCCTGCCTCTGCTTCCTGAATGCTTGGCTTACAAAAATATGCTACCACATCTAGCTATTTTAATTTTTTAATTTAAAATTTTCTTTTGCTACCACAGTTGGACTGGATCTTCTTTCTCTTTTAATTTTTTATTTAACTTTTGTAAATTTTGTAATATATATATTTTTTTTTTGGTCTTTTTGAAACAGGGTCTCCCTGTGGCCCCAGCTGTCCTGGAACTCATTATGTAGACCAGGCTGGCCTTGAACTCACAGAGATTGGCCTGCCTCTGCCTCCCAAGTGCTGGGACTACAGGCATGCGCCACCATGCCCGGCTATACAATATATTTTGATCATATTTAGGTACACTCCCTTACTACCCCATGCCTAATTTCATGAACTTCTATTCATGAATATATATATATGCCTATAGAGTCAAATTTATGCCCCCAAATGCCTTTCAGTGTGGATCCATCCATTGAAGTATGGTTAACCTTCCAAGATTCTCACCCTTAAATGAGACTGTCTGTCTTCCTCTCAGCAGCCATCAGTTACCAGTAGTTCTCAGGTGGGGTCAGGATTTGTAAGCCATCTCCCCACATCCATTTTGGGATTTTCTATGGCTTGAGCTTATGTGGGAATTGTGCATGCTGTCACTCCTGTGAATTCATACAAGTAAATGACCAGCTATCTGAAAAACTCTTCTGTTTCCTTGTGGTCAGCCGCCACTTCTAACCCCTACAGTCTTTCCCCTCCTCTTCCGTGATGAGCTCTTGAGCCTTGAGAGGCAAATTTTGCTATAGGTGTTCTATTTAGGGATAAGCACTCTGTAGCCTTTTGTTCTCTCCATATTGGCAGGTTGTGGATCTCTGTGTTAGTCACCATATGCTGCATAAGGAAGCTTCTCTGGTGAGAGTTAAGAGATGCATTAATCTTTGGGTATAACAATAAGTCATTAGTGGTTTGTTTAATACTGTATCCACTTAGCAGAATATTGGGTTCTCCCCTATGTATGGCCTGTGACCTGTCTAGTCACAGGTTCCTAGGCCTGATATCAGTGTCTGGTATGGACTCCATCTTATGAAGTAGATCTTAAATCCAATTAGAGAGTGGTTGGTTGCTCCCATAATATTTGTGCCACTATTGCACTGATGAGCATATCTTGCCAGGCCAGTTGATGTTGCTCTTGGGATTCACATCTGGGTAAGGTGAACAATTACCTTTGTCTTTAGGTAGCACCTTCCAGCACTGTGAAAGCTAGCCAGTAAAGATGAGGCTTTGAAGTCAGTGTCAGCTTCATTTCTCCTTGTTTGTTGTACAGCTCATGTATGTAGTGTCTTCAGCCAGTAGGGTCTTACCATGAAGTTCTGGTGAGTAACCAAGAGCAGGGGCAATGGCCAGTAGTGTTTGAGGTTCTATGGGACCCCTGGGCAATAGCTTAAAAAGGAGTCAGTTTCTGGCATTGAGCTTTTATTTTGCTAGCCTATGGTATCTAGAAGGGGCACTGTCCCTCTGTTATAAAGTAACTCCTTTTAATCTCTCTTTTAAAAAATATTTTATTATTTTGTGTATGAGTGTATTTACATAAGTGCCTGCTTTTATATAAATGCACCCTTATCATGCAATGCCCGCAGAAGTCAAAAGAGGGCTTTAGATCCCAGGAACTGGAGTTAGGACAGTTATTAGCCACTGTGTGGGTACTGGGAACCAAACCTGGGTGCTCTGCAAGGGCAGCCAGTGCTCTCAACCACTGAGCCACCTCTCCAGTCTCTTAATCTCTCTTTAAA
>NW_008334929.1:646668-648134 GCF_000622305.1 Nannospalax galili | reverse complement strand
AGAAGCTAGAATTCTACTCTTATTTTTTTAATTTTTAAATTTAATTTTGGGGAGGGTGTTTTTGAGGATCTCTCAGTAGCCCCAACTGGCTTGGAACTCACTATGTAGGCCAGGCTGTCCTTGATCTCAACAGAGATCTACCTGCCTCCACCTCCCAAGTGATGTAATTAAAGATGTGTGCAACAATACCTGGCATTTCTACTCATTTATTTATTTACTTACCTACTTTTACTTTTTGCATATGAATGTTTTGCTTGCGTGTTTGCAAGTGCACCTGTGCATGCAATGCCCTTGGAGGCCAGAATGGGGCATCAGAACTCCTGGAACTGGAGTTACAGACAGTTGTTAACCACCATGTGGGTGCTGGGAACCAAACCTGGGTTCTCTGCAAGGGTAGCCAGTGCTCTTAACCACTGGGCCATCTCTCCAGCTCCTGGTTCTACTCTTTTTAATTACTGCTTTGATTACACTTTGTTTACACATGGGATTGAATCTGCTTTTCTTTTTAACTTCTCTCGAGACGTAAACCTTGACAAAAGACTGGTTTTGAGAGTAATGACATATGAAAATTATATTCAAAGTTAAATTGAATATTACAACCTAAAAACATGAACAAAATCTTACTAGTATTAAACAGCAAATGTATTTTTAATGATGTATAATCATTTTTAACTTATATATGAAAGATCATTATAATTTGGGCATAAAATCAAAATTGTAAATGATGCTTTTGAAACGAAGGGCAGCACCTCAGTCCTGCCTATACGTGGTTAGGCTCATACCTGGCACCAGCCCTTTTTCCTCTTTGAAATAGTTTCTTCTTTTGCCCACAGCCTCCTGGTTCTTTGTCTCTCTCTTTGGCTGCTCCAGGTTTTATCTCTGAATAGTTTATCTTCTGCTTGTGTTTTGTGAATGTTTTCTTGAATTCCTTACTGATCTTGGTTTTTCTCTTGATCTTCCACACATTCCTCTGGCTTCACTCAAAAGCTTTGTCCCAGAGGCCTCCCTGGGGTCCACATCACATGCCTGTCCATTTCCTAGACATCTCCACTGAACACGCTGTCAACTTAGGAATACTCTATCATTTTTAGCTTCTTTTTCTTCTCTCCAGTTCTCCTGAACTACCTCTTCCTGCTCAGGTGGACACAGAATGCTGCTGTTTGAAGTGGACTCTGAGGAATCACGCAGGCCTGAGTTTGAATCTCAGTACCCTAATATCTGGATGATACTTGGCAAGGTATTTTACCTCTGTAAGCCTCAACTTTCTTAGCTGTAAAGTGGTCTCACTATAGAGAGTTGTTAGGCAATCAGATAATTGTATACTTCCTACCTGAAATATTTAACAAGAGGGTGCTGAAACTGAATACCCCCATTGGAAAGAATTGGAGTCAGGTATATTTCAGATTTTGGAGGATTTACACACACACACACACACACACACACACACACACACATTATTTATATAT
>NW_008334929.1:590557-646599 GCF_000622305.1 Nannospalax galili | reverse complement strand
TATATATATATATAAAAGTTTAGATTTTGGATCATTTTGGATTTGAGATTTGCAGATTGGGGATGCTCAAACTGTTTCTGTCAGTGAGTGGTCGCTCACCAGGTAGTTTGTCATCAAAACTTGGGTTTTGAACCTTCCACGACTTTTCGTACTGCTATATCCACTCAGCATTCCAGTCCTGTTGAGGCTCCTCCTTGAATCTCTGTACATCTTTTGCTCCTTACCTAGCACAGCAGTTCTGGTCTTACCAATATCACCTGCCACCTTATTAATATTCTGCCTTCATCTGAATCCTCTCCCAGCCTAGTCCCTCCAGCACCCAAGGAGACCTTTCTCATATCTGTCACTCTAGTCTTCAGGAGTTGAATTCCTGAATTTCATCTGCAAGATCCCTCTAAAGATGACTGTGATTCTACACCTGCTTCAAACCTCATGACTGACTGCATTAGTGAATCTCATAAATCCCACAAATCTTTCATAGTATCCCAGTAATCCAAGTTCACAATGAGAACTTTGAGAACTAAAGAAACAGCTGGAAATGGTGGCACACACCTTTAATCCCAGCATTAGGGAGGCAAAGGCAGGCAGAGCTCTGTGAGTTCGAGTCTAGCCTGATCTACATAGCAAGGTCCAGGGGCTACAGGGCTACAGGGAGACCCTATCTCAAAAAAAAAAAAAGAAAGAAAATTAAGAAACAAAAAAGAAAAAATACATAAAATCTCACCACTGTTACCATTTGAAGATTTCCATCTAATTTGTTTTTCTTTTTTTTTTTGTCTTTTTGTGAGACAGGGTCTCCCTTAGCCCCAGCTGGCCTCGAACTCAAAAAGATTCGCTGGCCTCCGCCTCCCAAATCCTGGGATTAAAGGCATGCACCACCACGCCTGGCCCAACCCCATCTAATTTTTAAATGCACATATTTACATATCTGCAATCAGTTGACTATGTTGCTGCATTTAAAAAATAACATTTCTACAGTTGAAGCTGAGTTGGTACTGTGCTTAACCTAGCACACACCACACAGAAAGCCCTGGGTTTGATTTCTTAGCACCACAAATCAGGCGTGTTGGCACATGTCTATAATCTGGGAGGTAAATGCAGAAGAATCAGAAGTTCAAGGTCATCCTTAGCTACATGGATAAATAGTGGCTTCCAGACCAGCCTGGACTATACAAAAATCTATTTTTTAAAAAACATGTAATGCTAGGGAGAGACCATACTTTGTAGAGTGATTTGCTTACATGCATGAGGCCCTTGATTGATGCCCAGCACAACAAAAAGGAATAATAAAACTAAAAAAAAATTTTTCTGAAGCATGCACATGGGGTTGGGGGTATAATTTAGGGGTAATGTGCTAGCCTAGCATGCTCATAGCCCTCAGTTTGATCATCCAATACAATTAATTAATTAAAATATATCCTTGTTTAAAATGGAAATCACAGGGGGCTGGAGAAATGGCTCAGTGATTAAGAACACTGGTTGTTCTTGTAGAAGACCTGGGTTCGAATCCCAGCACCCACATGGCAGCTAACAACTGTCCGTAACTCTAGTCCCAGGGGATCCAACAGCCTCTTCTGACCTCCGCAGGCATTGCACAACACAGGTGCAGTTACCTACATGCAGGCAGTACACACATACACATAAAATTAAAAAATAAATAAATAAAAATTTAAAAATGAAATAAAATGGAAATCACAGGCTGGGGAGATGGCTCATCGATTAAGAGCACTAGCTGTTCTTTCAAAAGACCCAGGTTCAAATCCCAGCACCCACATGACAACTAACTACTGTCTGTAACTGCAGTTCTAGGGAATCTGATGTCCTCTTCTGTCTTCTGTGGGCATTGCACAACATGAGTGCACTTACATACATGCAGGCAACACATATACACATAAAATTTTAAAAATAATAAATACAATATTAAAAAATGAAACAGAAATCACATTCATGACTCATGTCTTTATACTTCTCTCAAATCCTGTAATCTCATTCTCTTTATGCATATGTTTATAAATAACAGTACGAAGTGTTTCATTCCCCCTCAACATTCTGTCACAGTCATTACAACACTATTTCATACATATCGTTCTAACAGTGGCATTGTGACAAGAGTGGTAGCTACTGTGTGTTGAGTAACACCTGTGGTTATGATCTTACACAATCTCCATTTGACAAATAGGGGAACTGCATGGTTAACAAAGCTTCTGTCAGGTCAGTCACTGCTCATATGTGGGTATGCAATGCCTTCCAGCCAGTTTTCTCCTGTTGTTGCCTAGGTATGGCCCCTTATTTTTCATTATGATAAATAATATAGTATTGTTTTTATTCAATTTTTTGTTTCTCTGGAGACAAGCTCTCATGTAAGCACAGGCTGGCTAAGAACTCTCAATGTAGCCAAGGATAGCCTTGAGTACCTGATCCTCCAGGCTCAGATTCCAGGCCTGTGCCACCTTGCCTGGCTTGGTAGTTACTATTTTTATATGTAAATTTGTGTCAAATTTCTGATTATTTCCTAATAAAACTTACTCAGAGTATTTTAAAGTTTTGACACATCTTGCCAGTCGCCTTCCTGAAAAGTTAGATCATTTTACAGGCAGTGACTAATTTTAAAATGGGAGGGAAAGACAGGAGGGGAGTGATACTTCACAAAGGAGGCATTCAGGCCAGAGCTTGCAGGATGAGTAGGGTTTCACTGGAGAGAGACAGAGTGAGCAGAACATTCCAGAGGGGAAAGAAAGCGCTTGTACCACAGGAGGAAGAGCCTTTGTCCTGCGCTGAGGCTTCTCTGATTTGCCACTTGAAGCCCTTGGGATTTGTTTACTGTAGAACTGGCAGGAGGAACATCAGGCTAAATAAAGAAAGAGGAAGTTAGAGATATACATGTGAGCCTACACATTCACGAGTTAAAAATACTCTCAGACAGAAGTTTTTTTGAAGCTGTGGGACGTGTATGTTGGTCTGGTCCTTTTTTCCTCACCGGGAAACATTGTCACTTAGAAGGAACTGAGCCTTAGGGAACACTGATCCTTAGGCATGCAGAGTTCATCATTCATCCTCTGGTTACATGGAAAGAGAACCCTTAACCTCTTGCATTTAATATGACTTATAGCTACTTGCCTGGTGAAGAGGGTGTAAGTAACCATTATCTATTTATAAACCCAGGCAGTCAAGTTCTATGGCAGGTAGAGCAGTGGCCTGGCTTCTGGCTTTATCTGAGCACTGGGTGTCTTCAGGGCCCACATTCCAAACTGCAGCAAGTGCTGAAAGCTGGAGGGTGAAACTACAGGGTAAGGGACCCACCACAGCCTGGCTTCACACTAGTCCTCACTGATCTTGTCATTGCAACTTGAAATGCAATGTGGCCAGTAAAGCATTTCACCTACTGTTTCAAAAAAGGCAGCTTATAAATTATAAAATAATAAAATATATCTAAAGCTACCAAAATATTGAAAGGCTGGAGAGATGGCTCAGTGGTCCTTGGGAGCACTGGCTGCTCTTTCAGAGGACCTGAGTTCAGTTCCCAGCACCCATATAATGGCTAACAGCTGCCTGTAACTCCAGTATCTGATGCCCTCTTCTGGCTTCTATGGGCGTTGTACGCATGTGGTACACTTACATACATATAGGAGAAACACTCTTACACATAAAATCTTTTTAAATAAACAAAAAAAAGTTGTTGCTGTATTGGTTTTAAGGAAATATAGTAATGGGAATAAATGAAGGGATCAAATAGACAATCTATTGAACTAGGTTTAAGTGATAAGAAATCTTTATCACTATCACTGATAGCCTAAACTGACTTTATTCAGTAAGCTTTGGCTCGTCCCTCTCCTACGAATGCCTGAACAGAGCCAGTTAGTGGAAGTGTCACTACCAGTGTCAAGCTTTGAAGGTTGAAAAATGATGTAGAACTCCATTAATATATATAGTGGTTTTTTTTTTTTTACTTTTATGGGATTTTTTGATTAGCGTATATAAGAGGTTTAGTTATGACCTTTGCTTTTTTATTAATTAAAAAAATTATGTAAGTGTAATGCACTGGGCATGTTCCCCCCATCCCCCCACCCTCCTTTTTGGTGGTCTCTCCCCCTCCCGCCTTGTTCCCCTAGACAGTTTTACTTTCATTTTATATATACATGCACAATTTTATATAACTATAAAATCTAGTAAACAAAAATGAGAGAAAACAGGATATATTTTTCTGAGGCTGGCTTAGTTCAATTAATGTAATTTATCTCCAGTTAATTTCATTATTCTTTATGGCTAAAAAAAAATTCTGGGGCTGAAGAGATAGTTCAGTGGTTAAGAGCAGTGGCTTCTCTTGCAAGGGACTTGGATTCAGTTCCCAGCACCCACATGACAGGAAACATCCATCTGGGTATAACTCTAAAGCCAAGGGCTCTGATGTCCTCTTCTGGCCTCCATAGGCATTGAACACATGTGGTACACTTACATGCAGTATGACGTGATCATCTTATCCTTTCTGATTAATCTTCATTTGTAATTTTCTTGTCCAATATTAGAACAGTGGTACCTGCTTATTCCCTAGTTTGTTTCGAGGCCCTCCTGGCTGTTAAAGTTTCTGTTGAGAGTCTGCTTTTACTCTGATGTGCCTGCCTTTGTGCAAAACTTAGTGTCTCTCCCTGGAAACTTTCAGTATACTTTCTTTGCTCCATATATGTAGAGCTTTAACTATTACACAGCACATAGAGGTTCTTTTCTGGCCTTGTCTCTGTGTTCTAGATGCCAAGTAGGCATCTCTCCCTTGATTTTGGAAACTTTCTGAAGCAGTTTCATTGAAAATGTTTTCTGTCTTTAGCATGAAATTCTCCTTTTATGCCCTTAGATTTTGTCTTTTCATGGTTTCTTATAGATGCCAAACGTTTTGTTCATATCTTCCTATTAATTTATTTTTGTCTTTGTGTGAATGTTCTAATTTCTCTACCTTCACTTTAGACTCTGATATTCTGTCCTCCCGTTTATTGATAGCATTCTATTGACGAGGCTTTCCACAGAGCTTTTTATTTGACTTACTCCAATTTTCATTTCCAGTATTTCAGTTTTTTTCTATCCTTTTTTTTTTCTTTTTGGTCGATTTTGAGACAGTGCCTCCCTATAGCCCCAGCTGGCCTGGAACTTACTATGTAGACCATGCTGTCCTTAAAACTCACAGTTTTGTTTTTTTCTTTGATATTTCTCTGTCTGTTGAATTCTGTCTTGACTTTCTTCTTATTGTTGTTGTTGTTGTTGTTATTATTGTATGTATGTATGAGTGTGTTGTCTGCATGTGTGTATGTGCACCCATGCCATAAAATGCCCACAGAGGTCATAAGTTGGCATCAGATCCCATGGAACTGGAGTTATGAACAGTTGTTAGCTGCCATGTGGGTGCTGGGAATTGAACCCAGGTCCTCTGCAAGAGCAGTCAGTGCTCCTAACCGCTGAGTCGTCTCTCCAGCTCCCACTTTCTTATTTTATTCAGCTGTTTGTATTCTTTTGAAATTTATTCAGAAGTTTGTTTTGGTTCCTTTGGACATACATACAATCATTCTTCTGAATTCTTTTTCTGAGATTGCACCTAATTCATTCTCATTAGTGGCCACTGCTATGGGATTAATAAAATTTAGAGGGGTCAGATTACCTTGGTTTTTCATGTCCTGCTCTGGTGAGGTTTGAGAGGAGGTTACTTCCTGGCACCTCTCCTTTCCATCGGACTATGCCATAAGTTACACTTACACTATAAATTTTCATTATTAAAAACTTTTTTTTTACATTTATTTATTTAGGGGTGTGTGTGTGCCACAGAATACATCTATAAGTCAGAGGACAACTTGTAGGACTTGATTCTCTCCTTCTACCTTGTGGGTTCCAAGAATCAAACTCGGGCTTGGCAGCAGGCATCTTTACCCACAGCCATCTTGCCAGCCCTGACTAATATTATTTATATGAGAGAAAGGGAGACGAATTTGATACATAGGAAATACACACTTTTGCCATTGGTACCAGTTGTGCAAATTGCTGGCTCTCTAGGCACCTTTCACACCTCTAAGCCTCATTTGATAGGGAAGACCATGACTATCATAAAATTTGATTTCCTAGCAATCCCTGCATTAAGGTGATGAAAATTACTCACCTGTACCAAAAGCACTTGAGAGCTTGAAAATTTAAAAGTCGAGTATAAATGGAAACCAACGATAAGAACAACAGTTGGACTATAATGTTTCAGATGCTTTGCCCACCTGATTTCTTTGGCATTTGTAGCTTAAACCAGGTTAACCTTGAGCTTTCCAGCCTCCCACTTCATCCTCACAAGTACTAGGGTTATTGGGACATGTTACCACATTCAGCTAAACCATCTATTTTTCTTTCCCCTTCTTAGTTCTGACCCTTTGTCTAATAGACAACATGTTCTTCCTTATACATATGGACAGAAGAAATGTTTTTTTTTAAACAGCATATCAAAAAGTTTACGAATTTTAACCAGATGTGGTGGCACATGCCTTTAATCCCAGCACTCAAGAGGCAGAGGCAGGCAGATCTCTGTGAGATCGAGGCCAGCTTGGTTTACGTAGCGAGTTCCAGGGCAGCTGTGGCTATAGGGAGACCCTATCTCAAAAAAAAAAAAAACCTTATTTGTTTAAATTCAAATGCTCCCATGGTTTGTGTCAACCTCTTTAAATAGTCAAAGCAAATGATCTTTAAAATAACTCGGATTTGCAGTTAGGTTACAAGGCTACTAACCCTGCTATGATAAATGAATTATCTTCTAGTGATGGTGATTTCTATTCATTTTAAATTGACTGTCAAGTTTTATCCTGGAAAAAGCACTCATATAATTTTGTGTGCTTTCATCAAACTTTCCCAGTCCCCAGATCTGAGTTCGTCTTCTTGCTTAACTCTTTCTTTCTCCTTGAGCACTCTTTACCCATCCTTCATTACTTAACCTTTCTTCTTCAAACTCATTGGCTTTATAGGACAGGTATTCTGTACAACGTGAGTCTCAGATAGTACCACATATAGTTCTTGACTTACAAGTTTTATAATCAGTGTCAGTGAACTTCATCTGTTCATAAGATATTGAATGTCTTAATGCCACATCAAAATTAATAAATATGAGATACATAATCTGCTTCTTCCCCAGGTCAATCAACTTCATGGCATCCCTAAGCTCCTGCAGCTGCTCAAAGTTCAGAGCGAAGATGTTCAAAGGGCCGTGTGTGGGGCCTTGAGAAACTTGGTATTTGAAGACAATAACAACAAGTTGGAGGTAGCTGAGCTAAATGGAGTACCTCGGCTGCTTCAAGTGCTGAAGCAAACCAGAGACTTGGAGACGAAGAAGCAAATAACAGGTATTGCTTAGTGGGCACTGCAGAGCCTAGTGACATGGAGTTCAGCCAGTGTGGTGCTCTGTGTTTTCCTTGTTACCTGGGCAGATGATGGCAGAGCTCATCGTTTATCCAAGAAATGACTTAGATCTCAGAATCAAACCTTGTCTGAACTCCTTGTTTTTAAAGGAGAAAATAGTCTGACGCTTTTGCTCAATATTTTAAATGAGAAGTTATATAAACCTGTGAATAAAAGTCTTGGAAACAACTTATTTTTTTGGAATTTTTGAGACAGGGTCTCCTTGTAGCCCCAGCTGGCCTGGAACTCACTATGTAGATCAGGCTGACCTTGATCTCACAGAGATCTGTCTGCCTCTGCCTCTCAAGTGCTGGGATTAAAGGCTTGCGCCACCATGCTTGGCCTACCTTGTATTGTTTTAGTACAAACTCTTTAAGCCAATTCTTATTCTGAATTTTTGGTCTTTTTGAGACAGGGTCTCCCTGTAGCCCCAGCTGGCCTGGAATGTACTATGTAGACCAGGCTGGCCTTGAACTCACAAAGATCCACCTGCCTCTGCCTCCCAAGTGCCGGGATTAAAGGAGTGCACCACTACACCCGGCTTGGAAACAGTTTTTTGACAAGATTTATGTATGACATGAAAATTCTTCGTAAGCTCACTAATAGCCTGCATTGTAGTTTGAGAGTGTGTGGGGTTTTGATGCTGTTCCAGGTATCTAAAACACTCTAAAGGAAGGCGACAGAAGCGTGCCCATAAATTTACTCAGCAGTTTATGGCTTCAGCACAAGGGAAGTGAAACGGAGAGTGAAATCCTTTCTCATTGAGAAGGATCAATGAAATCAAATTGGTCAAAATATGAGAACTTTTGTTCCTATCTTTATGTCACCTGGATCCCTCTTACTACCTTCTGTCGCTTCACCTCTGAAAAAGATAAAAGACTGGCTAAATACACTTTTTAGCCCTCTACCTCACATGGGGAGGTATGGCAGGAGGCAGCTAGAGCAGAAAGCTGAGCATTCACATCTTCAAGCAGGCACAGGAAGCAGAGAGAGACTGGAAGTTGGAACAAGCTTAATGAACTCTCAAAGCCCGCCCCCAGGAACAGGCTTCCTCCAGCAGGGCCGCACCTCCTAAAGGTTCACAGGACCTTCCCTCAGTAGCACCAGGAACTGGGGACCCAAGGTTCAAATACTTGAACATATGGGGACACTTCATTCAGACCACCACAGGAAGTTATCCTCGTTTACCTGAATTATGCATCCAGGAGGGAGAAAGTGGTTTGTGACTTTTCTTGCACAGCACACACTCTGATCACATGCCCTGTACACTTCATAGAGACTGGAAGCATCACTGAGCAGTAGTGATGCATTGAAAACTTTGAGTAAATGTCTTTCATATTTCTCATGTGATGCGCAAACATTTTGAAATGTGATTATCAGCAAAAGCACTTTAGACTTTGAGATACTATGAGGTATTAAATCTCAGTTTTACTGTCAAGGAAACTAAGGCTCAAACTAGGCAGTATTTTTCAAGTTCTCAAAAGGTTTTGAGAATTAATGAGAAGCTGATGTGTTCTGATATTTTCTCTGCAGTACTGGGACTCAAACAGGTCCTCGTGTGTGTTAGGCAGATGTACTGTATGTAACAACATCCTCAGCCGCCACTAGATCCTAAGGAGTACTGCATACATGTTAATTTGACCTTGGATGTGTTATCCCTTCTGCCTTCCATAGTTCAATAGACAACTTTCTTCATTTTTTCTGTAAAATTTTATCCATATATTTTATTTAAGATACTATATTTTCTGTATTTTTTTTAACTATGCCAGGACCATGTACATGCTGAGCTTGGGATACCCAGCCCTTATTTTTATATATTAATTGTATAAAACTATACGAAAGGTTGTGCCAAACTACGTCTCTGTCCACATGCTCTGTGTCCCATACAAGATTTCCTCTCTTCTCCGTCACTTACATGAAAGTATCTGTAGAAATTAAAAGTGATACTGTTCATTCAGCCAACATTTACAGAGCAGATTCCAGATGTTAAGGACTGAGTCTTGCAGCCTGAGGAGGCTGTTTTGTTTCTCCATCACCTCAAGCATAAAAAATTGTGTGATAAAAGACCAAACTTTCCACTTGAAGATTTTATTTTTTTATATTTAGTTACGTGTATGTGAGTGAGTTTATACACATGAGTGCAAGTGCCATGGAGGCCAGAAGAGCATCAGGTCCCCGAAAGCTGAAGTGACAGGCTGTTGTGAGCTTCCTGACACTGTGCTGCAAACTGAACTTGAGTGCTCGCAAGTGCTCATAACCACAGCGCTGTCTCAACACCAAAACTTTCCAATTAGAACCCAACATTTTCTTCATTAACATGAACCTTGAGTCAAGCAGCTTCTCCTCTTTTGTAGTCAGAAATGACTCAAAGGAAGGAGGTTCTTACTGTGGATCTTAAAGGTGGTCAAGGGCTTTGGAATGTTATTTTGAAGGAGAAAGTTATTTTTGGCAAAATGACCATCACTAGAAAGAAAATAAGTGGAAAGATCTGCTGGTCATCAAAAGGAACCCTGGAAAATGGTGCTTGGAGCCGGGATGCATAGAAGCAGGGGAGGGAGAAGGGGGTTGTTTCAAAGGAATAACCCATTAAACCACCCTTCTCTTGTGTAGATGACAGAAAGCTCAAGTCCGAGAACATTCTGTGATACTCCATAGAAACCATTCAGGCATTAGAAGGTATCTACAGAACTGATGAACGGGACCTGATTGTACAAGCCAGACCTCCCTATAAGAGACATTTATTCAGATTAATTGATACTTTGACATTTGATAGAAATCGTAATTTACTCCCTTTAGATACAGAACAACTCGATAAGTGCTTTCTATGCCTCAGAAAAAGACCTATCATAGACACATTTATGTAAGAAGCTTTTCTTTATGATCAGTTCTCACTTGTCTCACTTTCATTTACTCTTCCTTATTCTTCAGTGAAGGTAGCAAGATTAATTCAGTATAAAAATCTGTGTTTTGCTGTATAAAAGTTAAGACATTAACTTAGATAATTGTATTTCCTGTTCTGGTGGACAATATTAGCAAAATATTTGTTTTAATAGCTATAAGTTCCTTTTATTAGTTTTTGCTTTTGGGGGGGGGTCTTTTTGAGACAGGGTCTCCCTGTAGCCCCAGCTGTCCTAGAACTCACTATGTAGACCAGGCTGGCCTTGAACTCACAGAGATTGGCCTGCCTCTGCCTCCTGAGTGCTGGGATTAAAGGCATGGGCCACCACGCCTGGCAGTTTTTGTTTTTTTATAACATCACAGTTGACCATAAGTTTCTGAGTAATGGAGATATTATCTCTCTTATAATTGCTATGCATTCAAATTCTCTCTCTAGCCAGAGTCCAGTTCCCTTTCTTTTTGGCAAAAATGAGAACCTGAGAGGCACAAGGATGTTAGGCCATACATAGAGGTGGGCAACAGATGTCTATTAAGGGACTAAAGATTGCTCAGGATAATTGGCTCCCAGTTTGTAACATTTCAACTCTTTACCATCACTGAAATTTTTAATCAGTCAGCCTTACAGATGTTTATTGTAGGTAAGGGTTTTTTGTTTTTTTTTCTGGGAGCCTCTATTCAGAAATATGAATTCCCATAATCTGTCATGAGAGTCTGGTAGTGTAAGTCTGGAATATGGCCCAGATTCTGATCTGTCACTGGGTTCCTTTGCACATCTCTATTCTAATACTAACTTCAAGATAAAATCCTTGTCAACATTTTGGTATGGTGTGAACTAATTTTCACTCACCTCAGTTATAGAGCTGGATTGTATAAGTAGATTTTTCTGTTTGTTTGTTTGTTTGTTTGTTTGTTTGTTGTTTGTTTTCAAAGTATCCCTTAAAATCTCCTTCCTTAAAATACTCGCTTGAGACAGATATGGTGGTGCCTTTAATTCCAGAACTCAAGAGGCAGAGACAAGCAGCTCTCTGTGAGTTTGAAACCAGCCTGGTCTACATAGAAAGTTCTAGGCCTACCAGGGTTACAGTGACTTCATCTGTTTAAACAGGCTTTTTTCAGTTAGTGGACAACATGCATTCCCCACTTACAGTAACACTAACATCTTTTAGTTTTGTCTTAAATAGTTTCCCTATTTCTAGTTGATTGCATACTAAGTTTGCGTATTTGTAGAAAGGTGTTTGTATTATGTGTATTAGCCTCTCTCTCTCCTCTCTCTCCTCTCTCTCTCTCTCTCTCTCTCTCTCTCTCTCTCTCTCTCTCTGTTTTTTGTTTAGTTTGGTTTTGGTTTTTTTGAAACCTCTGTAGGGTCTCCCTGTAGCCCCAGCTGGCCTGGAACTTACTATGTAGACCAGGCTGGCCTTGATCCCAGAGAGATCTGCCTGCCTCTGCCTCTCAAGTGCTGGGGTTAAAGACCTAAACCACCATGCCTGGCTTTAGTACATGTCTCTTGAGTAGTTTTTTTCCAGCTATATGCCATTCAGAAATTTGATGGCTATGACATATCTATACAGTATCCTACATTAAAACTTCCTAAATGACACCCAAACTGCCCAAACAGTAGACTTCTGTAAAAGTAGTATAGCATGCCAAACTATAAAGGACATTGACTCATAAAGGAACATTCCATTCCATTCCCTTTTTTTCAAATTAATCCTCTCTGGTATTTTGTTTTGTTTTGTTTATGTGTATGAGTATACTGCTTGCATGTATGTAAGTGCACCATGTCATGCAGTGCCCTACAGAGGCCAGAAGAGGGTGTCAGATCCCCTGGAACTGGAGATACAGATGGTTGTTAGCTGCCATGTGGGTGCTGGGAATCAAATCCAGGTGCTCTAGAAGAACAGCAGGTGTTTTTAACCACTGAGTCATCTCTCTGGCCCCTTCTCTCTGGTTTTTATTGTAAGATATATTATGAGTATCTCATATGGTCCTTCATAAAAACAGGAAGCTTCATTGTGTGTCTCTTCTTTTTGACATTTTCTAACTTTTTTTAAAAAAAAATGTGTTTTTATTGAATTTTTGTGTATTTTATGCAGAATATCTCAAAGAATATAATCTTTTTACCCCGATCCCCACTGGCATGCTCCCACAGCCCCCCCCACTGGAACCCATATAGTCTCATCCATATTAAGGCCCAGTATGTCAAGTCAGTGTCCCCAGACGTTCCCCTGTGCCAGTCCATCCACTGAGGTCTAGTCAGCCTATCTAGAGTCTCTTGTTTTAGGAGATCAGCTCTTCTTCACCTAGCAGCAATCAGTTGCCAATATTTCCTCAGCTAAGACTGGGGTCTGCTGTTCATTTCCCCAGTTCTGTGCTGGGTTTTTGTCTGCCTGAGTTTGCATGGGGCTTTTGTTTGCTGGCATCATTGTCATAGAATCATATGAGCAGGGTTCCAGGAGCTTGTAGAACTCTGTTTCCATATGGTCCTGCACCTCCTCCCTGGCTCTTACAGTCTTTCCTCCCCCTCTTCCTCAATGGCCGCTGGCCGGCAGACCCTGTCAGTTTGTTTTCTTATTTAGAACTCAAGAAAGTTTACTTGTTTCTCTCTCTCACCTTCTCTTTCTCCCTCTCCTCTTCTTTCTAAGTTTCTTTGTAGCTAAGTAACTCAACTCAACCTCAGACCAGCTTTTGCCTCACCTCCAACCACCTCTGATTTTTATTCTATCTGCCCCTTCCAGGGATGCTTAAGATGAAGTGAGAGGAATTAAAGCCATTGTAATGCATGGCTGAGAGATACTGCTCCTGACTAACCTCAAATGCTAGTTGACCAGGACAAGACTTCCTGCAGTTGAGTTCTCACCAGACATCCAGTTCTCCAGCTCTCACCCAGTTCTCACCATATCAATGGAAGCTATGTGTAGGCTGCATGGAAATTTGGTTCCTGTTTCAAAAATTAGTTATTATACACAGCCAAGGCAAACTGTTTAAACCTGAAACATTAAACCTAAAGTGTTCTAAATGATTGAGCCATATACACCTGGACTGAATAATTACCAAGCTTTCACTGTGCAGACCATTGCTTCAGTCATTTAAAATCAGGGGTGACCATATCACCTCTTAATTCAGCAAAGATGGCCAGATTTTTGCTTTCATCGTGAAGTAGACTGCCTGTACCTGTGCTGTCCTGTTGGAACAGACACTGCAGTACATTTAAGAAGTAGGAGTTACTGACTGGCAGGAAGGGAGAATCATCCTCTTTCTTCCCTTTCTTTCCCCTCTTTCCTGAATGTTAATGAGTTGGAGCAACCTGTTGGGGAGTGAAAGATGGCCAGGAGAGTTTACACAGGGTTGGAGTCATTGGCACAGAAGCAGCAGGTCATAATTTCTTCCAGAGACAGAAGCAGCAGGTCATAATTCTTCCAGAGTCAGAAGTATCTCAGCACCAGATTTACTTTTTAAAAAAACCCTCCATGTCTATGACTTTTCCATTCTCTTTCAGCACCAAGTTCCAGTTTCTGTGTCATATAAATGCCCTGGAAAGCCTCATGTTTTATTTATCTTCATTTTCTCCTGGTTGGCCTGTATGACCTTTCAGTGTAATAAGTTGTATGAAGAAATGTGATTTTAATCTTAAAACACATAAATGTGGATAGCTAAAACGCAGCACTTTAGTTTTACTGCCGAACTCTAAAAGAAATACAAAAGATATTTAGCATAAGTTTCTAGAGGACATAAATCCCACCATTGAGTAGCAGCTGGTAAACATAACTGGAATGTTGATCAACCTACTTTTTTACACAAAGAAAAAAGTGTTCTGCAGGCATTCCTGCTGTGAATGGGACAGATAATGCTGGGTGAAGGGGCAGCAGTTAAAGATGTCATCTGCCTCCCTGTATTTCTCAGGGAGGAAAAGCAGAGCTCAGAAATTGTTGAAATGTTAGCTGTAGTAGGACTGTTTCAAACCTCCCTTTTGATGAGCCAGTTTATTATCCCAATGGAATCAGCTTTGTAATAAAGAATTTAGAAGAAACAGCAATTAAAACTTAAATGAATGTTAGTTACTCTTCTTATTGCTGAGACAAAATACCTGATTAAAGAAACAGCCTAAGAGAGAAGTTTATTTGGCCAGTTTCACGAGATATAGTCCATCATGTCTGGGATGGCATGGTAGGGGTCACTGGGGCTGCTGCTCACAGAAGAATGGAAGCAGAGAGGAAAGGGCCAGGGATCTGTGACCCCAGTGACTTGTCCCAGCCACCTATTTCCTTCAGCTAGCCCCCAAAGATGGCACCACCATCTGGAGGATGAGCTGCAGAACATGAGCCTGGGGCATGTTTCAGATTCAAACCATAGCACAGTGTTTCTAGCTTTCATTCACATTGCTGATCAAACCTTCATGCTTTACATAATAAGTGATATATGTTTAGTTCTTGGGAATCAGCTTCTGTTACCATCAACCAAGCTTTAAACAAGTAAATGCCTGTTCATAATGCTGGTGGCCTCACCTGGGCTTTTCATCACTGTTCTCATGGTGGCTGTTTTTCTAGGTCTGCTTTGGAACTTGTCCTCCAATGACAAACTCAAGCATCTCATGATAACAGAAGCTTTGCTCACCTTGACAGAGAGTGTCATCATCCCCTTTTCAGGGTGGCCTGAAGGAGACTATCCCAAAGCCAATGGCTTGCTTGATTTTGATATATTCTACAATGTCACCGGATGCCTAAGGTAATGCTACTTCATTCCTCCCCCATTTAAGTAAAAAAATGTAATCAAATTACACACCCAAACAGAAGTCAGCAAGTTCTGTTTTTGGTCCTTTCTGTAGTTACATAATTTATTTTTTATTTTGTTTGGGTGATAACTAAGGGCATTTATTAAGATAGGGCATTACTCTCCAGTTAATCACACTAATATATATATCAAATACTTTTGTGTAAAGCATTATGTTAGGTACTGGGAATTATACGAAAATAAGTTAATAAATTTACTCAGTCACAATTTAAATAAGATAAGCCACAAAACAGTGATCAAAAAGTATTTGAATGGAATGACTGAAGAAATACATGGTAAATTGGGTGAATAATTAAGTCTGGCAAGAAGATAAGGCTAGGGATCAAGTAGTAGAGCACTTGCCTAACAAGCAAAAGCTCTTGCAGAAAAAAGCATCTGAAGTTTGAAGTAGAAAGTAATCAAACAGAAGTTGGAAACAATCTAAAGACAGGTTGCAGAAGCCTTGCAGGTGATAATAGGATTTTTTTTTTCTTCTGTAAGTAAAATCAACTAGTGTCCCACCTCAAACCCATTGAATTGGAAATGGATTAAAGGAGAAAAAAATACGTAAACAGGAAAAGTATATTGAGAAGATGATTCTAGACTAGCATAAGGAGTAAAGGAAAACAGCTGTGTGGACTGAGCCAGCAAGGAAGTGATTGCTGATTGTTGACAACTCTTCATAACTCAGTGGTGGGAATTCTTGGTGGGAATGTTTTCACTAGGAAACGGGCAGCTACAAATCCAACATCTCCCACATCTCCACACCTAAATGTGGTTGGCAAGACATTTGCTAGCACACCACCACTGACACTGGGTTTCCATTAAGTGATTATTATATCATGAAAATATAAACAAGTAGTATAGTATTTCTCCATAAACATCCCTTTTCAAAGAAGAAACTTGTTTTTTGAAAGCCTTTACGAAACCTCAGCATTTCCTGCCCTTTTTTTTTTGTTGTTTTGGGGAGAGGGGTTGTTGTTTGTTTTTGAGACAGGGTCTCCCAGTAGCCCCAGCTGGCCTGGAACTTACTATGTGGACAAGGCTGGCTTCAAACTCACAGAGATCCACCTATCTCTGCCTCCTGAATGCTGGCATTAAAGGCGTGCACAACCACACCCGGCTCTTCTTTCTCATTAAAAGAGAAAACTTAAGAAAATATCCCTCCCTTTTTTCCCCAAAGTTGCCTTAATTTACTTGTAGTAATCAGGGTAATTTATTTAAAATATTGTGTAATTTACTTAAAATATTTGGTAATTGATTGCAATTAGTAGAACACTCTTCCAAGTAGTTCAAACTCCAAAAGATTTATGTGACAATCACTGAATTATAGATTATTGCAAAGTAATAGCTGCTGCTGTCCCTCATCACCCCTGCCATAAGCCTCTTTAACTAAAACAATTTCATCCCATGGTTCATTATACCAGTGCTTTGTGGCCTAGCTGTGAATCGTGTCTTCTACCTTGCTGACTGGAAAACTTTCCGATGTAACCAGTGGTTGTTATTAGGGAATTTCCAAGCCTGGAATTTCTGCCAGAGATTATTACTTCTTCATCCCTCTGTAACTATATAATTATGGCTTCCTTCCCTCTCTCTCTCTTTTCCTTCCTTTTTCCTAGTAAAGGACAAGAGGGAGCAGTTTAGAATAAGGAATTAAAATGCCTCCGGGTTGGCAGGTGTAAGGCCCCACGAAATGACGAGGAGTGAGGCTCTGTCAGACCCGAGCAGAAAAGGCATTTGCCCCGAGAGTAATGTGAGTTGAAGTTTTAGAACAGAGTTCAGGTGAAATACAAACATACCCAGATGGCCTCTGTTACTAACAGGATGATTCTTCAATGGAAGTTCAGCACCAAGACCCTTCCACAACTATAACCCAGTTTTCAGAAGCTTGAGGAGGGCAAATCGTCCAGTCTTCTCAGGCCTTAACTGCTGGCTGGCCTTCGTTTATGTTCTCATCCAACCCTGTCATTCTTTGAGGACTTATTAAATACCTATATAAAAATAACAGTTTAGGTTTCTGGAATTTCAAACAGGAAAAGGATGTATTTTTGCCCAGGAAGAATTCTGTATTTGGTGGAGACAGTGGTACCTGAAGGACAAATGACACTGAAGGCGAGAGAGACACGAAGAACTGGTACAAAGGCAAGGAACTGCTTAACTAAAATCGCTCGAGAGCGTGAGACATGCCGTTATCCCAGCTCGTGCGCATGTGAAATTACAGCCTGTCAGTGACTCGTTACCTCAGCTCGTGTGTATTGTCAGTATCAACTATATCACATTTAACTGGCATTTTAAAAATGTCTTCCAAGAACAATTGCACCATATTTAGCACGGAAAGGAAAGCTTATTGCATATTCAGAAAAACGTGAATCCAAAGCAGTGTTTGGTATTAGTGATGCCAATGTTTGTTGTTAGAAAGTGATCAAGATTCCATATTTTCTTGTAAAGCAACAACAAAATGCTTTAGGGGATCTGAGAAAGGAAGACGCCCACAGCCTGATGAAGCTGTGCTACATTTTGTCAGTGAGGCACTTGCAACAGGGCTCTCTGTCACACATGTAGCAGGTGGAGAAATTACCAAAACCCTCAGAATATAAACAAAATTCAAAGCAATGAGAGGCTGGTGTGACCACTTCATGGGGCAAAGAAGACTCGTGTTAAAACCTCAAGTGCTGTTTCATCCAAAGCATCCTGCTGATACTGGGTAGAAGGCAGTGGTGGCACCTCCTCCTCCACAAAGTGCTGTATCACAGGAGTCTGGATACCAAGGGTCATGTGTGGGAGAATGCAGACCTCAATCCCTGTGATTTGAAAAGCGATTCAGAAGAGGTGGACTCAGAACATGAAATTATAGTTATTTCATACTGTTCTTTATATATGCACAAGAATTATGTGATGAAATATCTTTAAAAGCACCATTTGAATAAATACAAAATAAGTATTTTCAGCAATACAGGGGAAAAATAGAATAATAATTGATAATGCCCCCAAATAATTTTTCTGAGTTGTTACCTGTTTACTTATAAGAAAGGTTTATGAAAGTACTACCCTAACCTTATCAGCACAATGTAATTCTGAATTAGTCAAAGCCACTCCAGAATTTTCATTTGGAATAGCCGTTCTTTAGAAAAGAATTGTGTGTGTGTGGTGTGTGTGTGTATATGTGTGTGTGCGCATCTGTGTGTGAGTATGCACATGTGTGTTTGGGTACCTGTGGATGCCAGAACAGGGAATAGAAGCCCCTGGACCTGTTGTGAGCTGCCTGATGTGAGTGCTAGTAACTGAACTCAGGCCCTCTGCAAGTGCTCTTAAGTGCTGGCAATTTCTCCAGCCCCTCCATGTAATTTCTAAAATATATTTAATTGCATCTATCTTTTGCAACACACACGCTCTCTTACATACACAGACAGAGTGAATTAATGAATGTAAATCTTCATGCATGTGTGAATACCAAGCTTAGAGCTTCCATGCATCTATGTTTCTGTAATTGCGCATTTCTATTTCAGTTATCTTTGCTTATTTATCATTTTTTTTCAACATTTATGATAGAAAAACTTTTATGATCTAGCCTTGTGCATAATCCTAGATAATTAAAAAGAATTTTAATAAATGAGGTGATATATTTAAATAAATAATTTCTTTATTGAATGAAGTTGCTTTTAAAAAACCATAATCTATGTGCTAAAAAGCAATTTGCAAAATAATGTAGAAAGTAAATGCTGAGATAGAGGAAAGCTGATGTAAGTAGAATGGCTTCCAGAAATAGGAGATGCTTGAATCAGCTTCAGCTTCTTGGCCACTTAACCTCTTTGCATTTGATTTATAAACACCAGCAATGTGTAGTCCATTACTAATGGAATTGCTGATATTTTTATTAATATTACTTTATCAGTTACAAGTATGTTTTGTTGGTTATTTTACTTATACAATATGTAAGTGCCTATTAATTATTAAATTAGCAAATAAACCTGGTCTGTTTTTTAATGTTTTACACACTAAGCTTCAGGAGTTTAGGCCATTGTTTTGAAATCTCTCAATAATTCTTAAGCTACTAAAGCAAGCCAAGCCCCGAATCATCGCGGCTGCACTCGTTGAGCTGGGCCTGCCAGGGAGCTGATCCGAAACCCTGTCACCCTCTTGCAAAGCGGTCTGCTGTGGAAGCCAGAATTCTCTATCTTAGTCATGTGCTTCACAGGTCAGCCAAGATTAATAACCATTCTTCACATAAATTACATGCATTTCTCTTTGCTAGGAACATTTTTTTATTCTTATTTCCTACTTTCATCCAGTTCTTAGGTAATTGTTAAAATACAAGAAGGGATAATATGGAGGGAAAAGAATCAGTGAAAGAAACAGAAGAATGAAGAATGATTTTTAAAAATTTGTGTGTGTGTATATATGAGAGAGAGAGAGAGAGAGAGAGAGAGAGAGAGAGAGAAGAGAGAGCACCCAAGTGCCACACCACACATGTAGAAGTCAGAGAACAACTTTAGGAAGTCAGTTCTCCTTTTGCTGTGGATTCTGGGAACTTAACTCAGGTGCTCAGGCCTTTGCAGCACATTTACCTGCTGAGCTGTCTCACCACTGGCCCCATAAGAATAATTTTTACTTATATTATGAGGACTAGTTTTGCTGATCTTTCCACACTGATTAATTTATAAGTTGAGTCTTGGACAGAAAATCAGATTTCCAAGAATGTCTTTGTCAGAGATTTCTTTAAAACATCCTAACTATTTTAAGGAAAAATGGTTGTATGTAGGCTAAATTGTAGGTAGCATCTTATGAACTGTGCTTAATTTAAAAAAATATTTTATTATTTTTTATTTTATGTGCATGAGTGTATTGCATGTATATAAGTGCACCTGTGTTGTTCAGTGCCCACAGGTCAGAAGAAGGTGTCAAATTCCCCTGGAGCTGGAGTTACAGACAGTTGTTAGCTACCACGAGGGTGCTGGGAATTGAACCTGAGTCCTCTGCAAGAGCAACTAGTGCTCTTAACCACTGAGCTGTCTTTCCAGCCCTGAACTGTAGATTATAACACCAAAAGTTTTATTACAAAATAAATGTAAGACTCATCATAGATCTTAGAAGGGATGCTTTCGTTTTCGGTGTTGGTGATGACTGAACCCAGGGCCTCGTGCATGCCAGTCACATGTCTGCTACCCAGCCCCTAACACTTTTTCTTTTCTTTTCTTTATTTTAAATGAGAGGTTTGGCTGACAAAATGGTTCAGCAGTAAAGGCAGTTGTTGCCAGGGCTGATGACCTGAGTTGGATCCTTGGAGTCCAAACGGTGGAAAGAGAGAACCAACTTCTGCAAGTTGTCCTCTGACTTCTGCACATACTCTGTGGTACATGGGCATCCACATACATGTACACAAAATAAATAAAAAAATGTAGAAAAGGTTTCTTTAAAAATAATTTAGTATGCTGTGCCAGGCGTGGTGGCACAGGCCTTTAATCCCGGCACTCAGAAGGCAGAGACAGGTGGATCTCTGTAAGTTCAAGGTCAGCCTGGTGTACATAGCAAGTTCCAGGCCAGCTGAGGTAATAGGGAGACCCTGTCTAAAAAAGACCAAAAAATATGTATGTTTATATAAAACAACTGACAGCTTTGTCACTGCCCACAAAGGTGGAAAACGTCTCCATCCTGTTCCTCTTCTCTAACTTGTGGACAACTTCCCTAATTCTCACCTGGCATTCCAAACTTCCCTCTCAGATGTCAAAATTCTTATTCAAGTTGTAGTGACTTCAATGTGTGTTGTTTAAATTAGTTCATTGTTTATAATCAATTTTAAGTAGAATTTAGCATTCTATCCTAAACATTCCATTCTAACTAAATCATGAGGGAATGAGTGTTGCCTACCCAGCCACATGATTACTGGCTGAATATTCACTTGCTTTTTGAAAGACCAAAAATGCAGGAAAACAGAGCTGGAAGATTTTCATCTTCATTTAGTATTTTGGATATATAAAAGGTGTCAGTATATCTTTAGTTCATATTTCTCTGAAAGGAACAAGGTGATCAGACTGCAGAATGTCATCTTACCTCACAGTGTTACTTCTGTTTCCAGCCTGACACCTTCAGGAATTGATGTTGATTTTATAGTAACAGACAAGCCCTTCTTTTGGCACTGAGGTCCTGTTCCTCTGCCAGTTCAAATGAGGTTCCCTTTTCATCCTGGCAACCACAAGCTGCTTGTGTTACCTTCTCTTGGTTGGTCACAGACAAGCCCTGATTATTTGGTGTGTATCAGATGGAAGTTAAATGAAAGACTAGAGCTAAGTCCCAAATAACAAGAGAAAGAAGGCTGCATCTTACAAAGTCTGGGAATGGACTTTGCCACTGTCTACCAAGCACTTAATGGACTGGGCCCTCTTGGAGCTTTCAGCAGCTCACAGTAGGTATTAGGGAGCCTCTTCCCATAGCCACCAGGTTTTTATTCCTGCACACATAGGTAGTATGTTAGAATATAGCATTGTCGAGTAGAAATAGTCGTACCTTAAGGAGATATTTCTGCCTCTTCATATTCTTCCATTGAAGTGACACCACCAACCCTCCTGCTTGCCACTCTCACGTCCTAGTAACTGGTTATAGGCCACTAACCTTTTGTTTTAAAGCATTGTATGTCATCTTATCATTTCCCCAGTTCCACTTGACTGCACACTGGACACAGAGCTTGGATGTTTGGTATTATAGCACATTTCCTTTCAGCATTGGTGAATATTGGTAACTAGGAACATATAACCATATAACGTGGCTTCACACAGACACCCCATATGGAATGACTTTTGAAACACTATTAAAAGCTCTTAATTACAACTTTAAATGCTCGTCATAATTCATGATTCTGAGTGAAATTCTAGGCTATCCTCACTTCAGAACTGTTATGAAAATTACAGGTCAAGATATTTGTGAATAACCCACTATAATGTCTAGCATGCACACTAAATTATAGCTGTTTTTGTCAGTTTGATGTAGACCATTCTTCTTTACTTTTATGTTCTAAATTAGCATATAAAGTAATAGGTTTCCGTGTGGCGTTTTCATTTGTTTCTCCCTCCTTCCCACTACCTCCTTGTCTCCCTGCCTCTCTCCCAGCCCGCTCTCTTCAAGTCTTTTTTGAATCAAGTGGTCCTCTTTCTAGTTTCCTAACCTTTACCCATATTTACTTCCACCTAGATATGTGTATTTAACAGTTAGAGGCTAGGATCAATATATGAGCCTGGATTACCTCACTTAGTATAATACTTTCCAGTTTCAACCATTTTCCTGAAGATTTCACTTTTCTTTACTGCTAAACAAAGTTCCACTATGTATGTGTACCAGGTTTTCACTATCAGTTAATCTGTTGATGGATATCTCGGCTGATTTCATTCTCTTACTATCATGCAGTGAAAAGAGCAGTGATAACCATGAATGTGCTGGTACCTCTTTGGTAGGACGTGGAGCCCTTTCTGTGATGCCCAGGAGTGGTATAGCTAGGTCATATGGCAGTTCTCTTTTGAGAAGCCTCCACACTGATTTCCACAGTGAATGCACTACTTAATGTTCCTGTCAACAGTATATAGGGTTCCTCTTTTCCCACATCCTCTCCAGAATTTGTTTTCTTGATGATGGCCATTTTCTCACTGGGATGAAATGTAATCTCAAAGTAGTTATAGTCTGCATTTCTCTGATCACAATTCTAAAATATTTATTGGCCACCTTTTTTGGAGGGAGGTATTATTGTTGTTTTGTTTTGATACTGCTACAGGGAAGTGTCCTAGACAAGTGCTCTACCACTGAACTACATCCCCCAGTGATGTTATTGACCATTTGCATTTCTTTTGAAAACTGTTCAGACTATTGACCCATTCATTGACTGGCAGTTTTGTTTCTTTGGTATTTAATTTTGCCATTTCTTTATATATTCAGACATTAACCTAGGTATAGCTGAAAAGAATTTTCTCCCATTCTATAAGCTGTTTATTGTTGTTTACCGTTGATGGTTTCCTGTGCTTTTTAATTTTGTATAGTCCCATTTGTCGATTCATGGGGCTTTTTTCTGTGTCATTGGGATTCTATTCCCATTCTGTTTACTACATAACTAAAGAGTCAGTCATGCCATCATTAACCTTTGAATTCTAGCATGGGCCAGAGTTTTCTCTTTGGTTTACATATGACACTCAGGAATGTGTGAGATAAATAAATAATCTTGGAGATGTCCACAGGCACAGGTTTGCTTCCAGATAAGCTATCTAAACAGTTTTAAAAATGCAAAGTCTGAGACTACTTCAGAGGCATACAGAAGTCAGAATTTATTCTCTGACCCCATTATATTGACAAGAAATAAAATTTCCTAGTATCAAACATTGGCTGCATATACCCCATTTGGGCCCAGTGGAGGTAAAGAACTCTGTCCTGCCTTCATGTGAACCGCTATCTCACCCTCATTCCCTCCCTAAGGCTTCAACTCCAGGGAAAGGATCTGTTTTTAAATCTTCACTATATAATAGTATATGGTCTTTATTTCATTAAAGATACTCACATGGTTACTCAGACTTAAGGTACATTATACTAAGAGAAATAAGCCAATAATTTTATTAAATTCAGATGACAAGCACTGAAAGAAACATTTCTAGAATATTCTGTTGGTCATTGGTGATCTGTGCTTATTGAAAACTATGTTTGTAAGCTTGTTCTACTTGTCATAAGGTGATTATTTTGGTATAATTCACTTACACATTTGAAATATTGCCCATCTATAGTCTCCGTTGGGTTACATATGGGAAACAATAATAAGTAAGCATTTTTCAGGATTCAGGAGATGCATTATAAAAGGATGCACCTGTGCAGTGTGACTATGTTAATTCTGTTTCCTACAAACTTTAATATTAGCTGTTTAAAAATGTTTAAAGTGAGTGTCATTTTATTTAAATTACTGGTGTTTTTCAGAGTGGTATAATAACAAATTACTTTGTCTAATGACTTCCATTAATAGGTGAAGTGGAATGAGATAATCTGTCCTTATTTTATTTCTGGGTAGCTGAGTAAGATGGGAAATATTGTTGCTATGCAGAGGCAAGTCAGAAGTAGGGCTCCATGCACTTCCTGTCAGCAAAGGTGTCAGCTGCCAGAAACCCCCGATTAGTGAGGAGCATCTGGATAATACAAGGTAACAGTTAGCACAGAAGACATTGGCAGCACTGTCATGCTGAGTTACCATTTTGACCAAAATAAACACCCTAAATTTAAATAAAGCTAAGTCCCCATCTGCAGTCTATGCAGTAAGTTTAGCTAGTGTGTAAGACTGACCTTTTGACCTATCAAAGCAATCTTAAACAGCCATGTCTCTAATCAAGAGGTCAGAAAATTCAAATGCAAGCTTTGAAACACAACATTATCTTGAGCTGGGGACACATGGTAGTTGCTAAACAAGTGGCAGATATAATAAATGTTAGATGAACTTTGTTTTCTTCTGGACTACTGTGGGCAGAGGCTAAAAAGTAGTCCTCTGATCCTGTCATTACTGTAGTTCACTGTCACTGGGAAAAGTAACCAAAGGTCTTTGGCTTCCTTTTTTCATATGAAAATTTGGGAGGCTGAAAAGGATGCATTTTCAGTTTCTGGGAAGCTTGTTAATGACCCTTCTGGGTGAACTCTAACCGATGTCCATTCCACAAAAAGGACAGTCAACACAGGAAAAATGTCCACAGTGTTCCCAAAGTAAAGCCACAGTCAAGTAAGGCCTTTGACTCATTCTCAACAGGTGGAACAACTGGTAAGGAAAGACTAAGGAACACAGGTCTCCTCTCAAGCCCAGGCAACCCTGAGGTCCAGATCCTCAACTGGCCTTGACAGTAAAAAAGAAAAATGGTTAATTTTGTCCACCTGCATGGTCTTAAACACCCAACAGGAAAATATAACTGAAGATGGAAATGCTTGGTATGTTTCTTTAGCAGTCTAAGGGAATGTACTCCTCAGATCTGAGGGCTCAGGGAGTGTAAAGGGTGTCTCTTTAAGTTATCATTTCTTAAGGAAAAGTTATAGTCAAGTGATTTTGTTTCCACTTAATAAGCCCATTATCTTTTTTTTTTTGATATAACATCAAAGTTTTCACATATAGTAAAAGTTAAGGAAATGAAGCGTTAGAACCAAAGTCACAACAAATTTTGTTAGGATCAAATTTTTTATTGTATCAATTCAACAACTGCTAAATTGTTAGCAAGGTTTTAGTGGTATCTTCTTACCTCCACCATCTCCTGGACTGCCATTTCAGTGTGTTAATAATAGCCAAGTACAGTGCTGGAGAGATGAGTCAGTGGTTAAGAGCACTGCCTGCTCTTGAAGAGGACCTGGACTCAGTTCCCAGCACCCCACATGGTGGCTAACAACTGTATGTAACTCCAATTCCAGGGGAGTCCAGTGCCTTCTTCTGACCTCCACAGGCATTGCATGACATGGGTGCACTTACATACATGCAGGCAGTACGTTCATACACATAAAATAAAAATAAAAAGAATAGCCAAGTATTACTGATTTCACAGAACTCAGTCTATAGATGGGGTCTCCATGGAATGACAGTATTACCCATCTCCCCCCCCATTCCCTTTAGTTGTTGATGTATATTGGACTGGATACATTTCTTCCTTTGAAAGCAGTATTTGGGGGCAGAAAAGTACTTTGAAATCACTTAATTCAATTATATACTTTAATATTAAGAAAATAAGGTCCTAGAAGTTCTCAAAGTATTGGTCCTCTTTGATGTACACAGTGACACTGCCTTGAATATTATAAAGAAAAAACTTCTGAATGTATTTTTGGCATTTTACTTACCAATAAAAGAAAATGGTCTGATACAGTAATTTTATCAATTAAGGTTGACAAAGAGAAAAGAAGGTGGGTCTCAAAATCCCAAACCTAAAGACTTTGTTTGTTTGTTTGTTTGTTTGTTTTATTATTCTTGCTTTCAGAGGTGCTAACATTTTTTTCAGAAAAAAAAAATGAAAATACTAATGATTAGAAGAAAAACTTAGTAAGAAAGAATATAGGAGCAATAATACTACATGTAAAACGTGACCTGAGTGTACAGTGTGATCACCAGATACTTCTTTTGCTATGTTTGATAAGCTTCATTTCTCTCAAATGAAGGAGCGTCCACTGTGGTCATGGCTTAACAAAATTGGAAGGACAAAGCACAAAGATCCTTATGGTTCATGCTTCTGACATCACATACATTGGACATCTGCCATTTTAGGGAGAGGATCGTCATATTTTAGAGAACCTGGTTTAATATTTGTCAATTACAGTTTCCATAGAAACTGTCAAGACTCTAAAATAGCATAGTCCAACACACCATCTTTACAAATGAGGAAGGTGAGACCCACAGCACCTTTAAATCATGTAGACTTAAGACATGGAGTAGATTGGGGCTTGGATGCCTGGTGTTGCTGTGCCCAGTATGCCGTGTTTCCTTTAGTTGCAAACATTTGTCTCAATTCTGCCCTCTGAGAAATGCAGTGAAAATTGACAAATCATGTTCTGGCTTTGATACTTGGAATCAGTCAGACAAAAAACTTATTGATGTGAATATAAGTGGCTTCATATTGATAACATGTTAGGCGGTTAATGATTCATTGGTGTGAGGACACTTTTACCCCTTGGACAATTTCCAGAAACCCAGAAGAAGCTTCAGATGGGTCTGTTGGACGCACAGTCTATGTCTTACAGTGTTTTGTTTGTTTTTCCTGACAGAAACATGAGCTCAGCCGGCTCTGATGGGAGGAAGGTGATGAGGAGATGTGATGGACTCATTGATTCCCTGGTCCATTATGTCAGGGGTACTATTGCAGACTACCAGCCAGATGACAAGGTGACTCAAGAATTAAACATCCCTCATACCACATTACCCATTATGACTCACCAAGAGGCTTCAAATTAGTCTTAAAATAATAGTTGCTTGGGTTTAGTTTTGTTCATTGACTTACTTGCTGAGCGTAAGGTTTTCATTACATGCTTAGGCATTTAAAATCTTCTCTTTTTTCAAACTTTAAAAAACTGTATTGAGAATTTCATACATGCATATAAGGTATTTTGATCAAATCCACTCCCACTCCCTCCCCTCCAATGCCTCCCATATCTTCCCATTACTTTTTTCTTCATGTACTCTTTCTTTTTTAATTTTTTATGGGGCTTTTTGCTACCCCAGTACCCCCTCTGAAGAGGTATCCCTAAAATCTTTTAGGGATTAGATAAAAGCTCCCAAATACTTTTGACATTTTTAGCCTTTGGAACAGAGGATGTTGCTAAAAGGCCCAAGGACATTGTGACTTTTAGCCAAGAAACTGGCTACTTTTCTTTGCGGTCTTTTTACCCTAACTGCCTAGTCAATTCTTACTTCCTATTCTTATCACACCACCCTCTGAAGAGGTTACCCAAATTGTTAAAAGGGAATAGGGATGCAGACCGCTCTGGCTTCTTCCATGCTGAACAGGGACTCAGGGTGAGGCAGTTGAGGTACCCTTCAGTGGGTCTATCTAAAACTTTCTCTCTAGCCTTAGACCACAATTTTTTCCAGGCCCAAATTTTAACAACCTGATGGATATTCATCAGGAACACATATACATAGTTTTCAGTAAACATAAATTCATCTCTTGCCTGATCCCCAAATTTCCTCCTGTTCTTTATAATCTTTCTAATAACTGGTGCTATCCAGGGCTGGAGTGTGTAGCCCAATGATAAATACTTGCTTCACATGTCAAGGCCCTGGGTTCCAACCCTAGCACTACATACAGAATGAATGAATGGATAAATAGTAGATGATCACCATCCACCAAAAGATTGAAATCTGAAGAATCTTGGCCTGCTTTGCTTCCTCACATCCTGTATCCCTAGGCAGCATACCATGCACATACTGCCTTTGTCACATCTCTAATTCCACTGCTGATTCAGTTTGTGCATCTTTGTGCTGATTATTGTAGTAGCCTCCTGATTGGTAACAACAAACAATATGAGTACTCAGTTATGCAGATAAAATTTGAAGTTTTTCTGGATATACTGGGTTTTGTGTTTTTATTTTTTTTAATTGAACTTTTGCAGATTTCATACATTACGTCTCAATATTAGATTTCCTCCCCATAGCCCCCCACCACCATTGGGTTTCATGTATTCTATAATATATGTTAAGGCCTATCAAGCCAAATTTGTATCCCCATAATTCTCTCAGTGTGAGTCCATCCACTAGAGTCTGGTCAGCCTGTCGAACATCACTCCCTTAAAGAACTGTCCCTCTTGTGGTAGTCAGTGGATGTCAATAGTTTCTCAGCTAAGGTTGGGGCTTTGTACACGTTTCCCCACTTCAATGCTGAGTTTTTGTCTGGTGTGAGCGTGCATGGGCCTTGTGCATGCTGTCACCTTAGTGTAAGTTCATAAGAGCAACTCCCCAGGCTCCTGGAAAACTGTTTCCTTGGGGTCATCTACCAGCCTTGGCTCTCGTAGTCTTTCTGACCCCTCTTCCACAATGGTCTGTGAGCCCTGGATGGGAGTTTTAATAGAGGTGTCCTACCCAGGATCAGGCACTCTGTGGTCTCTTTCTCTGCACTTTGGCTAGTTGTGGCTTTCTGGGTTCCACTATGTTCCCTGAGTTTTAGGTGCAGAGGTGATGTTGTAGATATGTCAGGGCTGGGCATCTGACAGACACTTACTCTCTGTATTTCGACCTGGATATAGTATTTTAAAGTAAGCTGGAGGGCTAAAGTTATCATTTAGTGTTAGAGCATGTATCTGGCGTACAAGAAGCCCTCGATTTAGTCTCCAGCATTACAAACGAAGAGAGCAAGAGAAGGCCCCTGTTGTTTTAAGGAACTTGAATTCTACATTTTAGCATTGAACTCATGAGCATTCATGGTCTGCTCTTAGTCTTTCCAGCTACCCTCAGTAGTTCCATTTATCCTGGGTACATTCTTGTCCAAGCACACCAAATGCCATGCAGCAAGCCTTATGAGAGCTGAAGCTTAACCGAATGATACCTTATCTGAAATGAATATCTATATGTGTATGACCAGTGTCCATTTCCTGTTTCCTCAGGCCACAGAGAACTGTGTGTGCATTCTTCATAACCTCTCCTACCAGCTGGAGGCAGAGCTCCCAGAGAGATATTCCCAGAGCATCTACATGCAAAACCGGAGTATCCAGACTGACAGTAACAAAAGTATTGGGTGTTTTGGCAGTCGAAGTAGGAAAGTAAAAGAGGTGTGTTGGGAGATGGTTGAGAGAATGTGGAGTACAGATGTGGATGGAGGGGGAGTGAAGTTGTGGGGGAGGTTCTGAGCACTTCCATGTAAGGCAGGGTTTCATATTATTTCAGTTTTCATATCAGTTCTCCTATGAGTCTTTACTAATAAGGAAACAAAGGTAAAGAAAAGTTAGTTTCCCCAGAATAATTTAACAACTGGCTGAAGGAGATAAAATTCAGTCCCCACTAATCTGACTCCAGATTTGCACTGTTAGCTCTTAAACCATGCTGCTCTGTGTCCTGTATTTTAGTAAATAAAAACACAATATAGGCAGTAGCATAGTCATTGTTTAAACATTAAAAGCAGTCCTGATATTTGACTTTGTGCAAATAAACTATGAACACGTTGAAAGGAAACTTCATAGGAAGGATACATGTCTCTATCTATACTGACATGAAAAAGAAAAGAATGTGAACTACTGTGCTCTTAGTATCATGGTCTTCATGAACCTGGAAAACAAGTGATACGTTTAGAACCTTGATCCTATCCTAGCCAAGCTGCTGAGGAAACAGGCCTGTTTTTCTTATCTTCAAAGATGGTAACTCTTTACCCTTCAGCTTAAACATAGCCAGAAACTATTTGCAAGGTTCTATGTTTAATTCTCCTATAATTCTCTTACACTGTGAAATATAAGGTTGGAGAGTGTGTGGAGTTTTTAGAAAGAAATTATTATTATGAGCTAAAAGATAAGTAATTAGAAATATACATACTTGCTTTTTATTTCTATTTCAAGGATGACTTTTGCAAATTGCTAGTCTCTCTAGACACCATTTCTGGTCTTTTGTGGGTGTAGAAGTATAGACATCATTTGAAGTACATTAACTCCGGATTTCTTCGTGTGTGTGGTTAGCAATATCAAGACATCCCAATGCCAGAGGAAAAGAGCAGCCCCAGGGGTGTGGAGTGGCTGTGGCACTCCATTGTGATAAGGATGTATTTGTCCTTAATCGCCAAGAGTCTCCGAAACTACACACAGGAAGCGTCTTTAGGAGCACTCCAGAATCTCACAGCAGGAAGTGGCCCAGTAAGTATCCTACCAGCTTTTCTACTTTTTAAAATAGTGGCGTTTTAGACATACCTACCTTAGGTACAGAGATGAAACATGAGGAAAGAGCAAGGTTTCCTCACTCTGGCCAAACGGTTCTCAGAAATCACCAGTATTTTAGCCTTCTAGTACCTTCAGCCTCCATTTCCATGAAGCCATATCTAACTACACATGAACAACATAGGCCTTTGTGTTGTATTTTGTATTATCTCTCATTCCATTATAAGCCTCAGAATTCTGCCTCAAAGCTAGTCAAGAAAAAAACAGAGGGAGAGAAGGATTTCTCATGGAACTACAGCGCTTTGGAGTGGGTCTCTTCTGTCATTAGACTTGACTGCCTCTCTCCATCACTAGTCTCTGTCCTGTGCACTTTGAGTTCTCAAAGACTCAGGCCACACACTGACAAGGATAGGTAGTAATTGTTACAGGGTTGCATTTTACTAACCCAGTGTCCTCAGGACAAGTAGTGCAATTAAGGATGGAGCAAATGTGTTTCACTGGCCTGATCTGGATCTCAGCAGGGCTCTGGGTAGAAAGCTGTGATGTTGACTGGCTAGGCCAGGGTGATGTGCCATGGGGATAGGTTTACACTGGCAGGGACCACTGATACTTGTATTACCTGGTAATAGAGCGTTCCCTAGTAGAAAGTCAGAATGTTCATACCAAAAGGAGTAGTACATGCTGGGTACATAAAAACCACAGATGTCCACTGTAGTACAGAATTAGAAAGAACGCCTGTGCTTTTGTGTCCTGGAAATTCAACCACAAAACAGAGCTGTTCTCTTTCCAAATGACTGACTTGATAGCATCAATGTCAAAACATAAAGTGGCAAAAATGGCACGTTACTCAAAAATAGTTCATTATATATCATCAGTTATTTATCCCCGTAGGTAAAAAACACTCTCCTAGGGAACAGAAATATTGTATACTATTCATGTGACAAACGTAAGTGTATTTACACAGAAGCTTGTTGTTTTGAGTAAACTGTGAAGTGGTAAAACTGATACTTGTCCCGCCAATGTGGTTAAGAATGCAAGCTGTCATCTCTCATTCCCTGTGAAGCATACTTGTGTACAGGGAGAAAGGAGGCCCTCCTTCCTTCCAAGGAACTCTTGATCTAACAAGAGAACCTATGGTATAAAATAGTTTTTAATGTAGACAATTGGGGATCAGTAGTAGGGATCGGGGAGCCAGGTAATGAAGGACTGCATGAGCCACACTAAGATGTTTGAACATCTCTCTAAAGGCAGCAAAGGATTATGAAAGGGTTAAAATGGAATAGAACATAATCAGGTGGAATTTTGGAAGGATCATTTTGAAGTAAAGCTTTGGATTCTCTACTGGTGTACACAAAGCAACAAGTTGTCTAACACCATTTGAGATCATAGGGGAGATTGGATGCTCTAGACTTAGAAAAATGTCAGTCTGAAAATACACCATTATTTGGTAGCCAGCTATCAGAAAAGACAAAAAGCTAAATGAACCCAACATTACAGTGTTGTTAGATGGGTGAAAAACAAGCTAGGATAATAGGTTGTTAGGGGCATTGGAGAGGTGATATTTATGTGATAGCACAGGTACTCGGCATAAATAAGAAAATAAGAAAGCTAATATGGAAGGCAATTGATGACATGATGAGATAAGAAAGGTAATTGATGATGTGATAAAGTTTAGGGATTAAAGGATAAAGAAACTGGAGTCTTAAGCCTGGTGAGAAACATGGTCTGACGAAGAGAAGGAACAGAAAAATGTTCAAAGCTCAGCATTGTCATGTTCATGTTTCCAGGGACAGTGCTTCTCTGCAAGGATCTGTATAACCATGAGAATAAGTGGTTAGCATGTGGAAGAGATGCAAGATGGGAGTCTAGGGACTCAACTTTTGAAACTCTGCTACATGAACAGGAGGTAGAGAAGGCTGACAGTCAGTCTCCATAGCCATCAGAGAAAACACTTGTCTAACTGGGATATTGGAAAGAGGAATGCCCAGCCTCCCTGACTCAAAGTCCAGGAATTGTCTGTAACAAATAGCTCCCTCCCTGGATTTCTCTTAGAGTAGAACAAAAATGTTCTGCAAACTGGTGACAGACAAATAGTCATTATAAGAAAATAAACATTTTTAAATAGTAATAATTAAGCTTCCTTGAGTTGTGGAAATTTTGAAACTAGTGAAAGTGATAGACTATTTCCCTGGGAATGTTAATTACAAACACAAAAACAGTTTTAAGGATCCCAATTCACCACAGCCCATGCTAAGGTCCATATTAGAACCTTCATTCTAGAAGGTAGAGTGGAGAAAGTGAAGACAGCTAGTGGTAGGGGACAGCAGTGCTTAGATGAGACAAGAAAATACCCTGGGAATGGGTAAGAATTAAAGACATGTTTGTCATGGTAGCCCAAATTACCATTACCTTCAAATAAAAGTCTAATAATTAAGTCACAGACAAAAGCTAAGGCCATGGTACCGAGATCTCTTGATGCCAGAAAGGGCAGGTCAATATTCAGACTCCTCAAAGAAGATGGCAGACTGATCCTGACTCTGATTTGTCTCTCGTGAGCCTGAACCTGGGCCATCAGTTTATATGTGTAGTTTGTAATACACAGATTATAATAATCTGACTAGCAGTACACTGTCTTTTTCAAAAGCCTAATGCCTCTTTCAGAATGAACTGAGCCTATAGTTTGGAAATAAATAACCTTGTTGAAATTGGAACAAGAAGAAACAGGGAAGATCAGCCAGTAAATAGACTGAAGTGATGATCAAAGATAGCTCCTTTGTGTCTCTCACTTCATTAGGCTTTCTGTCACTGTGGAAGGAATGACTGGCCATGAGGCCAAATTCTACCAAACCCATAAAGATGAGCTTGTATTATAATAATAGTTCAAAAAGATAGAAAAGACAGTATCCAAGTAATTTTGTATTACGCAAGCCTTGATTTTAACAGCACAGCTGGGTAGATGGCTCAGTGGGCAAGAGTGCTTGCTTTACAAGCATGAGGACCTGCACTTGAATCCCCAGCACCCGCATAAAAACCCAGTGTGGCCACCCTATGTCTATAACCCTAGCATTGGGAAGATGGAGATATGTGGATCCAGGGTGCACACTGGCCCTGTGGCCTAGCGGAAGCTGTGAGCTTCAGGTTCATTGAGACCCTGCCTCAGAGGATAAAGTGGACCGTGATAGAGGAAGAAGATGCCTTGCATCCTCCACTGGCCTCCACTGGCACATGTACTGCACTGGTGTACACTCACATATACACACATGAATATACCACACATACACACATGCATATACCATACATATATTAATTTTTTAAAAGAAAGTGCAGTACAAAATAAAGCTAGATCTATCGTACTTTTAAACACAGATCCAGAGGTAGTAACAGCTAACCATCTTCTGTTTAAGAATATTGGAAAAAAATTTCATTTAGCATTTATAATGAAAACCTAAAAGAATTTAAAGAGAACACCCATAAAGTATTTTCATTACAGGTCTAATTTTTAAGACATCTTTCCCAGAGGCTGGAGAGATAACTCAGCAGTTAACAGCACTGGCTGCTCTTGCAGAGGACCCAGGTTGGGTTCCCAGCACCCACACGGCAGCTAACACCTGTTCAGAACTCCAGTTCCAAGGGATCTGATGCCCTCTTCTGGCCTCTGGATATTGTATGCACATGGTACACTTGCATGTATGCAGGCAAAACACACAAAATAAAAATAAATCCAAAAATTTTAAAAACACATCTTTCCTCAGTCTCTGGCATCCAAGAGACTGTACTTCTTGAGGCCACATGGGCTAGCACTTACAGGATATGTCTCACAATAGATGCCGATGTCAGTAGCTCGAACCATTGTCCAGAAGGAAAACGGCCTTCAGCATACCCGAAAGATGCTGCATGTTGGTGACCCCAATGTGAAAAAGACTGCAGTCTCCCTGCTGAGGAATTTGTCACGGAATCTTTCTCTGCAAAATGAAATTGGTGAGTTACCCCAAGTGTCTGTGTGGTAGGTGCATGTGGTGGAGGCATTGTTCCTCTCCTTTTGTGTTGAGTAGAGAGCAGGTGAAGACAGCCTGGTTTTGCTCCATGGGAAGCTAGGATGGGCTTTCTCACGAATCTGCGACTGGATCGTCCTTACGGTCCAGCCTTTTGGTTTAATTGGTTTCAGACTATACTAACAATTAGCAAGATATGTGATCTGCATGACAGGCTCGTCTCTTGGCCATGCTGCTCAGTGAAGCCTGTTTCACCTATGTGGCTGTCACTGCAGGATGTTTTATGTGACCTACTTAAGCATTTGTGCAGTGGAACTCTAAGAAAGCATGTACAGCAGTCGTTTACTTCAGAAGTGTGCAGCATGTTAGACAGTGGTCCATGGGGAGGTGAGAGCAGTCAGGTAATAATCACTAGGAAAAGACAGAGAGAGCTACTGAATACAGCATAGTTGTCATAGAGGGGTTTTAGAGCACAATGAAACATACCCTTTTGTTTGGTTGTCTTTTGGACAAGGTCTTGCTAGGTATTACAGGCTAGCCTCAAACTCGTGGTCTCAGCCTCAGCCTAGTGCTAGGGTTATCATATGTACCACCGTGCCTAGTTCATATTTGTCTTTTTATAGAGACTGTTTTTTTTTAAATTTGTTTACTTTTTTTTAGGCATAATCTACCTGTGGCTCCAGCTGGTCTGGAACTCACTATATAGACTGGCCTTGAGCTCATAGAGAGCCGCTTGCCTCTACCACCCAAGCTCCTATGTGCTGGGATTAAAGCTATGTGCCCAACATCATGCCCAGCTTTTTTTCCTTTTTTGTTTTTTTTTTTTTTTTTTTTTTTTTTTTTTTTTTGGCTGAACTGGAACTCACTACGTAAAGCAGGCTGACTTCAGACTCACAGAGAGTCTGCCTCTGCCTCTGCCTCCCAAGTGCTAAGATTAAAAGCACCAGGTATTTTATTTTTTCAGTTATGAGTGTCTGTGTACAGATTTGTACATATGAGTGCAAGAGTCCACAGAGGCCAGAAGGAGGTGTCAGGTCCCTTGGAGCTGGAGTTATAGCAGATTGTGAGCCTCACATGTTGGTGCTCGGAACTGAACTCAAGACCTCAGCAAGAGCAGTATGAGCTCTTAACCATGGAGCCATTGCTCCAGTACAGAGACAGTTATTTTTACAAATTGATAACTATGATAAATTATCAAGTAGCATAATTTTCATTCATTTGCTTATACTATGAAATACCTGGTTGAGTCAAGTCAAAAACTATAAAATGAGAAAAAAGGAAAATAATACTAACCTTAAGCATGTTTCCTAAAGCTCCCTTAATCATTTCTAATTTTATTTATTTAGTTAGTTATTTAGTTAGTTATTTAATGTGTACACACATGTTGCCTGCATGTAGGTAAATGCACCCGTGTTGTGCAGTACCCACAGAGGTCAAAAGAGGCTGACAGATCGCGATCTCCCTGAAACTGGAGTTACGGACAGTTGTTAGCTGCCATGTAGGTGCTGGGATTCGAACCCAGGTCTTCTGCAAGAACAGTCAATGTTCTTAACTGCTGAGCAATCTCTCCAGCCCCAATTAATCATTTCTAACATCGTGAATTTAGTTTTCTACAAAAGTCCATAAAAATTAAAAGCACATATCTTTTTATTTCTTTTAATGGATGAGATTTGGGGATTCACTCATGTGTGCAGTGCTGCTGGGGTCTGCAGTTGATTGTGTTTTCATCAGCCCAGCATAGTTGACAGGTAATGGTTTCATACCCATTCTAAATAAAAGGAGAGTCCAGAAATGTTTCAGTGAACCTAAAAGAAACTTTGCCATGAGCATGCTCAAAATGACAGCAGTGTTTTCTCCATTGTCTTTTGTGGACTTTGTGGAAGACTTCAGTAGAAGTGTATTAGCCTTTAACTGTTGTTTACTCAAATGAAATGTTGGTTCCATCTTTACGACATTGCCAAGGTACATGTGATACCCTCGCTAGAAATGTCTATCTCCAGTGGGTGGTCCCTGACAGCTGATACGGTCTTGTTATCAGTCTGAAGCTTATGTAAGAAACTGTAAAACTTACTTAAGGACAACAGAGTGAAGACCCTCAGCAAGAGAACTGCAGCTTTAAAGCCCACGTTTGCTTACATCCAACGTGTGACTTAGACAACAGGACCCATCTTGATTCTGAATTTTAATAGCCAGGAACAAAAATCCATTTCAACACATACTTTGTGGTTTTCATGCAATTTCTCGGCCATATGTTTTCATGTGATGATCTGGAATGTACTTTGATTATAGAAATACACTTGAAACACACTTTCTAAAATACTTGAAGAATGACAGCATCGCATGGTCAGGTAACAACAGGTGTCACAGAGAAGACAAGGGTCTGCTTCCTATGTGTGGCTTTGCTACACCCAGTTTGCTTTGGCTGGTCACCTAAGAGCTCTAAACCAAGGGAAATAAATAATTGCTACTTTATAGTGTTTCTCCACAAATAAAATGCAATAATGAGTGTTCAGGTGCTGGGAAGTTTCAGATGTTTCTAAAATTACAGTTCACACTTAGTCATTGTTATAGTAAGTTTTCAAATATCCAAATATTAAAGAATGAAAATGAGAGATAGAGAATATTATTTATCTCTTCCTCAGCCATGAGCCTGTGTGTTTTCCTTGACCTTGATCTGCAGAAGAGGCCTCCTGGTGTGATGATGAAGACAAGATAGCACAGTGGCCTTCTTAGTGGGTGGCCAGGGCCCCCGTTATCAGAATCATCTCCATGTGATCCACCTAAGTCGTGAAAGGAAAACTCATGTTTTCAAGGTCTTTCATTCTGTGGTTAATATTCTGAGAACAACTAACAACTATTGAGATATGTGGACTGCAGTTAATATGTATTAACGCACAAATTCCCACCAAACAACCTCTTCGGTAATGCTTCCTGAACCCTGGAAGTGGCAATATAGGTATCCCATTTCAGGCTAAGAATTTAGCACTTTGACCAGTTATGAGTCTGCTCACTGCAAAAAGAAGCTTCTCTGACCAAAGCTGACAGCATTAATCTGTGGGCCTAAACATACTTATTTAGAAAGCAATTTGAAGGCGCTTCCCCAGTAGGACCTATGACCTCCCCAACTATGGACATTTGATCAGATTTACAGTAACAGATATGAATCCCTCCTTTGGAGCAGGCCTCTAATCCAATCAGAAATCAGTTGGTTGCCCCCAGAACACATTTGTAATGCATCAGTGGGCACATTTTGTCTGGCAGATTGGTAGTGCAGCACAGAAGACCCACAGCTCAGTTAACTGTTGATGGAAGCTCTCCTATGCAGCCTGTATGGCACCTTCCAGCACTCTGAGGGTCAGACCCAGCTTGATTTCAGTCTTGGGACTAGAGCGCCTGACATCTTCAGTAATAGGATCTTACCAGCTAGTTCTAGTGGGCAACCAACAGCAGTGGCAATAGCCTAGGTTGTTTTGGGAGCCTCAGGGGGCTCCCTGACCAACAACTCAGAGGAAATTATTGCTACCTGGCACTGGGTTTTCATTTAATAACATGTGCCTTCTTAGAATAGCTTTATCCATCCATGTAGTGTACCTCTGTTCAACCTGTATTTAAATTTTAATTAGCTTTCCAAGTATCAGGTTTCTTTATGCTTTTTCACACATCTTTAGTTTTAGATGCACATCCCACTCTCTCTTCCCCAACTCCCTACGTGACACTTAAACTTTCCCATCCCCAGTCTTGGCTTTTCCACCTCCATATCACTGCCCTCCTCCTCCAGTATTTTTAAATGTTTTTTAGGTCACCATTAATATTACTGTAGAAAGATAACTCTATTAGCAATTTATTGTAGCCGTCATAATGAATTTTATTTTATACAGTCATCATATGAATATATACATGGACTACATTACATATAATATCAACATAAAACATCGAGCTTTTTGGCAAAGCTGGGAATGTAACTCAGAGTTGCATCCTAGGCAAACATTCTACAAGTGGGCTACAGCACTGGCCCATAGAAGATTTTAGTTAAAACTTTCTATATGATATTTAGGCTTATGATTTTTTAGTTCTATATTATTCTGTCAGAAAAATCTTTGTAGCAATCTTTTTCCATGTTTAAAGAGATGTCTTTAGAGTATATTGCCAGAAATAGAATTGCTGAATTGAGAACTATAATAATTTTAAATTCTGGACATTTATGTTACCTTGTTTTGTTAAAAAAAAAGATTTTCAGTATACTGATCAAAACATTCTCTTTGAAAAGATCTTCAAATTTGATTACTAGAGACCCTGTATCTTTCCATATGTTTGTTAATCAAATGCATTTTTTAATGTCCTTTATCCAAAATGCATTGGAATCTTGAATTTAAGGAAAGTCTTTCATGCCTGGACATGGTGGCACCCATCTTTGAGCCCAGAACTCAAGAGACAGAGGCAAGCACACACTCTCACACATACTCCCCTAGAAGAAAACGCTTTCTAATCAAGCATTTTTTTATTTCATTTTGTAGCCAAAGAAACTCTACCAGATTTGGTTTCTATAATTCCTGACACAGTCCCAAGTACTGACCTTCTCATTGAAACTGCAGCCTCTGCTTGCTATACATTGAACAATATAATGCAAAATAGTTACCAGAATGCACGAGACCTTCTGAACACTGGCGGCCTACAGAAAATTATGACCATCAGCGCAGGCGATACGTAAGTCCCTTTGCTGTATCCCTTTCCCTGGCACGCTCCTGTATAAAATGTTCTTGCTGCGTGTGCATATCACTGAGTCCCATGGGCAACATGTCTACAAACAGCATCACAAAGCTGGGCTGCATTTGCTCTAGTCCTTGGAGATCAGGCAGAGGAAGAACTGAATTGGCCCAGCTACAGAGCCATCCATTCATTCTCTTCTAAAAGATCCAGAGAGTCAGGCTCCATAGTTTCTCTTAGTTGAATACTCCAGTGTTTTAGCTTCTCAAAGTCATGATTCAAGAACAGCAGGCTATAGGCAAAATGGGAATCCACCACACTTTATCTTCAAAATATTAAGTTCCAAGTAAGTACCCTACAATCAGCTTTCAAGCAACTTTATGAATATAAAAATCCTGGCCATTTCAGAGCTTTTTAGAACTTTGAATATTAGAGACCTACAACTTTCATGAATTTATTTATACAAAGCATCTCGGAAAGGCTCTAGAATAGTAAAAAGAGTGAGAGAGAGGAGAGAGAGAGAGAGAGAGAGAGAGAGAGAGAGAGAGAGAGAGAAATGCTGATCTGATTCTTCTTCCTTCCCTGTGAGGTTGCCAGTATGGGAGAGAAAAGCTGATGAATGAGCTCAGCATGTTCCCTCTTACAGCTTTGCTTTGTCTATCCTTGATTGCATGTTTACAGACTTAAAAATATTTTTGTTGATTTTTATTTTATGTGTATAAGCGTTTTGCCTGCATGTAAGTGTACCATGTGCATGCAATGCCCATGGAGGCCAGAAGAGATCACCAGATTCCCTGGAACTGGAGTTATATGGACAGTTGTTAGCCACCATGTAGGTGCTGGGAGCTGAACCTGAGTTCTCTGCAATAGCAGTGGTTCTTAACCACTGAGCCATCTTTCCAGTCCCTACAGAATTTTATGCTATAGGAAAAATAAACCCACCACCTTTGTTTGAAAAAGAAGATGCAGCCACATGCTAGTCAGGTCATAGAAAGAAATCTAAGAAGGCACTGATCTCTCCAGAATGGGAAGTATAGAGCACGTTTAGAAATGGAGCATCAAAGACCAGGGCTGGCACCAAATGCAGTGGTGACTTGGGTTTGTAACAGAGTAAGTTTTCCATCCGCTTCGTACTGAGACAAAGTGATTTCAAAACTATTTAACAAGTGCTGCCACAAGAATTTCTTTTATCAACTCGAAAAGCTACTTTGTCCCTACATTTCTAGGGCCCTTGAGTCTCAGGCATGTATGTTTTTGGTTATGTTTTTCTGCACTGGAATCTCTAAATGTTTAGCATAAATAACAAATGTAAATTATATTCCATAAGTAAATTTAAGAACTTAAAACATGTCTAAGTGTATATTCCTTTTAAAATAGTAGGGATTTTTCTCTACAAATCACTTAGTTATTAGCATCACCCTAGTCATTTATAAAAGAGGCTTTTTAAAAAATGTGAACGTGGCTTTCAGCACTTATCCCGTCATGTGATTGTGGCAGCTGTTAGAGCTGTACTGAGTAGGCACTGACTGAGAAGGGAGCCACAGGTATGCCTGCTCACTGACCTGGTGTTGTCTCTCATTTCAGCTATACCCCCAACAAGGCCACCAAAGCTGCTTCCGTCCTCCTGTACTCTCTGTGGACACACACAGAGCTCCATAATGCCTACAAGAAGGTAAGAGCACTCTCAAGGGTGCTGAACCAGATAAGAGGCCACTTGACCTGGGCCTAGTGAGAAATCACTAAACAGATGTATTTTCCTATGTGAGAATTGAGTTGACTTTCACATTTTTGTCTGCTTCTTCTGAAGGCTCAATTTAAGAAGACAGACTTTGTCAACAGCCGAACTGCCAAAGCCTACCACTCCCTTAAAGACTGAGGGACAGCAAAAATAGACTCAGAAATTTCAACTTCATATTTCTCCACTACGAAAAAAAACCCAGAGGAAAACACCTATTTTTCTACTACCCGACCCAGGAGACCTCAAAAAGCAAGCCTTGTTTGTATTCTTTTCTGTTCCCATGGTCCCTAAAATCTAGAAAATGAATAAGAAGAATGTGACATTTTTTAGGCATCCTGAAGACTTTTGCAAGTTAACCACCGTTTATACTCACTACAGGATCTGTTTTAACCTCTAGAAATAATGGGCTTCATTGTCCGAGCTTACACGTTTGTGATTCACGCAGCGTGAACATTAAAAGAATATGTGAGAAAGGACGTTGTATAACACAGACTTTCAGAAGTTTGTTTACACTGATGCCCTGTTTTGGTTCCATTTTCATCCTTCATCTGCACATTGCTTCTCAGTTGAGGCACAGGTGTGTGTTCTGTGCTGTTGGAGCAACAGAGAGGACAGGAAGTGTTCCCAGCTACCCAAGGGACTGTCAATAGCAAAATTGCTTACTTTGTGCTTGTTTTTATTTCCCTGGGTTCAATTTGTTTTACTTTGTTTTTTCTTTCTCTGATTCTAAGTGAATGTTAAGAAATTTAGATTAGAGAGAGCTGATGACAGTAAGAAAGGGAAGTTGAGAAGTGATCACGGGAGAGTTTAAAATGATTTTTAATAGGAAGGCAACTATTAGTGATGAACTTCCAAGTTTTCCAAGGGTTGTGTGAGACTTTTGCTCAGAGATACTTCACTGTGGTCATCAAAGATGTGACTTTCTAAACAGAGTCAGTGATCTGTCTCGAGCTTTCCACCCACCTTGATGAACTAGTATAAACCAGACTCTGTTCCTTAGCAAGATTCCAGGAGGAGCCAAGGGCCTCCTGGGCAGCCAGGCCAGCCAGAGGCACCGAGAGCAGCCCTTTTTGAGTCATAGTGTCAGTTTTGTTCACTTTTGTCCAACTTTCAAAAAATAACACAGGGTCACTAAGTCACACAAGTTTTTCCTTAGTTTAAGGCAAAGAAGCTGTAAAGGAGAATGGGAAGAAGTCATGCTGAAGAGGAATTAAGATGGTATCAAAAGCGGTCTGAGCTATGTGGGAAATACCAGCAGATGGGACTGCTGTCTAAGGAAGTGAATCTAAGAGAAATGGTTTGGAAACTGGCAGTTAAAATCATTAGTCCTCTTTATTTTTTGTGGGGGTGAATTTTGTTTTTGTTTATTTGCTTGAGACAGGGTCTCCCTGCAGCCCCAGATGGCCTGGAACTTACTTATATAGACCAGGCTGACCTTGATCTCACTGAGATCTCTGCCTGCATCTGCCTGCTGAGTGCTGGGATTAACAGTGTGCGCTGCTATGCCCTCACGTTAGTCCTCCCTCACGTTAGTGCCATAATTGTTTTAGGCTTTGGTTCTTTGAAGTCTGACATTGTTTACCATAAGGAAGGAAGAAAAGGAAGAGCCCTCAGCCGCTTAGGCTGGAAAAAGAAAATGTAACAAGTAAACTCCTATTTCTAATTTAAATGTGTACTTAATTCTCTATTTTTTTGGAACTTAAAAATATTTTCAACTTTAAAAGCTTCAGCTTAGCTAACTAACAAATTTATTTAGATACCAGTTTTTAATACTGAAGAGACACTGTATCTTTCACCAGATTTCCAGCAATAAGCATTTAGCATTGATGTACTTCTCCAGATAGGTGATACATGTTTAAAGGGGGGGGGGTCAGGTCATTTGTTTTTTGTTTTGTTTAGGGCCTTTTTTTTTTTGAGACAGGGTCTCCCTGTAGCCCCAGCTGTCCTAGAACTCACTCTGTAGACCAGGCTGGCCTTGAACTCACAGAGATCCACCTGCCTCTGCCTCCCGAATGCTGGGATTAAAGGCGTGCACCACCACGCCCAGTGCTTGTTTGTTTTCAATGCCTGCTTTTTAAAGGCATTCATGTAACCTTCAGTTACATTAAACACAAAATGATGCAAAAGTACCATTGCTTCCTGTGCATCTCTGTGTATCTGGCTTATCCATGGGGTATGTCATGTGACTGGTCTGACATTTGAAGATTTGACCTTGTAGCTTAAAATTCAGTTACTGAGCATTCACAGTTACTTATATTTATTACAAAATTAAAGTCTAAATTCTTTACAGAGAAGTATTTACTATAGTGACCAAAACATATATTAAAAAAAAAATGGAGAGACATGCAACAGTGTTTACTGTTGTTCGGTTTTCTGTATTGGATGGGTCTGAGCCCATGAGAAGTTAGCTGTTTGCCTTTCTGTCCTGCTTTGTCCCTTCCTCACACCACCTCCACCCTTACTCTGTCACCATACATAGGGAGGACCTAGTGTGGATGGACACCAGTGTTCACCACAGGCCCAGAGACAAGGCTCTTCTGTCCTGTCCTGGCCATGCTACCAACAGCACTAGAAGCATCTCATTCATTTGTGCTGTGAGCTTCAAAGGACCGCTCTTCAAGAATTCTAGTCTCTATGCTTTAGAAGGTTTCTGGCTGGGATTGCATTACAAAAACATTTGTTTTTACCAAATGGGAATGACCAAAGGATTCTCAATCAAGATAAATAGGAGATTAGATGTCAAGAGGGAAGAATAAACAGCCAGAACAGACATACCACCTTGAAATCAGATTGATCATCATCTACAGATACAAGTCCTTAGAAGAGTACATCCATAAATGTGCATATGATATGGCCATGAGAATCCCCCTTAAATACACAATAAACTTACATACTGGAGTGAGGAGGACTTTGGTACACATGTTCTTTGAACACAGATGCAGAAGCATCTTCAGATCATATAATCTCAGGGTTAGGAAGAAACACAGAAGTCCCCAAGTTGTCAAAGTATCTTCTTGCATCAAAAAAGACTCAGTCCTCGTGTGACAACAGGGAAGCATGCACTTATTCATTCAACTAATGACCAGTGTAACCACCCTTCAACAGGCCCATTTTACAACTTGGTCATGTGGTATTGAGAGATGTATTGAGGGAGGAGAAGCATATAAAAACCAACTTCTCAAAATAAAATTCTACTTTTACAGTCAATGCTTTAGTTTGCAATGGTACTTCCTGTATCACACTTACAAAATAAATACCAGTCTTTTAAGAACTAAATGAAAAGCTATTTGTCATTGCATACTCAGGAAAGAAAGATAAAAATGCCACATGTTAGCATAAGAGCTGTTTAAATATGAGCAGACGGGCAAACATTGTGAAAGCCATGGACTGGGACACTCAGCTAAAAAACAATCCAGTCATATTTAGCCTGATGCAGAGTTCTGTGTCTCCTTTTAAATGTTTAAAAGACCGCTGTGTGGAAGCTGACAGTCTTATTCTGACACAGCACAGATGACAGAATCAAGTCAGTACGTTGAGGCCGTCAGCAGAGAAAAGTGGACACACATAATAGCCTTGCAGCTTTTCACCCCTCTTTTCTGTTCCTTTATTTTGTGCTTGAGAAAATCTGAAGCACAGAGACAAATAACATTCCAGTCACAGAGCAGGGAAGGGAAGAGCGTCCTTGAAACCAAGGATTTGACTCCCCTCTAGAATTGTCCCTCAGACCAAGAGGGAAAAGTTCATGTCTGTGACCCTTGGAGAGCTGTAACACACTTATGTGTAAGATGTGACCTCACACATAAGAGGATGAGTTCTAGAAGCAGCTACCCTGCGCTCAGTCCATGGTGTTTCTCTAATAAGAGAAATAAGCTGTGGTAAGTTTACTATTTGCACCAAGTCTCACCTTTCCTTATCTGTAAGATGAGTTATTCTGAGGATTAACTGTTTTCATAAATACGAAGCACTGTCTCAAAGTATGTCACAAATGTTAAAGTTCCTTTGAATTCCTTGGGGTGGTCAGCTTTGTTTCTCAATCATCATTTGAATTTCTTTATGCAAATATGCTCCTACTAAAAGTGCAAACTCCCCCTCACACTCCTGCGCTCTCACACACTCCACTAACATTCATGCAGTCACACATACGTTGTCGTTCAGGAGTGGACTCACTCCCTCCTGCATTCCTATATACCCCTACACACTCTCCCCTCTACTCACATGCATACTCTATTTTTTCAAGACCAGGGAGGAGTAAAGAAAACAAATACAGGCTAAGCATGTTTTTAAATGCCTGTTCTTCAGAACTGAAGCCCTGTGTGGGTATCTGTTATGTGAAAATGAAATAGGCTAAACTTATGTTTGGGAAAAGGATGAGTTATACAAAGATCAAAAGTTTATTTGGCCATCCTTGGTGATGCACACCTTTAATCCCACCACTCAGGAAGCAATGGCAGACAAATCTCTTAAGTTCAAGGCCAGCCTGGTCTACATAGCAAAGTCAAGGCCAGCTGGGCTTGCACCATGAGACCCTATCTCAATAGTAGTAATAATAATAATGACAACAACAATAACAATTTTTAAAAAGATTCTCATTTGCAAGGCCTCAAACTCCCCTGAGCCAGGAGGCCTTGTGACATCTCCAAGTAAGGACAGAGTATTCTGAATGTCACAGACCAATTCTCAGAATCAGGATGGTCTGAGATAACTCTTGAGACTGTCATCTGTTGCAACAGGGATCTAAGGCAGAGTTAAGAAGACAAAAGACTGTATGAAAAGAGTTCAGAAGTGTGTGTGAAAGAGTACAGGAAATGTTTATCTGGTTCACAGTTCAGTTCATCAGGCTAAAACCTCAGTGAGGAGTATGCCATGCTAACTAACAGGAAACTGAAGCAGTAATTTTAATAACTTGAGAATCATTTTCTAAGCATTTTGTTTCATGTGCACCTACAGTGCTGCAAACCTACAGACAGGCAAATAACTTAGAGGCTAGATAATTTAGAGGGTATTTATTACTGAGAGAAGCAAGTCAAGGCAGCAGTAGACAACCCTACTGGCTGATCAGACTTCCCCATAAATCTCACATCAGTAATCAGTTAAAGACTCAGAAGTCTTTATTTTGCCTGTAAATTGTTCAAACAAAGAAACAAACTATTTTCAAGGAGTGAAAAGCAAGTCCAAATTTGCTGTTTTATGAAAACCATACATGGATGCTTTTCATACCAACAGCTAATCCTTTGGGTACTAGGAGGGTCATTTTTTCTGTGTTTAATGTTCGTATTTTATTATTTTTATTGAATTTTAAAAATTCCATGTATTTTATTATATCTGCATCCCCCTTACTACCCACCCTCTGCTCAATTTTATATATTCTATTTAATGCGTGCACACACACACACACACACACACACACACACACACACACACACACACACACACACACACACACACACACACACACACACACACACACACACACATAAAGTCCTATAGAGTCAAACTTATATCCCTAAATGCCTGTCAATATAGGTCCATCCAACTACAGTCTGGTTAACTGGTCTCACCCTTAAACAAGACTGACATTCCCCCTCCCAGCATCCATTGGTTGCCAATAGTTCCTCGGGTAGCAATGGGATTTCTTACCCACTTCTCCATATCTATGCTGGATTTTGTCTGGCTTAAGCCTACGTGGGACTTGTACATCCTTCACCATTGCTCTGAGTTCATACGAGTAACTGACCAGCTATCTGAAAACTGTTTCCTTGTGGTCATCCACCACCTCTGAGTCTTAGAACCCTTCCACTCCCTCTTCCACAATGAGTCCTGTGCCTTGGAAGGCAGAAGTTTGATATAGGTGTCCTATTCATTGGTGAGCACTCTGCAGCCTCTTATTCTTTGCACATTGGTCAAATGTGTGTATCTATGTTAATCACCGTATGCTGCATAAGGAATCTTCTCTGCTGAGAGTTGAGAGATGCATTAATCTATGGGCATAGCAATAAGTCAATAGGTGTCGCTTTAAAACTACACCTATTTAGCTGAATAATAGTATTAGGCTCAAATTCCTAACCCTGATATCAGTGTCAGATATCAGTGGTCTTCATGTTATTTTAATTATATTCTTCAGCATAATGGACACATTGAACACCTTGTCCTGTAGCTGAGGACTGGTGAGATACAACTCTGAGGTGACTGGTGAGATGCCCAGTGCCCACAGATCACTGAGACTGACTTACCCATGATGGAATGTTCTGGTTTCTACAGTCCTCTGCTTCTTCGAGAATGAGAAGTTAGCAACTATACAAAAACAGTGAAGGAATCCTAAACCACATGGATTATCTGGAATATGTCTCATAAAACAGGGAATTGGAGAAGCAGATTTTTAAGGCACCTTCATTATTAGCCAGAAGTCAAATAATAATTTTAAAAAACAAGCTGTAATAAAAGAGGGTAAATTCCCAGACAGAACTGGCAGTTCATCCCTGTGATTGCAGCACTTGGGAGGCTGAGGCATGACGACCATGAGTTGCAGACAAGCCTGAACTGGGTAACGAGACACTATGATAGTGAAAGCAGCAAAAAAGTAGGAGAAATGGACAAATCTTTTTCTTAGCAGCTTTTGTTCCTTTTTCCCCTTGATCTAACTGGGAGGTTTTAAAGTCCTGATTTATTTATTTTTAAACGGGGTCTCCCTGTAGCCAATCTGGCCAGGAACTCCCTATGTAGACCAAGCTAGCCTCAATCTCACAGAGATCCACTTGCTTTTTTTTTTTTTTTAAGGGTGGTGAGTTAGTTTGAAACCCTAATTAATTTTAAAAATAGATGTAATCTGTTTTAGTTGTATTGCTTTCACAACTCTATATAAGAATTATTTGTAAATTAAGCAACACCATTGCCTTTGGTGGCTCAGTACCTAAGATAACCTAACTCTACACCCCATTCTGTTTTTCCCTAACATCACTTTGGATGCTTGGTTTGAAATGGAATAACAAAAGAGTCAAAATGACTTAATAAGCTTTTATCTAATGGACCAAGAAGGCCAGTTTTAGTCTCCGGTTTGGTTATTTCAACAGCTCACTAAGCATATCAAGCATCCAGGTTATAAGGAGTGTGATGGTTCACACCTGTAATTCCAGCACTTTGGAGGTGATAACAGAAGAATGGCTGCAAAGTTGAGGCCAACCTGGTCTACGGAGCAGGTGCTAGGGCTATCCAGGGCTACATGGCAAGACCCTGTCTCAAAACAAACAAACCAACACATAACAAAAAGGTAGAATCCAGTTTTCTGGGCTAGAGATTTAGTTCAGTGGGGCTTTCAGCAAGGCCTGGGCTTCATCTTCAGCACCACTAAATAAATAAATGAATAAATAAATCCAGGTACCTTCTTCCTGCCCAGCCATCTTCACAGTGTTGGCATTTGCCTTCTCTGTGATCTCTTCATGTTTACAAAGTGGTAATGAGCAGCTCCAGACACCCCATTCTCAGACAGCAATGACTAAACACTAGAAGTGTAAACATTTCTTGTATTCCTTCATTTTAATAAAACTTTCATAGGAGCCTGTATCAGTAGTGTTCCTAGACGCTCACACACTCTCACTTTTTATTGCCCAAAACAACATGCCTCCCTTTTTTTTTTAAGTGTGGGGGATCAAACCCAGGACCCACTACATATAGGCAACTGCTCTGGCACCGAGCTGCACCTCCAGTCTGCACAACCATTCCTAAGCCAGTTCTTGGCAGAAAGTAAAATTCCCCTACTAAAATTCCCTTAAGATAATCATATTTCACCCAAGGCTAAGCATTACTGCCCTGAGATTTGTGGATGGGGATTACCTGAACATCAAGTAATTGGTGTAATTAAAGGGGGCTGTAGAGTGATCAATGCGCATCCATACTATACATAGAGATACTCAGAGAAGGACGAATTCCTCAGAGTTTAGCAAACAGATTTCCTCTGCCTATAATAAAACCATATTCTTTCAAGCACTTTGGGTGTTTCAACTGCGTTTTTCTACTATGCTTGTTGCACTTCATTGAGGGCAAACCCCATGAAAGTTGTGGCTAAAGAATGGAGAGAGAGAGAGAGGAGGGAGGGGGAGAGAAGAGAGCTAGGAATGGCAGCTAACCTGAGAAGACTAATAACCCAGATAATACATAATAAAAGATGCTCAACTGAACAAGAGGCAGAATAAAGTGAGGCCACTGCCTGCTCATTTCTTGCCAGTCACCATTCCTCACCTTTAAGTAATAATTATGGAATGAGAAATTCAACTTTTATTGACAAAATTTTCTTACAAGAATGTCAACCTGTTCCTGAATTTGGAATCTGCAGTTTGCTCACTGAGACAGCAGGTGTGGGAGTACATTAGCCCAGTGTGGAGCGTGGGAAATGTAAACAGAAGGGATTATCTTCCATCAGAGGCTTAAATAAGACAAAACCCCATTTAAAAAAAAAAAATTAAAGAAGATGCTTGGCAGAAGTTCCGATTCCTCCAGAATTCCTTCAACACTTCATGGAATCAAAACTGTGCTCAAGGCTACTTGATCTAATCAAAACTGCATTCTATAGTGTCAACATGTCTCTTTAAATCAGCCATTCATGGTGGGCTAGAGATATGGCTCAGTGTTTAAGACTACTTTAGCTACTGTTGCAGAAGAATCTTGAGTTCGGGTCTCAGCACCCACATGGAAGCTCACAACTATTGGTAACTCCTGTTCCATGGGATCAGAAGCCCTTTTCTGGCCTGGATGGGCATCAGGCATACACATGGTGCACATACATACATGCAAGCAAACATAAAAATAAATAGCTCTAAGCCAGACATGGTGGAACATGCCTTTTATCCCAGCACTTGGGAGGCAGAGGCAGGGGATCTCTGTGAGATCAAGGCCAGCCTGGTCTACATAGCAAGTTCCAGACCAGCTGAGGCTACAAGGAAACCCCTGTCTCAAAAAGACATGAGTGAATGGATTAATGAATGACTATGTAAATAAATAAATCTAAAAGAAAAGTTTTAATTAAAAAGTCAGGAGTCATGTATGAATGTGAGGCAGAGCTCTGACCTTCCAGAAAGAGGCACAGGACTCCTTTGTACTAGGAATAAGAGCCCAGCAGGACCTCTGCTGGATGTGCTTGTCTGCTTGATTGGCAGAAGTAAAGTTTTGCCTTGCCCAGATACTTTGGATTGTATGATCGTTTTCTTGAGCACCCAAACTATTTCCCACAGGAGATCGTGGGTTTGAATTCTGAGTTTATTTCTCACAGCTCTGTGACATTGGGAACTTAAACTTTCTGGTGTGGGTTTTACCTCATTGCTTCATAGCATTGTGGAGAGAATAATCTCAAAATGCCAAGCACCCTAAGTTTACAATAAAAGGTAGTGATTATTTCCTCCCTCTCGTAGACCTGGCTACTACCCAGTGATGCCTGGGTTTCACTTTCTGGTACTTCTTCCCCATGTTCATACCATGTTTTTCATAGGGCCCTAGAGATCATCTTAGATCATGAAGCATTAAGAGAAGAGGGCAAAGTTCCCTGAGGAATTGTGTCCCGTAGCTTCAAATTTCAGTCACCTCTCTGGTCTGTTATCTACATCCTAGTGTCCTTGACACATCATACTCATCAGAACTCACTGGAAACCCAGTCAGGGGAATCTACCAGACATGGAGAGTAGCCAGACTGCCCTTCTAACTGCTCAGGTTGCAGCAGGACATACTGTGACCTCAATTCCCCAAGTGGAAACCCTGGACATGTTTTCTTATACTTAAAAAATAATAATTTGTGTCACCCAAGGCAAACAATGGGCTTGTTCTGCCCAGCAGTAAATAGTAACTTCTTTTTCTAAAAAAAAAAAAAGCCCTGATATTTATTTTAAAAGGAAACATTTGCAGCAGAGTGAAGGCACATGACAGTCCCTGACCTTGTGACTGTAAGCAACTACATAGTGCATCAGCTCCATAGAGCCCTGCCTGAAGACATACGGTACCTTTTCTCCTTCATTTACCCTTCCAGGTGTGCCAAGGCCATCTGCCTGGACAAGGGTGAAGGCCACATGTCATATGGCGGCACAGCTTTGGACTTCTCATCTTCAGACATTACACACATGTAAGGAATAAAGTTTTTTGTTTTAATGTGTGTGAGTGTATTGCTTGCATGTGTGTAAGTGTACTTGTGTCATGCAAAGCCCATGGAGGTCAGAAAAGAGCATAGGATTCCTCTGGAACTGGAGTTAAGGATGGTTGCTAGCCATCATGTGGATGCTGGGAATCAAACCCGGGTCCTCTGCAAGAGCAGTCAGTAGCCTCTGGGCTGTCTTTCCAGCCCAGGAATAAAGTTTTATTGGATTGAAGCCACTGCTATTTTATGAGGTAGGTGCTGGAAATTGAATCCAGACCCTTGTGTGTGGTCAGCACATATTCTATCTATGAGACATTATTTTATTTTTTATAACTCACAATCAAACTTAAGAAAACAGCAAAAAAATGTGCTGGAGGTATAGCTCAGAGGTAGAGAACTTGTTTGAAGTATGTAAGGCCCTTAGTTTGACCCCCAGTACCACAGGAAAAAAAATAAAATCCAGACCCAGAAGGTGCAGGGACTCTGTCCTAGATCATAATAGCAATTGTAAGGTAAAGCTGCTGGAAAGAATACACAGAAAGAGAATTGAGTTCGCTGAGTTTAGATCCTTTTAGCCTCTTTACAAAGCAGTCTTCAATCATGTTCAGAAAGTAATTCTACTAAACAGATACATGCAAAGCTGCACAGGAGCTGAAAGACACAGACTTTGCCTAATAGTGTCAGATTTCCCTTAGAAAATGTCTACAAGAGAAATAAAATATAGTACATGAAACAATCTATAAAACAATGTGAGTAGCCACGGAACAACCTAAGTATCTGTTAATGTATCTGTTAATGGATGCCTAGAAAGAGAAGTTGCACACACAACAGAATCTTTTTAAAAACGAATACAGCAGATATTTTTATTCTGAAATCACATGTATGTTTTATACGTAATGTAATTATGTATACATTACATATATGTATCTATTTGTTTCAATCAAAGTATTAGTTACTGATTTTTCAGTTGGCAATTTCTAGGAATTGGGAAATTTAGCTTCCTTCATGATCTACCCTTTTTTTATTAACTGAGTTTTAAATTTTTTAAATCACATTTTTATTTATTTTGTTTGCACACTTGTGTTTGTGTACATGCATGTGATGTGGGTGGGTGGATGGGTGCATATGTGTGCATCCGTAGCGGTCAGAGGACAACTTGTGGGAGCTGATTGTCTCCTATCGTGTGGATCTCAGGGATCCAGCTGTCATGTCATCAGGCAGCAGTGCCTTTACTCGACCTAACTGAGTTTTTAATGTTATAAAATGATTTTCAGTAGCTCATGAACGTGTTTCAAGTTCAGCTGAAAATCTGCTTCTTTTTACATATTAAATCTAGTGATTTTTTATGCAGTTTTTTTAGGCTTAAATCTATTCATTATCATTTGTGTGTGTGGTGTGTGTGTGTTTATGTGATGTGTGCATGATGTGTGTATGAGGTATGATGTGTGTGATGTGTTTGTGTGTCCGTGTGTGATGTGTATGTAATGGGGGCAGGCATGAGCATGCCACAGCATACTTGCACAGGTGAAAGGTCAACTTTGGAGTCAGTGCCCTTTTAGGAATCAAATTCAAATTCTCAGGCCTGAGCAGCGGGCACCTTTACCTGCTGAGCCATCTTGCTGGCCCTTAGTAAAGTTTTTATTTAGTCTTTGATTGATGTTTTAATAAGCATTAAACTTTTTATTTTATTTTCATTATTGGTGTGTGTAGGGACATGCATGTGCTTCAGCACACATGTGGCAGTCAGGGGACAACTTTTAAGGAGTCAGTTTTTCCTTCTACCATAGGATCCTGGGATCAAACTCAGCTCATCAGGTTTGTACAGCAAGCACTTCTACCCACTGAGCCTTCTCACAGGCACTGTAAGTAATAAATTTTATAAGTACTTTACCATAAATAGTCAACACTTTAATTGACTAACTTTATTTAGATATTTTAAACTATATTAATAATTACAAAATCTCTGTGTATCTCAAGGCCTTCATACACGTAACAGAGTGGACCCAATATTTAACAAAGCAAGATTGTCTAAGCAGTTAAATGCTACATATAAACCTGAGAACCCTCTGAATAGAGAAGTAATACATCTGATTCCTTTAAACATTCAAATACATTGCTTTTGATTTTTAAAAAAATTTTATTTTTTATTTATTGTTTTTATTTTATGTGTATGAGTGTATTGCCTTACATGTATGTAAATGCACCCGTGTCATACAATGCCTGTGGAGGTCAGAAGAGGGCATTGGATCCCCTGGAACTGGAGTTACAGATGGTCGTTAGCCACCATGTGGGTGCTGGGAATCGAACCCAAGTCCTCTGCGAGAACAGCCAGTGTTCTTAACCTCTAAGCCATCTCTCCAGCCCCTATTTTTATTTTTTATGTGTATGAGTGTATTGCCTGCATGTATGTAAGTGCATCTATATCATGCAATACCTGTGGAGGTCAGAAAAGGGTGTCAGATCCCCTGGAACTAGAGTTATGGATGGTTGTTAGCCACCATATGGATGCTGGGAACTGAACCCTGGTCCTCTGCAAGAGTAACCAGTGTTCTTTTGTTTGTTTTTCTTTTCACGAATTTCTTTTCTTTGTTAAAATGGTTATCAGTGATACTGATTCTAAAAATCTTTTCAGGAACTGGTGAAACAGAAGGTGAAACATCAACTGACAAAACAACAAAAATCAGCTGTTAGACGTCGATTGCAGAAAGGAGAAGCAAATGTGTTTACCAAGCAAAGGAGGGAAAACATGCAAAATATTAAATGCAGTTTGGAAGCGACCAGCTTTAGGGGAGACTAATATATTTTATGATCTTTTATATTTCTGATATATATTTTTAAGTTACTGTAATTCTATTTTTGCCACCTTTGGTCTTTGGCCCAAGGCCACATATAAATGGAGAAATAAACCTTCAATCGATAAATTTCACTCATTATATGTCTTCTGAAGAGAAACTTCACAGCAATTTTGCTAGGTAATCTATTTTGTTTAAGTTCTTCAGGTTACTGCTGAATTTGCTAAAATAATTTGTTTGAAGTAACTTTATTAGAGGTATCTGCATTTTTTGAAAACACCAGTATCATTTTTATTTTGGTGTTTGGTCTCTCCTTGAGCCCTTTTGGGATTCAGATCCTATTTTTACACTAATAGAAACAAAGCAAGCTGTAGTGCGGTGTTCTTTCTTTCTCCTTTAGTCTTAAACTTAGATGTTACTAGTTGAAGCACTTGATTTTTAGGATTACATGAGACAGTGCACATAAAGCATGTCTTGTCACATCGCATTCAGTAAGGCACAGCTATTAGGACAATGGCATTATCTCAGAAGTTCTGCTAGCAAAATTGCTTTTTGTTAGGCCGTTGGGAAACTTGACAGCCCTTCTCTTTGTTTAGACTTTAGTGGTAAGGATAAGCCAGTCAATAGTTAATAGATGAGCCTACAATCTCTGTGATGCTGTTTGCATTGGCTCTGTGGTCTTGGGAAAGAAACTTGACCGTAGTTCTACCAGGATTTTAGTTGTTGTCAGTCAGCTCTTATACAGGTCGGTGTCAAAGTGTGGTTAAGGGTGGAGATGGGAGGATAAAAGAAATAAGAGTAAAATGTTCTTCCTCGTTTTCTTATATGACTGAGTCCAGAACATGTTCCCACCTCAACACTAAGAAGAATTTAGTGCAAGAAAAAAATAAAAATCGTCGTCCATTCCTCCAACACTGTAATTCAGCAAGACCCAGAAGAGTATACACCAGATGCATGGTCCCTTCAGCATCCCAGAGCAGATGAGTAGACGGAGCTTATGATTACGGTCAGGGAGAAATGACCACTAGATGGCAATCTACCCCCACATGACCAACAGGATGTCCTTAAATTACTTGCATCAGGGGGAATGATAAACCAGAAGGAATATAGTGGATGCTTTTCCATGATATAGACTTCAGATTCCCCTTCACCTTAAAACTACTATTCGCTATTTGCAACAGATCGTTATCTTAATTCATTTACGTATTTGGATACAAGATCCAATTCCTTTAAAAATTAACTAGACTGATTTTGGAAGTATTTGTAATTTTTTTAAATTTTAAATATTTAAGTTAGGTGTTCATTTTTATATTCTGTTAAAAGTATTTTTGTACTGTAAAAGAATGTTGAAGACAGACTAATAGGACCACATAATGTTTATTTTGGCGTACATTTTCTTTTTCTTTTTTTCTTTCTTTTTTTGTTGTTATACAATCATTTATTGTGTGTAAACACTGTTTCCAGTATGGTTCTTAGGTGATTTACAGCTATTGTTTTAAGTCTTACAGCAGTCCTGCTAGGGAGGTGGGTGTGTTCGACAGCTTTTATGTCACTGACAAAGTACCTGAGGTGAATCAAGTCAAGGGAGGAAAGATTTACTTTGTCTCAGGGTTTTAGTCCACGGCCACTTGCCTATGTGTGTCTGAGCCTATGATGAGGCATTTTATCCTGGTGGAAGAAAACTGTTCACCTCGTGACAGGAAGGAAGCAGAGAGCCAGAAAGGAAGAGACTGAGCGGAAATGTACTCTTCAAAATCACGCCCCCCTCCATGATTTACGTCTTCTGGATAGGCCCCACCTCTTTTTTAAAATAATTTATTGAGAATTTCATACAAGCATATAAGGTGTTTTGATCAAATAGATGCCCACTCCAACTCCTCCCATACCTCCCCATCACTTTTTTCTGATAACTTCATGTACTCTTTCTTCCTCCTTTCTTTTTTTAATGGGGCTTTTTCCTATTCTAACATTCCCCCCTCCTGAAGAGGTAACCCTAAAATCTTTTAAGGATTAGATAGACGCTCCCAAATACTTTAGACATTTTTGGCCTTTGGAATGGAGTATGTTGCTAAGAGGGCAAAGGACATTGTGGATTTTAGCCAAGAAAGTGGCTACTTTCCTTTGGGGTCTTTTTACCCTAACTTCCTAGCCAGTTCCTACCTTCTATTCTTATCACACCATCCTCTGAAGAGGTTACCCAACTTGCAGATAGGGAATGGGAACACAGACGGCTCTGGCTGCTTCCATGCTGAACAGGGATGCAGGATGAGGCAACTGGGTACCCCTTCAGGGTCTATCTAAAAGACACCAAAATT
>NW_008334929.1:587885-590299 GCF_000622305.1 Nannospalax galili | reverse complement strand
ATTCAGGATTTGCTTTCAGGTATAGCTGTTGGAGTGGTTAAAATCAGTGTCAGTTCCCTCTCAAAGGCTTCTAGATAGGGGGAGAAAACAACTTTGGACATCATTTTAGAAATAGCAGGTTGTCTCCCTTAGCTACAGGTGGGCACTACGGTATTGCACACCAAGATTTGAAGTCTTACATATGAGCAGCACTTTCTGATTAGGAACAAAATCACCAATGAGAAATAATTGTCTAAATAACTTTTTATATGGACTTAACACCTAACGTCTGGGAAGTGTAATCCCTTGAACTCTTAAAGAAGTATACTGATGACTTTACTCTTTGGTTATACTTTCCTTTTGGGTTTTTAAGACTGTACATTTGGACCAAATATATCAATTTATCTTTACACTTAAGGTCATTTGAGGTTCTGTTCTTCAGGGGTCACATGAGCTTAGGAGGAGCTGCTGGCTCCTTTCTTTTACCAGTTCCATCAATGTGAAGATAAGTCAAAGGTCCTGCTCAACCATGGCTGCTTCACTTGGAAACATGGATGAGATATTTCCTCTGAGCTGACCCGCCTCTTTGTAGACTGGAAACTGGTTCAAGTCCATCTGATGGGGTCTCCATGGCCTCCCTGAACAAGAAGACAGGTGACTCACAGTTACATGACATTTTGAGAGATGTTTCATAGTCCCCTGGAACTTAGTTGACCTTGGAGGGCAAGGGGCAAAACTGTCCTTTAAGTCCCTCTGACCAGATTAGTTATAGGCCTCAAAGTATGGCTGTTAAACATCCAGTAAGGTTAGTTTCAGTAGTCTGGTACTTTTAATTACCATGTGCTATGTAGATAAAGCTTGAGTAAAAGACCACATAGTCTCAGATAAACCTTGACTACATACATATTTTTTTCCTTAAACTAGTTGACTAAACTATGACCTTAGAAATTTTAAGATTATGTATATATTATTTTTGTCTCATCCTTTATATATCATAACAAACTTATAAAGACCTTTATCACTTGCTTAGGCTTTCTCATTTTTTCTGTTATTTTGGAAACTATTTCCATTCCCATATCCTTTTTAAAAAATTATTTATTTAATAACCATGTAATTAGAAGAAGCATTTCATTACAACAACATTGAGATGCATCTCTTTCAAAATTGGCTGTAAATTTTTAGGTATATAGTTGAATTAATGCAGTCATACAATATTGTTCTGTGTCTAAACCCTATAAGAGATAAAATTAAATGAGGTTTTAAACTTTAAAAAAAAGATCTCCGATCTCCATTTCATTATTAAAATACAGTTTCATACAGAAAATTTCATTTTTAATACAATTGACACTAAGATGCACACGTGTTTCTAATCTCTATATATTATTACTAGTTACAGTGGGTTACTTTCTGAGCTCCTTGGTGTCTGAGCATGGATATAAAGTCATCAGGTAGATTTCAATGGTAATGTTTTTCACATCTACTAATTATTAAGGAGCAAACTTTTATGCTTTGAAGAAATTTATTTATTTATTTATTTATTTGTTTATTTATTAATTTATTTTTACACCCACTTCCCAGATAGCATGCTCCTATAACCTCCCTCCCCCGACTAGAGCCCTTATACTCTGATATCCCTGCTACTGTCTGCTGTGTTGTCGACACCCCCAGCCATTCCCCACTACTTGCCCTTCTGGTGAACGTAGTCAGAATATATAGAGGTCTTTGTTTAGGAGGGTCAGCTGTTCCTCATCTAGCAGTAATCAGCTGTCAATATTTCTTTGGATAAGATTGGGGTCTGCTGTTCATTTTCCCAGTTCTATGCTGGGTTACTATCTGGGAGTCCCTTTGGACTCTGAAGAAATTATATTGGCCCCTTTAATCTTTGGTTATACTTTCCTTTTGGGTGTTTAAGGCCATACAGTTGGTCCAGATAAACCGATTTATTTTTACTCTTAAGGTCATTTAGGGAACTGTTACACAGAGGTCACCTGGGCTTGGGAGGAGACCCTGGCTCCTTTCTTTTACCAGTTCCACCTATGTGAAGATAAGTCAAAGGTCTTGCTTGACCATGGCTGGCTTCACTTGGAAGCATGGAGGAAATGATTCCTCTGTGTTGACCCTCCTTTTTGTAGACTGGACACTGGTTCAAGTCCATCTGGTGGGGTCTCCTCAGCCTCCTTGATCAGGAGGACAGGTAACCCACCATCATTGTAGGACATTTTGAGAGATGTTCATAGTCCCCTGGAACTAGTCGACCTAGGAGGGCAAGGAGCAAAAACTGTCCTTTATGTCCCTCTGACCAAATTATTATAGGCCTCAAAGTATGTCTGTTAAACACCCAAGAAGGTTAGTTCCACCAGTCTGGTATTTTTAATTACTGTGTGTCATGTAGATAAATGTTGGGCAAAGACCAGTTGTTCTCAGATAAACCTTAC
>NW_008334929.1:585767-587325 GCF_000622305.1 Nannospalax galili | reverse complement strand
GTGACCCTGCTTGGCACTCTTTTAATGAATGAGCAAAACCATCCACAAGCCCAATTGTGACCATGTTTAGCGATCATGCTCAGCTGAATTCTTGATGATGGTATTTATTTCATGCAGAAGGAACTTCTGCATATCATCATCTTATTAAAAGAGTTCTGCACACTGTTTTCCATGGGGGTTGAACCAGTTTGCAGTGTTCCCCTTTCCGCACATCTTCTCGCACATTTGGTATCATTTGTTCTCTTGATCTTAGCCAGTCTGATTGGGGTAAGATCAACTCTTAAAGTGCATTTAATTTGCATTTCCCTAATTATTAGTGATGTTGAACATCTTTTAAGATGTTTCATAGCCATCTTTACTTCTTCTTTTGAGAACTCTCTGCTCCTTAGCCCATCTTTTAATTGGGTTGCTTCTTGTTTTGGTTCTCTGTTTTTGAGTTCGTTATATATTCTGGTTATTAAACCTCTGTCAGATGTGTCGCTGGTGAAGATTTTCTTCCATTCTGTGGCTTTTCCAATTGCTTCCCTGGCTGCCTTCTTTGATGTACAGAAGCTTTTTAGTTTAATGAGGTCCCGTTTGTTAATTCTTGCCCTTGTTTCCTGAGCAATTGATGTCCAGTTTAGAAAATCCTTTCCTACACCTGTATCTTGCAGGTTTTTCCCAATGTTTTCTTCTAATAGTTTCAGAGTTTCAGGCTTTACATTGAAGTCTTTGAGCCATTTGGAATTGACTTTTATGCAGGGTGAGTGATAGGGGTGTAGTTTCATTCTTCTACAAGTAGAGATCCGGTTTTGCCAGCACCACTTGCTGAACATGCTGTCTTTCCTCCAGTGAATATTCTTGACCTTTGTCAAATATCACATGACTGAAATTGCATTTACTCATATTTGTGTCTTCAATTTTGTTCCATTGGTCTATGGGTCTATTTTTGTGCCAGTGCCATGTTTTTTTTTTATGTCTATAGCTCTGTAATACAGCTTGAAATCTGGTATAGTAATCCTCCCAGCATTGCTCTTAGTGCTCAGGGTTGTTTTGGCTATCCGAGGTCTTTTGTGCTTCCATATGAATCTTAGAATAGTTTTTTCCAATTCTGTGAAAAATGTCATGGAGGTTTTGATTGGCATTGCATTGAATCTATAAATGACTTTTGGTAGGATGGTCATTTTCACAATATTAATTCTTCCAATCCATGAGCATGGGAGGTCCTTCCATCTTCTGATGTCTTCCTCAATTTCTTTCTTTAAAGATTTAAAATTTTCATTGTGGAGATCTTTAATGTCTTTGGTCAGGTTTATTCTGAGATTTTTTTTTGCAGCTATTGTGAATGGGAGTGTTTCCATGTGATCTTTCTCAAATTGCTTGTTATTGGTATATAGAAAGGCGATGACTTTTGTAGGTTAATTTTGTAACCTGCCACTTTACTAAACGTGTTACTCAGTTCTAGGAGTCTTTTGGGGTGGAATTTTTGGCATCCCTTAGATATAATATTATATCACCTGCAAAAAGGGGTAATTTGATCTCTTCTTTTCCAATTATTATTCCTTTAATTTCCTTCTCT
>NW_008334929.1:585240-585651 GCF_000622305.1 Nannospalax galili | reverse complement strand
TGTTAGCTGTGGGTTTGTTATATATGGCTTTAATTATGTTGAGATATGTTCCCTCCAGTCCAATTCCCTCTAGGACTTTGAACATAAATGCATGTTGAATTTTGTCAAAGGATTTCTCTGCACCTATTGAGATGACCATGTGGTTCCTGTCTTTGAGCACATTTATATGATTTATGATGTTATTGACTTAGGTATATTGAATGATCCCTGCATCTCTGGGATAAAGCCGACTTGATCATGATGGATGTTCTTTCTGATGTGTGTCTATATGCGGTTTGCAAGTATCTTGTTGAGAATTTTTGCATCTGTGTTCATTAAGGATATGGGACTATAATTTTCTTTTTTTGTTGTATCTTTACCAGGCTTTGGTATGAGAGTGATGCTGGCTTCATAGAAGGAATTTGGAAGTTT
>NW_008334929.1:583109-584941 GCF_000622305.1 Nannospalax galili | reverse complement strand
CATCCATCCATTTCTTTTAGATTTTCAAATTTAGTAGCATATAGGTTTTTAATGTATTTCCTTATAATGTTCTGTATCTTTCTGGTGTTGTGATGTTTCCCCTTTCATCTCTGAGTTTGTTGATTTGGAGGCGCTCTTTCTTTCTTTTGGTTAACTGGACTAGTGGTCTGTGAATCTTGTTTATCTTTTTAAAGAACCAGCTCTTGGAATTGTTGATTCTTTGTTTTGTTTTCTATGTTTCAATTTCATTAATTTCTGCCCTGATTTTTGTTATTTCTTCTTGTCTGCTGGGTTTGGGTTTCATTTGCCCTTGCTTTTCAACTGTGTTGAGTTGCAATGTTAAGTCATTTATTTGTGTTCTTTCTGAGTTTTTGATGTAGGCACTTAGTGCTATAAACTTCCCTCTTAGGGCTGCTTTCAGAGTCTCCCAGAGGTTTTGTCATGTTGTTTTGTGCTTTTCATTTAATTCCAGGAATACTTTTATTTCTTTCTTAATTTCTCTTTTGACCCATTCATCATTCAGGAATGTGTTTTTTAATACACTCTTCAGGTGTTGATTGTAAGCTTTATTGCATTGTGGTCTGACAGAATGCATGGAATTATTTCAATCTTTTTGTATTTGTTGAAGTTTGTTTTGTGCCTCAGTACATGGTCGATTTTGGAGACGGTTCCATGGGGTGCTGAGTAGAAAGTATGTCCTTTGGTGCTTGGGTGGAATAACTCTGTAGATGTCTGTTAAGTCCGTTTGATATAAGGTATTGTTTAATTCAGATGTCTCTCTGTTAACTCTCTGCCCTGTTGACCTATCTAATGGAGACAGTAGGGTATTGAAGTCCCCTACTATTAATGGGTTGGGACTAATCTGTGTCTTAAAGTCCTGTAGTATTGTTTTGATGAAGCTGGGAGCACCAGAGTTTCATGAATATATGTTCATGATTGTAATATTTTCTTGATTCATTGTTCCTTTGATCAAAATGAAGTGACCCTCTTTGTCTCTTCTGATTAGTTTTAGTTTAAAAATCTATTTTGTTAGATATTAGAATTGCTACGCCTGCTTTTTTCTTAGTACCATTTACTTGGCTTTTTCAGTCCTTTCATCTTAAGGTAGTGTCTGTCCTAAAAAGTGCGATGAGTTTCTTGCAGACAACAAAAAGATGGGTTTTGTTTCTTAATCCGTTCACATAGTCTGTGTCTTTTGACTGAGGAGTTCAGTCCATTAATATTTAAAGTTATTAATGAAAGATGAGTATTGAATCCTGTCATTTTTATTTCTGTTACATTCTCGATATAGCTGTACTTTTCCAGTTATATCTTTGTTGGATTTCTTTCCACAATCCCTTGGGTCTAGTCAGTCCTTTCTTCAGCTCTTTGTATTGCTTCCAGAACTCTCTGAATGGCTGGTTTTGTGGGCATGAATTCCTTTAGCCTATTTATGTCATGGAAGATTTTTCTTTCCCCTTCGACTACAATAGACATTTTGGCTGGGTATAGTAATCTGGGTTGGCATCTGTGGTCATTTAAAACTGGGAATACTTTGATCCAGGCTCTTCTGGCTTTCATAGTTTGTACTGAAAAGTCAGCTTTAATCCTAATGGGTTTTCCTTTATATGTGACTTGTTATTTATCTTTTGCACTTTCAGAATTGTCTCTTTGCTTTGCACGTGTAGTGTTTTTACTATGATGTGCTGTGGAGAGTTTCTTTTCTGGTCCTGTTTGTTTGATGTTCTATATGTTTCTTGTATTTGTATGGGCATGTCTTTCTTTAATTTTGGGAAATTTTCTTCTATGATTCTGTTGAAGATCTGGTCCATGCCATTATCTTGGGATTCTTC
>NW_008334929.1:579845-582595 GCF_000622305.1 Nannospalax galili | reverse complement strand
CTGGTTCATCTAAGCTTCCGGTTCTCTCTTTTGATTTTATATTGTAGTGGCTGTATTGCTTTTGTCTTCAGGAGTTCCCACAGAGGCCCAAGTCAGATCAGGGTCAGATGTTTTCAGGCTTTCTCCTAAGGTCTGGATCCCTCCAGGAATGATTTTAGCCTCAGGAATTTAGGAGTTGGACTGGCCTGGGAGCCTGGCCCAGGAAAGATGCTGGTCTAGGGCAGCTGGTGGCCATGCCACTCAGAGATGCAAAGGCAGATGAGGTGGGAAGAGGCCCCAAGGACTCCTGGGGACTGCACTGAGGAGTTGGGTTGGTCTGTATGCAAAGGATCAGGAAGAGGAAAGGTCAGCCCCCGCATCCCAGAAAGAGGCTGGTGGGTGGTGCAGGCCCAGGCAAGCAGAGGGAGGTGAGGGCGGGGCCAGGCCCAGAAGCAGTGCTCCTGGGGCCCAGAGAAAGCACTACATTGGTCTTGATGAAAAGGATCAGGAAGCAGTATTGGTTCCCCAGGTGTCTGGGGCCCCAAGACAGGGAATGGGGCAGGCCCCAAACTAGGAGGAGAGACCAGAGGGGGAGATGGGAGAGTGAATGAGGCTGGGGGAGTCAAGGCAGGGAGGGCGTAATGGACTTCCCCAGAGAGAGGCCTGCGAGTAGGAGAGAGGCCTGCAGCGGGTCCTGCAGGCACAGGGAAGCAGAGCTCCCATATCCTTTTAACATCTTTTACATTCTCATTTTCTTTTTTTTTTTTTAATAATTATGAGACATAATGGAATTAACAAATTTTCCATCTGTTGTGAGACTTTATTTCCTGGGGATACTAAGCAATGCTTCTTCCCTTCTAAGTTTCTTCTGTCAAGCCAATGTTTCATTAAGGTTTTACTGGGGAACCAATGAATTTACTGAGCTTACTTACCGAGATAACTGAGGGGTTCCTGAGGTGTATGTATGACCTGAGGGAATGCACACTAGAAAGCCTTTACCCAGCATGGGTCATGCCTTCTCTTCCTAATCTTCCCCAGATTGTATATTTTAGCCCTCCCCAAATCCAGGAGATCATGTGTGATTAGGGCCAAATTATATACAGTTGGCTGGGAAGAGTGGCTGGATACTCCAGTGAGGGTCCAGTTACCCTGCTTGGCCCTCTTTTAATGAATGATCACAACCATCGATAAGCCCAATTGTGATGATGTTTAATGATCAGGCTCAGCTCAAGTCATGATGATGGTAGTTATTTCATGCAGAAGGGCTGCTGTACAGTATCATCTTATTAAAAGGACCTGAAATTTAAAAGGATTTGGTGCTAGGATCAACATATGAGGAAGAGCATACATTGTTTTTCTGAGTCTGTGTAACTTCACTTAGTATAACAGTTTCTAGATCCATTCATTTACCTGCAAATTTCATTATTTCATCTTTCCTTACTGCTGAACAGAACTCCATTGGGTAAATATACCACATTTTTGTTAACCATTCATCAGTTGAGGGACACTTGGATTGCTTCCATCTCTTGGCTATTGTGAAATGAGCAGCAACATACATGGTTGTAGAAGTGTCTCTGCAATAGGATGAGTCCTTTGGGTATATGCCAAGGAGTGGTATAACAAGGTCATATGGTAGGTTCATTTTTAGTTTTTAAAGAGTTCTCCACACTGTTTGCCATAGAGGTTGCACGAGTTTGCAGTCCCACCAGCAGTGAATGAACTGCTCTGCATCCCCTTTCTCTACATCCTTTGGCCAGCATTTGGTGTCATTTGTTCTCTTGATCCTTGCCAGTCTGGTTGGGATAAGGCAATACCTTAGGGTGGTTTTAATTTGCATTTCCCTAATTACTAACAATGTTGAACATTTTTTGAGATGTTTGTTAGCCATCTTTATTTCTTTCTTTGAGAACTCTCTGTTTAGATTTTTAGCCCCTCTTTTAATGGGGTCATTTGGTTTCACGATTCTTTGTTTTTTGAGTTCTTTATATATTCTGGATGTTAAACCTCTGTCAGATGTGTCACTGGTGAAGATTTTTTCCCATTCTGTGGGTTTTCTCTTCACTTTTTTGATTGTTTCTTTTGCTGTACAGAAGCTTTTTAGTTTAATGAGGTCCCAATTGTTGGTTGCTGACCTTAATTCCTGAGCAACTTCTGTCATATTTAGAAAATCCTTCCCTACACCTATATCTTGTAAGTTACTGCCAAGATTTTCTTCTAATAGTTTCAGGGTTTCCAGTTTCATGTTGAGGTCTTTGATCCATTTGGAGTTGACTTTTGTGCAAGGTGAAAGATAAGACTCTAGCTTCATTCTTCCACAGGTGGAGATCCAGTTTCCCCAGCACATTCGTTGAACACACTGTCTTTCCTCCATTGTGTGTTCTTGGCACCTTTGTCAAATATCAGGTGGCTATAATTGAGAGTACTCAGGTTTGGGTCTTCAATGATGTTCCACTGATCTATGTATCTATTTTTGTGCCAGTACCATTTGTTTTTATGACTATAGCTCTGTAGTATACTTTGAGATCTGGTATAGTAATCCCCCCAGTGTTGCTCTTTGTGCTCAGGGTTGCTTTGGCTGTTGGGGTCTTGTGTGCTTCCATAGGAATCTAAGGATTGTTTTTTCTAATTCTGTGAAGTATGTCATGGGGATTTTGATTGGGATTACATTGAATCTATATATTGCTTTTGGTAAGATGGTAATTTTCACAATATTAATTCTTCCAATCCATGAGCATGGGAGGTCCTTCCATCTCCTGGTGTCTTCCTCAATC
>NW_008334929.1:578728-579711 GCF_000622305.1 Nannospalax galili | reverse complement strand
TGTTTGTTATTGGTATAGAAAGGCCAGTGATTTTTGTAGATTGATTTTATAACCTGCCACTATACTGAAAGTGTTGATCCATTCTAGGAGTTTTCTAGTGTAACTTTTGGGATTTCTTAGATATAGTATCATATCATCTGCAAAAAGTGATACTTTGACCTCTTCCAATTAGTACTCCTTTAATTTCCTTCTACTGTCTTATTGTTCTAGCAAGAGTGTCAACCAGTATGTTGAAAAGGAGTGGAGATAGTGGACATCCTTGTCTGGTTCCTGATTTTAATGGGAATGCTTCCAGTTTTTCTCCATTGAGAATTTCGTTGGCTGTGGGTTTGTTATATATGGCTTTAATTATGTTGAGGTATGTTCCCTCCAGTCCAATTCCCTCTAAGACTTTGAACATAGATGCATGATGAATTTTGTCAAAAGCCTTTTCTGCGTCTATTGAGATGATGGTGTGGTTTTTGCCTTTGAGTCCATTTATATGATTAATGATGTTTATTGACTTGCATATATTGAACTACCCCTGCATTTCTGGAATAAAGTCTACTTGATCATGGTGAATGATCTTTTTGATGTATGTCTGTATGTATTTGCAAGTATTATGTTGAGAACTTTTGTATCTATGTTCATTAAGGATATGAGTCTATAGTTTTCTTTTTTGGTTGTGTCTTTACCTGGTTTGGGTATTAGAGTGATTATGGCTTGATAGTAGGAATTTGGGAGTTCTCTCTCTGTTTCTAACATTTTGAATAATTTAAGTAGTATTGGTTGGAGCTCGTCTTTAAATGTCTGGTAGAATTCTGCCATAAATCCATCTGGGCCTGGGCTTTTTTTAGTCAGGAGGCTTTGTATTACTGTTTCAATTTCTTTATATGTTATGGGTCTGTTTAAACGGTTGATCTCTTCTTGATTTAACTTTGGTTGTTCCCATGATTTTAGATATCCATCAATTTCCTTCAGATTTTCAAATTTAGTAGCGTATG
>NW_008334929.1:577840-578462 GCF_000622305.1 Nannospalax galili | reverse complement strand
TAGGTTTGGGTTTCATTTGTTCTTGCCTTTCTAGTGTCTTGAGTTGCAGTGTTAGGTCATTTATTTGGGCTCTTTCTAATTTTTTAATGTAGACACTTAAAGCTATAAACTTCCCTCTTAGGAGCTTTTAAAGTGTCCCAGAGGTTGTGTTGTGTTGTATCATCCTTTTCATTGAATTCCAGGAATTCTTTTATTTCTTTCTTAATTCCTCCTTTGACCCATTCCTTGTTAAGGAGTGTGTTGTTCAATCACCACAAGTTCATGTAGTGACTAGGGCTTCATCCAGTGTTGGTGCATATATGTTAAGGCCTGTAATGTCTTCTTGGTTAACTGTTCCTCTGATCAGAATGAAGTGACCCTCCATATCTCTTCTGATTAGTTTTACTTTCAAGTCTATTTTGTCAGATATTAGAATTGCAACCCCTGCTTGTTTCTTAGTGCCATTTGCTTAGAATGTTCTTTTTCATCCTTTTACCTTAAGGTAGTGCCTGTCCTTAGGGTGAGATGGGTTTCTTGCAGACAGCAAAGAGAAAGATTTTGTTTCTTTTTTTTTTGGTCTTTTTGAGACAGGGTCTCCCTATAGCCCCAGCTGTCCTGGAACTCACTATGTAAACCAGGCTGA
>NW_008334929.1:562203-577814 GCF_000622305.1 Nannospalax galili | reverse complement strand
CTAATTTTGTGTTTCCTCAATTATACCTTTATTTATTTTTTTTCATTGCCCCTGTGGTATCATTGTTTCTCTCTGTGCTCTCTGTATTGCTTCAAGTATTCTTTGAAAGGCTGGTCTTGTGGACATGTATTCTTTCAGGCTGTTCATGTCTTGGAAGATTTTTCTTTCCCCTTCAACTATAATAGATATTTTTGCTGTATGTGACTTGTTGTTTTTCTTTTGCTGCTTTCAGTATTCTCTTTGTTCTGTACATTTAGTGTTTTTACTCTGGTATGACCTGGGGAGTTTCCTTTCTGATCCTGTCTATTTGGTGTTCTATGGGCTTCCTGTATTTGTATGGGGATGTCTTTCCTTAATTTCGGGAAATTCTCTTCTACAATCCTGTTTAAGATCTGGTCAACACCATTAATCTGAAATTCTTCTCCTTCCTCTATTCTTATGATCCATAGATTTGGTCTTTTCATGTTGTGCCACATCTCTTGCATATTCCATTCCTGTGTTTTTTTAATTTTTTAATAATCTTTGCTTGAGTGATCCAGTTCTTCAACTTTATCCTCCAGTGTTGATATTCTGTTTACCATTTCATTCATTCTAGCCATGAGGCTTCCTCTGTTGTTTCACATTGGCTTATTGAGTTTTGCACTTCCTTCTTCATTTCTGCCTGAGTTTTCTTCAGTGTTTCTCTTTTGTAAATTCATTCAGAAGTTTATCCCTACCTTCTTTTAGTTCTTGGATTTGCTTATTAGTGTGTTCTTTAAATTTGTTGAATTCCTTCATCATGCTTATGATTGTTCTTTTAAATTCAGTGTCCTGGGTTTTCTCTAGGGGGTTCTCCTTGTAGAACTCTTCTACAGGACTGGTGGAGTTTGGTGGGGACATAGTGTTTTGGCTTTCCATTTTATTATTCTTTCATTGTGATTTTGGCATGTGAATTCTTTTGTTGTTTATGATTCTGACATAAGAAATAAGTTGAAGTATGCTTCTGTTTGTATTATCGGGGTGCCTAGGTCCTTTCCTTATTGGTTATGTAAAGCTGGTTGGTACAGGTTTCAGGTTCTCTCAGGTTTTATTTTAGAGAGAACAGATGGCTTCAGATCAGCTATTCAAGAGTACCCACAGAAGTCCAAGTCAGGTTCCACTCAGGTACAATCAGGCTTCTTTCTAAGGTTTGGACTCCTATTAGCAGAAACACCTTGTGGAGGCAGGATGGGGTGCTCTCAGGTAGTCCCCTGGGTTCTCAGCCCTTATGCCAGAGGGAAGTCAGAACCCAGCACTCTCTGGCGATCTGCCACTACACCGATGGAAGTTGGAACCCATCCTCTCAGGTTGTCTACTAGGATCTTGGTAACCAGTGTTCTTAACCGCTGAGCAATCTCTCGTGCCCCATTTTTATATTTGAGACACATCTCTTGTGCCTCTGATCTGCTGCCTGAAAAAGGATTAATATCTAAAACAAAGAACTCAGAAAACTTTCAACAAGAAATCAAACATCCTGGGAAAAGAGATGGCTCAGTGATTAAGAGTACTTACAGTCAGGCATGGTGGCGCATACCTTTAGTCCCAGCACTCGGGAGGCAGAGGCTGGCGGATCTCTGTGAGTTCAAAGCCAGCCTGGACTACTTAGTGAACTCCAGGACAGCTGGGACTACAGGGAGACCCTGTCTCCAAAAAACCAAAAAGAAAATAAAAAAGAGTACTTACTGCAGGGCTGGAGAGATGGCTCAGGGGTTAAGAACACTGACCGTTCTTGCAGAAGACCCCGGTTTGAATCCCAGCACCCATGTGGCAGCTAACAACTATCTTTAACTCCAGTTCCAGGGGGTCCAACAGCCTCTTTTGTCCTCCATGGGGTTTGCATGACACGGGTGCACTTACCTACATGCAGGCATAACACTCATACACATAAAATAATTTTTTTTAAAAAAGAGTACTTATTGCTCTTCCAGAGGACCTGGGTTTAGTTCCCAGCACCCACATGAAGTCTAACAACCATCCTTAACTCCAGTTCCAGAAGATCTGATTCCCTCTTCTGGTCACCATGAGCACCAGGCATGCACATGGTACACTACCATAATGCAGGGAGAACACTCATACACATAAAATAAAATAAAATCTTAAATCAAACAACCTAATAAATAAATGAGCTAAAGAAATGAACAGGCAGTTCTTAGAAGATGGACTACAATGGCCAGTGAACATATGAAAAACATTCAACTTCACTAGCCATCAGAGAAATCTAAATCAAACCTGCACTGCGGGTCTATCTTACCCCGGTCAAAAGTAACAGTCATTAAGAAAACACATAACAACAAATGCTGACAAGAAAGGGGACAAATGGGAACCATTGCTGGTGGGAATGTAAACTAGTCCAGCCACTACAGAAGTCAGCATGGGGATTTCTAAAAAATAAATAAATAAATAAATAAATAAACTCTGCTTTATGACCCAGGTATTCTCCCGGGGCTTCACTCAAGGCACAGAGATATTTGCACATCAGTGTTTATTGAAGTACTGCTCATAAAAGCTAAATTATTAAACCAACCTAGGTGTCCAATAACAGTGGTCTGGATAAAGAACATGTGGTTTATATGCAAGATGGAAGTTTTTAGCCATAAAGAAGAATGAAGTCATGCCACTTTTGGCAAAACAGACACAAATGCAAATATTATTGCCTTCATATTAAGTGGATGAAACCTGTCTTGGAAAGATTAATATTTTATTTTTTCTTGCATTTGTTGTTCCTAGATTTTATAGAGACTGAAGTGATGCTAAAAACAAAAAAACCTCAATGAAAAGCCTCATCAATAGAATGGATCATATAGAAAATAGTGTCAGGGCTAGAAGAAAAGAAGACAGACTGAATCACTCTGTAAATAATGATAAATTTTTTAAATATATTAACAGAGCCGGGTGTGGTGGCGCATGCCTTTAATCCCAGCACTTGGGAGGCAGAGGCAGGCAGATCTCTGTGAGTTCAAGGCCAGCCTGGTCTACATAGTGAGTTCCAGGACAGCTGGGGCTACAGGGAGACCCTGTCTCAAAAAGACCGAAAAAAAAAGAACAGATGGGAAGATTTGACTAGAAAACAAGATCTTTTTGATGCCTCCAAGAAACATATCTAACTACAAAAATAGATACCACCTTGGGGTGAGAGGATGGAAAAAGGCATTCTAAGCCAGTGGGACTGAAAAAGGAGCAGGTGTGACTATTCTAAGATCTGGTAAAATTGACTCAGAAGAGATAAGGAAGATCATTTCATTCCTTTTGTTTACTTGTTTGTTTTTTGTTTTGTGAAACAGAAGCCCCAGATGGTCTGGAACTAGCTAAGTAGACCAGGCTAGACCAGGCTGGCCTTGATCTCACAGAGATCCACCTACCTCTGTTTCCCAGGTTCTGGAACTAAAGGCATGTGCCACCATGCCTGGTTCACTTCATTCTTGTTAAAGGAACAACCCACCAAGAATATATTACAGTTTTAAACAAAGATGCCCCAAGAATAGATGCTTTCAATTGCAATTAGATGTAAAACCACAGATTAACTCCAAAAGAGGACAGAGGGCAATTTTAATAGCCACTCTCACCAATAGACAGATCATCTGGACAAAAGTTAAACAGAGAAACACTGGAGTTAACATCAAGAATAAAATTGACCAAGCAGACATCTACAGAACATTCCACCTAAGCATTAAACAATGCACAGTCTTCTCAGCAGTTCATGCATCATTCGCCCAAACTGCTCCAATGTTAGGACATAAAACAACTCTCAACACTGAAATAGTTCCCTGTATCCTAGCCCATGAAAATGGAATAAAGCTAGCTACCAACAGCAAGAGAAACCACAGAAACAAGACACAATTAAATGATAATTGAGTCAATGAAGAAATTAAGAAGGAAATAAAAAATTCCTCAAATGTAATAAAAATTAAAATACAACACACCAAAAGATGTCAGACACAACGAAGGCAGTCCTGCATAGTTTTTGTCGACTTGACCCAAATCTTGACATTCCTGGGAATTGAGAAATTACCTCCATCAGATTGGCTCATGGACATATCTATGGAGGCATATTTTTACTTAACTATTTTTATTTTATGTGTACGTATGAGTACTTTGTCTGAGTGTATGTAAGTGCACCCAAGTGTACAGAGTGCTTGGAGATCAAAAGAGGGAACTGGATCCCCTGGAACTGGAGTTGCAGGTGGTTGTTAGTCACTATGTAGGTACTGGAAAATGAACCTGGGTCCTCTGCAAGAGCAGCCAGTGCTCTTAACCACTGAGCCATTTCTACAGCCCCAGGAGTATATTCTTGATTGCTAATTAATATATGGAGGGCCCATCCTACTGTGGGTGGTGCCATCCCCAGGCAGGTGGGCCAGGGTTGTATAAGAAAGGTAACTGAGCAAGTCAGGGAAAGAAAGTCAGTAAGCAGCATTCTCCCATGGTCTCTGCTTCAGTTCCTTCTAGGTTCCTGCCATGAATACCTGCTTTAAATTCCTCTCTAAGGGACTCTAACATGTGATCCAAATAACCCTTTTATTTATTCTTCCCCTCAAGTTATTCTTAGTCATAATGTTTTATTACAGCAATAGAAAAGCAAACTAAAATGTAAATTGCTATCAAGAGTGGAATATTGCAGTGATGGACTTGACCACGTGACTTTTAATGCTTTGGACTGTTTTGTGGGAGGAAGGTAGAGGATTTTGGAGCTTCCGGCTGGAAAAGTCATTGAGTACTCAAAGCTTAACAGGATGTTTTATGGACTCTTGAAAGAAAAGAATGTTGAGAGAAATACAGATGATGGAGGTCTGGCTTGTGAAGTTTCAGAGAGAAGCAAAGACTCCTATCAGGGTCATTGTGGGATATATTTGAATTAAGAATCTGCGGAAGTGAAACCTTTGCTTGCTGAGATAATAGATGCTGGTTAGCTGGAGCTGAAAAGTCAGCTGTGATTAACAAGAGACCAGCATCACTGAGGTGAAATCTTCTGGGAAATATTTCTTTGGGGTCAGCACACAGAAGTTGTTGTGCAGCGGGGCCAAGGCTGCATCTCAAATTGGTAGACTTGTTAGTGTGTAAGAGTCTCCTACATGGTACTGATTTTGAAGGGCATGAAGGGATCACAAAGAGTAGTTAGGGCTGGGCACTGTGTGACAGAGTCAGAGTCTCCATGAAGAGAGACCAGGAGAGGTCATTGGTGAAGGTACAGCCTAAGCTGTGGTGGGGACCCCAGTATATTAGAGATGCCAAGACCCTGGGATGACCACCAAGGAGAGAGGCAAGTGAGGCATGGAGCTGACCTGAGCCTACAAGACAAGTTTACATGCTACAGATTGGAGAGCCAGAGAAGTCCTACTCCCCACACCCTTTGGCACCCAGAAGACCCTGATTTACTCACAGATGTCAGACATTGAGCTTTTTACACTGTTGGATTTTGGTTTTAGTTTGATTTTATTGTAACTGTGCCCTGCTTCTTCCCTCTTGGAATAAGAAATTATATACCTTATTTTGAATTTTATAGGAGCCTGCAGTTAAGAGACTTTGGATTATTAAAGAGACATTGGACTTTCTAAAGTGTTGCAATTTTAGTCCAGGCATGGTAGCACATGCCTTTAATCCCAAAACTTGGTAGACAGAGGCAGGTGGATCTCTATGAATGTCAAACCATAAAAGCAAGTTTGAGGCCAGTCAGTGCTACTCGGTGCTACCTGCTTTTTAAAAAACAATAAACAAATAAAAAGTGTTGAGGGGCTGGAGGATGGTTCATTCATTAATAGCACTGGCTGCTCTTGCAGAGGACCTGGAGTCTGTTCCCAGAGCCCACATGGCAGCTAACAATCATCTGTAATTCCAGTTCCAGGGGATCTGAAGCCCTCTTCTGACCTCTGTAGGCACTGCATGACTTGAGTACACTTACATACACGCAGGCAATACACTCATATACATAAAAAATAAAAAATAAGAAAAGTGTTGAAAATTTTAAAAACTATGGGATTTTTAAGAGTTGGCCTGTGTTTTATCTTGTGATATTAACATGACATTTTTGGGAGACAAGAGTAAAGAGGACATGGAGAAAATCTTATGGTGTCAGGTGAGTGTGAGAGATCAAAATTAATAATTCAATGTTGCACATTAAAGCCTTGGAAAAATCAGAACAAACCAAACCCAAAAAGCACTAAACAGAAAGGACTTACCAAAATCAGGGCAGAAATTAATGCAAAAGAAAAAAATCAATAGAAAGAAGCAATTTAAAAAATTGGATTCTTTGAAAATATAAACAAGATAAACCCAGAACCAACTTAACTGAAAGGAAAAGGGAAAACTAAAATTCATAAAATTAGAAATAAAATAGAAGACACAGATGAAATTCAGGAAATCATAAAAAGTTCTATTAAAAATTGTATTAAAATTTTCTATTCCCCCAGGTGTGGAACACACATCTTTAATCCCAGCACTCAGGAGGCAGAGCCAGCCTAATCTACACAGTGAGTGCTAGGCCAACCAGGGCTTCATAGTGAGACCATATCTTTAAAAAGAAAAACACAGACAAAAGCAAAGCCTCCATTAGTCTAAACTGGAGAATTTTAAAGAAATGGATGAATTTCTAGATACGTATGACACACCAAAATAAAAGCCAAGATGAGATCCATGGTTTAAGCAATAAACGTCTCCCAAATAATAAAAGAACAGGACAAGGTGAAGTCATTGGAGAATTCTACCATAACATCAAAGAAGAATTAACACCATATTGCTCAAATTATTCCATGAAATAGAAAATTCAGGAAGGCTTCCAAGCTCATTTTATGAACCCAATATTATCTGGATTTTAAAGCAAGATGAAGACCAAACAAAAATAAAAGTATACACTGATCTATCTGATGAACAAAGGTGAAAAAATTCTCAATAAAATACTGGCAAGCCAAACTCAAGAGCATACCAAATAATCATCACAACCAAGTTGGCTACATTCTAATGATGCGGGGATGGTTTAGTGTATATAATAAATATTATCCATCACATAAATAGATTCACAGACAAAAATCACATAATCATCTCAATAAATGCGGAAAAGGACTTTGACAAAATTCAACATCTTTCATAATAAAAATCATAGCGCTTCTAGAGATAGAAGGAGCATACGTCAATATAATAAAAGCAACCCTATAACCAGCATCATGCTAAATGGAGAAAACCTCAAAGCATTCTCACTATGATTAGGAAAAAGACAAGAGTGTCCCTTCTTCTCACTCCTGTTCAATAAAGTGCTTGAAGTCATAGCTACAGCAGTAAGACAAGAGAAGGAATTAAAAGGGATGTAAATAGGAAAAGAAGAAATAAAAGTATACGTGCTTACAAATGATACAGTGCTGCACATAAAAGACCCTAGAGATCCAACCAAAAATCTCTTAGAGCTTACAGCCATTTTCAGCAAAGTAGCAGGATATAAATTTAATACACAAAATTCAATTGCCTTCCTATATACCCTTGACAAACATATATATCATGGAAATAACCCACTCACAATGGCCACATACAAAAAGTGAAATACTTAGGCATAAATGTAACCAAAACAGTGAAAGACCTCTACAATGAAAACTTTAAAACACATAAGAATTGAAGAAGATATCAGAAAATAGAAAGACCCTCCATGCTCATAAGTTGTAAGAACTAATATGGTGAAAATGGTCACCCTACCAAAAGCAATCTGAAGATTCAATTCAATCCCAATCAATATTCCAATGCCATTCTTCACAGACAGAAAAAAACAAAAATTGGTCTTCGCAGTGTCTAGAAAATCAATACACATGTGTATTTTCCTATTTTGTAAATTATTTTAGATTATGTAGAAATGTGATATATGTTTCCCTTTTAGTCACAGGCTAACTAATACTTCCTGAAATTTACTCCATAGCACTCTGAAAACCCTTGATGGAAATCTGAAATTTTCCATTTACAAATATTGCAAACTTCTCTGAAAACCTCATTGTAAGTGGTAGTCTCAAAGGAAAAAATTTTTTTTCAAACGACCCCATCTTGGAACTTTAAATTTTAACATCACAGACAATGACTCTTTTTTTCTACCTTTAGCTACTGGAAATTGTTGAGAAGGCTTGTATTTCTTATAGTAATTTATTCTGCCTCAGGAAAATCATTTGAGAAAGACCATTCCAGCAATTCTATGCTTGGCACATAACTGAACTCCTCATTCTGAACAACTCTTGTGAGCTGGGGTTCAAACTTTCTTGACTCTCTGCCCATGCTTCATTATCTATTGTATATTCTAGACTTAGAGCCCACCTTTAATAATTATTACAGTCGGGGGGGGCTGGGGAGATGGCTCAGTGGTTAAGAACAATGACTATTCTTGCAGTGCTAACAACCATCCTAACTCCAATTCCAGGGGATCTAACAACCTCTTCTGACCTCCGTGGGAATTGCATGACATGTGTACACTCACACACATGCAGGCAATATACTCATATGCATAAAATAATAAATAAAATATTTTTAAATAAAAAAATTTATTCCAGTGAAGCTCAGAAATGATAGTTATTCATGTGGTGCCCATGTGTAAAATCTATTTCTATATTCCACAATATTATCAATATTTTTATCCTTTTGATTTCATTGATTTTTACTTATGAAAATATTCCTTTATATAGACTTTTAATTATAGTCATAATTTATCAATTATAAAATATTTGCTTATTTAAATGTACTATGTTCAGACAAAAACCAACCCTCTTTTGTGGGAAAACAGGGTTTGTTTTGTTTTTTTCTTTTTGGTCTTTTTGAGACAGGATCTCCCTGTAGCCCCAGCTGGCCTGGATTTGCTATGGAGACCAGGCTGGCCTGGAGCTCACAGAGATCCGCCTGCCTCTGCCTCCCAAATGCTGGGATTAAAGGCGTGTGCCACCACGCCTGGCTGAAAACAGAGTTCTTGGTGCTATAAGCAGATATTTCTACCATCACCCCCAAGTTCCTGCTTGAATATGATGTTTATATCTGGTTTGTCATAGAGATTGAAATTTAATCATTAAAGATTAAAGCTTTAGTTAAATAGGAAACCTCTTTTTAAAGAAACAAACTCTCCTAGACAATTCACATCAAAAGTTCAACAAATATGATACCATTTGAAACAAGTCTAAACAATGGTCTCCACAGGTGTGATTAAGCTGTGATGGAGTCCTCTTCCTTGTCACCCTTAGTAGGTTTGAGCACAGCAGACCCATGTTTGCAGCATGTCACTGAGATGGTGATTCAGAAGCAGCTGACAGCAGGTGACTGGACTTTACTGGGAAATGTGCACGGACAAGCCTGAGCCACAGCTGGTCCATCAGACTGAGAGGCCTGTATTGTGGACCACATTGAGAACTTCACTGATGTGAGTCAATTCATCTTAAAGAAACTGGAATAGACCCAGAAATCCAAGACAATCTTTTCCAAAGACTTTTATGATTGACAAGATGATTGAAGGAATGACTCCCACCTTCTGTTACCCTTAGGTTATCATGTCATCTTAGAATAAGCAGCTTTTGTAGGGAATTGAAAATCACTTATGTCTTTGGCTGTGGTTTTATGCTCACTTCTGAAATAATTGGTGGATGAGTGGGGAAACCATTTGATGCACATTATTGAATGTGGAACGGTGCTTTTCTCAAGAACCCCTTAATTACTTTTGTAATTGTGATAGAAGAACTTCTTTCTGTAATTTTATAAGTAAATCTTTATTTGTGTAAATTAATAATAGAGTTTTAGAGAGATCTTTATAAAGACTTTCTTAAGAAAGCCAAACTGAAACAAAACTTAAATAAGAAAGTTAATCGGTGAAATAAAAAAACAGTGGAAAGCCTCACAAATAGAATGGATCAAGTGGAAGAGAGAATAACAAGCCTTGAAGTCAAGGTGGAGAAATTAGATCACTCAATCAAAGAAAATTAAATCTAAAACAACAACAAAACAGACAGGAACAGAATGTTCATGAACTCTAGAGCACTATAAAAAAGCCAACCTGGGGGCTGGAAAGACGGCTCCGCAGTTAAGAGCACTAACTGCTCTTGCAAAAGACCCAGGTTTGAATCCCAGAACTCACGTGGCAGGTAACAACCATCCTAACTGTAGTCCAAAGGATCTGACATCTTCTTTTGTCCTGTATAGGCACTACATGACACGGGTGCACTTACATACATGCAGGCTTAACACTCATACACATAAAATAAAAATAATAAAACAGGATCTGACATCCTCTTTTGTCCTATATGGGCACTACATGGCATGGGTTCGCTTACATACATGCAGGCATAGCACTCATACACATAAAATAAAAATAAGGGCTGGGCGTGGTGGCCCATGCCTTTTATCCCAGCACTTGGGAGGCAGAGGCAAGGGGATCTTTGTGAGTTTGAGGCCAGCCTGGTCTACATAGTGAGTTCCAGGACAGCTGGGGCTACAAGGAGACCCTGTCTCAAAAAAGACAAAAAAAATAAAAATTAAAAACACACTAATTATACATATAGAAGGAGTAAAAACCCATGTCCAAGGCACAGAAAATAGTTTCAACTATATCACAGGAGAAAAATCCCAAAATTTAAGACAAGAGATGGTATCAAGGTGCAAGAGGCATACAGAATGCCAAAGAGAATCAAAAAAGAAACTGCCCATGTCACATAATAAGCAAAACACTAAATGTACAGAATAAAGGATACCAAAAGCTGCAAGAGAGAAAGTCCAAATCGTATTATAAAGGCATGTCCATGAAAACACCTGACTTTTCGACAGAAACTTTGGTCTTGTTTGGTTGGTTGGTTGGTTGGTTTGGGTTTGGGTTTTTTGTTTTGAGACTGGGTCTCACTGTATCCTCAGCTGGCCTGGAACTCACTATGTAGACCAGTCAGAACTTGAACTCTCAAGTGCTTGGATCAAAGCTTTGTGCCACCATGCCCAGATCAATAGGGATTTTGAAAGCCAGGACTGATAGTCTATAAATTTTTTTAAGACAACAGATACCAACCAATCCAGCTGTTGTGGTCAGAGAAGCTATCAGTGGTAATAGGAGGAGAAAGAAAAGCTTTCCATGACAAAAGCAGATTTGAGGAGTTCACGTCCACTAAGCCAGCTCTACAGGGGACATTAGGAATACTTCAGTCTGAAGAGATTAAACACACCAAAGAGGGCACAAAGAACAAACAAACAATTCCAGAACAGTTAACCAAAAAGGCAAAGAAAGAAAACACTGTAAAAATGAAATAACAGGAATAATAAACACTGGTCAGTAATAACTCTCCATACCTCAATTCAACAATAAAAAACACAGTCTAACAGATCGGATTAGAAAATAAGATCCATCTTTTTGTTGCCTCCAGAAAACATACTTCACCATCAATGATTGACACACTTTAGGGTAAAAGAATGGAAAAAGTATTCCAAGAAAACATAAATAATAGACAAAGGGCATAGTTATTTTAATATCTGATTTTTTAAAAAGACTTCAAACCAAAACTAGCCAGAAGAGATAAGGAAGGACACTACATAGTCATTAAAGGAAAATCCACTGGTAGACTTTGACAATCCTAAACACAGACACATCATCACACACAAGGGCATCCAATTTCCAAAAAGAGGCATTGTTGAATCTGAAATCACAGATTTACTCCAACACAGTAATAATGGGTGACTTCCATACCCTACTGTCACCAATAGACAGATCATCCAGACAAAAGGTAAATAGAGAAATCCTGGCATTAAATGGCATCATAAATCAAATGGACCTAACAGACATCTATAGAACATTCTACCCAAACACCAAAGAACGCACTTTCTTCTCAGCAGCCCATGTAACTTTCTCTAAAATCAACCACATATTAGGATACAACGCAAGTGTCAACAAATTTAAGAAAATTGAAATAACATCATGTATTTTATCATTCCACAAAGGAATAAAGGTGAATATCAACAGCAATAGAAATGGGGGAAAGGACACAAACTCCAGGAGACAAAACAACATACTATGGAATGAAAACTGGATCAAGGAAGAAAGCAAGAAGTAAAATGTAAAAATTACTAGATTGAATGAAAATGAAAACATACCAAAATTTATGAGACACAGTGAAGAAAGTACTAATATGAGATTTCGCAACATCAAAACACTGGAGACAAACCATAGTAATAACAATGATGCATCTGAAAGCCTTGGAAAACCAAGAACAAGCAACTCCTAAAAAGAGAAGATGGGAAAAGAGCAATCAAATTAAAATGGAACTTAATGAAACAGAAATGAAGAAAGCAATAGAAATAATCAATTAAGAGTTGGTTCTTTGAAAAGATTAAGAAGATTGAGAAAACTTTAGCCAGATTAACTGAAAGAAATAGAGAGAACGCAAATTAACAAAATCAGAAATGAGGAAACATTACAATAGATACTGAGGAAATTCAGAGAATTGTAAGACTAACCTTCAAAACCTGTATTCCACTGAACTGGAAAATGTAAAGGAAATGCCTTAATTACTAGATATGTGGAACCTACCAAAATTAAATCAAGATGAGGTAAACGACTTCATTAGACCCATAACTGTAATGTCATCAGAAAAATGCCATGTAATTTTTAAATCAGGAATTCTTTAATAGCTGGTGGTCAAGAAGGGTTATTGCCAGAAAGAATTCTCAATCCCCAGGAGAAGCAAGGCAGGGTTTATAATGCCCAAAACCACAATTACATCATGCCAGGGGCAAGGCCAATAGCCATAGTTACACCAGACCAGGAGCAAGTCAACTAACAAAGAGATTTTCAGTTAATAAAAAGTTTCTAAGTTTTGGGGGGCTGGAGAGATGATTCAGTGGTTAAGAGCACTGGCTTTTCTTGCAGAAGACCTGGATTTGAATCCCAGCCCTCACATGGTGGCTAACAACTGTCCATAACCCCAGTTCCAGGGGATCTGATACCCTCAGACCTGGGATGGCTATGATCCTACTTGGAATTAGTAGCACCTGCCTTTCCCTGCTGGGTCCCTTCCTGGCCATATCACTACCTGAGACAGACCTGCAGCTCCTGGGCTGTACCATCCTGTGTTTTGCTATTGCATATATTTTCTTTTTCTTTCTTTCTTTCTTGTTCTTTGTTTTCCAGAGTGGCATTTGCATGTACAAATCACAAGATGATGAGGTCTAGTCAGGAAAGCTATTGTGAGGTATGTTGGGGGCAATTGAACAGAAGACCACTGTGTGGTAGGGGAGAGTTGTTCTTGCTAAGGTCAGATATGTAGTGCCCTGAGTTTTCCCCCAGGGCATCTACAGAGAAGTTGGCAACTCCAGCCCTTTTTCTTTATCAGACCTATTCTCCCTGACCTGGCTGCTGTCCGTACATGAGCCCACCTTCTATACCTAGCCTTCTTTCTCTTCCTTCCCCCGGAGTAGGACTGGTTATGGGGGTAGGATCATAGTTGTGTCCAAATGAGACAAACTAAAGGGGCTTAACTGTTAGGGTCAAACTGGAATTGTTAGGTTTCCAGGGTTTACTGCCTCCTGCCTTCGCCTTATTGCTGACCTTGATGCTCTCCTTTCCCTACAGCCTAACAATTTATGGGTGTGAGATGGAAAGTGGCAGAAGAAAGGCAAGACCTTTACTGAGCTAGTGCCCAGGGTCAGGAAGGTGATGGGGAAAAGCCTGTCTTGGGCACCTGCTCTTCTTGCCCCTGGCCCTCCTTTGAAAATTAGTTCCCTCTGTATTGCGTTAGGCAGGCTCACTGCTGGCCTGGTGGAAGGCTGTGAGCACCCGTGCCTCTTTTTGCCTGGGTTTGGAGTACAGATCCTCCCTGAGGACTGGCTTATGGTGGTTGTCTCAGAGTGAAGTAGCTGAGACGAGTTCTTCCCTGCCTCCCCCAAGATTTTCCACATCCTCCCAGACCAGGATGCAGATGGCAGGTTGTTGAAGAACTTGTGTGATTTTGTTTCTTGCCTGACCTCAATTTAATGGAAGAAAGTGGAATCTACAGAATTATTTTCAAAAATAAAGTAGAGGCTCAATTGTCTGGGTGTGGGGGGAACTAACCTGGATAGGCAAAACAATCCTGAACAAGAAAGAAGCACTGGAAGGATTGCCATCTCTTGATTTCAAATTATACTACACGGCTATAGTAATTAAAACATGGTATTGGTATAAAAAAGAGAGAGAGAGACATGGCTCAGCAGTTAAGAGCACTCAATGCTCTTGCAGAGGACCCTGGTTCAATTTCCAGCACCCACATAGCAGCTAACAACCATCTGTAACTCCAGTTCCAGGGAATCTGACACCCTCTTCTGACCTCTGTGGGTACTGCAGAAAATGGATACACTTTACATACACGCCAGGCAATACACTCATACACGTAAAATTAAAAAATAATAAAATATTTTTAAAAGATATGTTGATCAATAGACTACAATTTAGGACCATGGATTTAAATCCATGCACTAACAGCCACCTGACTTTTTACAAAGGAGCCAAAAATACATACTGGGGGAAAGACAGCATCTTCAGTAAATGGCCCTGGTCAAACTGGATACTACATGTAGAAGAATGAAACTAGATCCCTATCTCTCACCATGGACAAAACTGAAATCTAAGTAGATCAAGGACCTCAACATAAGACCTGATACCTTGAATCTGACAGAGGAGAAATCAGGGAATACCCTGGAGCTTAGTGCACAGAAATGGACTTTCTGAACAGGACCCCAAAGACTCATTAAGTCCAACAATTGACATATGGACCATCATGAAACTAAAATGCTTCTGTACAGAAAATAACACCATATTCTAGTGAAGAAATAACCTACAGAATGGGAAAAAAAAACCTTTGCCAGTTATACATCTAACAGAGATTCAGTGTCTAAAATATACAAAGAACATAAAAAAATAAACAAAAAAAAAATGAAGTCAGGCTTTTAATCCTAGCACTTTGAAAGCAAATGTCTGTGAGATCCAGGCCAGAAGGGGCTACAGAGATACCCTGTCTAAAAAAGAAACAAAAAATTTAAATTTCTGCAAGGAACTAAACAGAGTTCTCAAAAGATGAAATGCAAATAGCTGAGAAATATTTTTTTAATGTTCAGCATCTTTAGCCATTTATGCTTTAGCCAATTTGTTCTTCAACAGTTTCACTTATGTGTACTGCATCCTGGTTACTCTCACCCACTGTACCCCTTCTCCCCCTGTTGAAGGCCAAGTCTTAAGTGTACCCCTGCCCCAGTTTGAAACAACCAGGTGGCCTTGTAAAAACATGATTTTCTTGCCCTGATTTGCTACATTTTACTTCCTTATTCTTGTGAAACCAACAGGGTTCATGACTGTAGTAGAAATTCCCCAGCAGGGCCTTGCCACCTTCCACTCCCCCCGCCTTCTCTCCACCCTTTACCTTCCCCCACCCTCCGCTTTACTATATTAACACTGTGTGATTGCTCAATAAATGAGACTTGATCAGAATACTGTCTTGTCTCCATTTCTTCGTGCCCCCTGTCTATTCATTCCTCCAGGTTCAGTCTTGGTGCCCCACGCTGTTGCTCCACAGGTCGGGGCATCTCTGGTGCCCAACATGGGGCTCGAGAAAGACCACCGAGAGGAACGTCAACCACAGAGAGCCTGC
>NW_008334929.1:560011-561628 GCF_000622305.1 Nannospalax galili | reverse complement strand
GTAGGGAAACTGTGCAGTGCAACAAAGAGAACAAGGAGTCACGCTCCTGGACCTGAGACAAACTCTTGGGTCTCAGCCCCTATGACTCCAACCTGCAACAGGCTGCCTTTCCCCCGGGCCTCTTAGCTCAGATACAGAATGCTACACTCAAGGCATGGCAGCGTCTTCCCCCTAAGGGGCCCACCACTTCCTCGCTGGCTAAGATACGCCAAGGGCTGGATGAGTCATACACTGACCTTATCAGCCGCCTCACCAGTGCGGCTGAAAGATTAGTCGGGGAATCTGAAGATAGTGCCTTTGTTAAACACTTGGCCTATGAAAATGCTAATTCAGCATGCCAAGAAGCCATCAGGCCCCACAGGCAGGGCCCTCTTTCTGACTACATTAAACTATGTTCAGGAATTGGGACAGCCCATGCAATGGGCCTCGCGATAGGAGCTGCCTTCCAAAATTTTACTAGGGATAAAACTTGCTTCAATTGCAAACAACCTGGTCACTTTTCTAAAGAATGCCCTGCTGGGTCCAGAGCCCTACGCGGCTTGCCCAAGACCATTTGCCCTAGGTGCAAAAAGGGGCGCCACTGGGCCAATGAATGCTGCTCTAAAACTGATAATGATCCATCAGGCCCCACAGGCAGGGCCCTCTTTCTGACTACATTAAACTATGTTCAGGAATTGGGACAGCCCATGCAATGGGCCTCGCGATAGGAGCTGCCTTTCAAAATTTTACTAGGGATAAAACTTGCTTCAATTGCAAACAACCTGGTCACTTTTCTAAAGAATGCCCTGCTGGGTCCAAAGCCCTATGCGGCTTGCCCAAGACCATTTGCCCTAGGTGCAAAAAGGGGTGCCATTGGGCCAATGAATGCCGCTCTAAAACTGATAATGAAGGAAAAACCCTAGCCCCTAGGCAGGGAAACTTCTCACGGGGCCAGCCCCTGGCCCCATCAAAGGGATTGAACCCTGGGGCTATCAGGTTCACCCCACCAGCACAGATCAGGAATTTAGCTCCCTCCTCAGAGTTATCCCTGGGAGTACCGGATTGGACCTCTGTGCCTCTACCTCTACAATATTAATTCCAGAACTAGGGTTTCAACTCATATCCACAGATATTTTTGGGCCATTTCCACCTGAATTGACAGGATATGTAATAGGCAGAGGAGGCATGCTCTTGGAAGGTCTCCAAATAGCCCTAGAAATAATAGATAATAGCTTCACTGGACAACTTGCACTTTTAGTCCTTTCCACTCTTGGGCCCATAAAAATTAATCAGGGGGACCGAATTGCATACCTCCTACTACTCCCTGCCAATACAGATGCCCATTCTAGTACCCCCCCGGGCCTCCTGGGCCTTCAGAGATATATTGGGCACAACAAGTTACTGAAGATAGGCCTATGCTCACCCTGTGGCTAGATGATAAGCCCTTTAGGGGACTCATTGATACTGGGGCCGATGCTACAATTATCTCTGAGTGACACTGGCCTAAGGAGTGGCCATGCACAGTCTCCATGACTCATCTAGAAGGAATAGGCCAGACCTCCCACCCTAAGAAGAGTTCTAAGATCCTTACTTGGAAGGATGAGGAAGGAAATACAGGCCACGTTAAGCCTTACATCA
>NW_008334929.1:526903-558836 GCF_000622305.1 Nannospalax galili | reverse complement strand
GGGCTGGCTACTGGAACTGCAGGCTTGGGGATGGCCACCCACACCTACTATAAACACTCCCAACAATTGATTGATGATGTTCAACTTCTCTCAGAAACCATAATAGAGATCCAGACACAACTTGATAGCCTGGCTGAGGTAGTCCTTCAAAACAGAAGAGGTCTAGACTTGTTAACTGCCGAAAAGGGAGGCATCTGCTTGTTTTTACAGGAGAAGTGCTGTTTCTATGCCAACAAATCCGGCATAGTTTGAGTTAAGATCAAAAATCTCCAAGAACAATTAGAAAAGCAATGTTGAGAACTACAAGATAACCCCTTCTGGACCGGGCTTGGCGGACTCATGCCCTACCTCCTTCCCCTCCTTGGCCCCCTCCTCGGCCTTCTGATAGTAATTTCCCTTGGGCCCTGGGCATTCAATAGGATCACAAAATTTATCAAACAACAGGTTGATTCAATTTTATCTAAGCCCATTCAAATCCACTATCAACGCTTAGAGATGACTGAGCCCCTGGAAACTGAATATGACAGACCCTTGAGGTCTCCTGGTACCTTAACCTTGGACTTATAACATAACTCCCTAACATCTATAACCAGACTAGCATGAGGTTGGTACATTCACCTTTGCCCGCCAAGCTTGACTGGCAGCCAGAGACGGGTAAGAGAAGTGGCCCCCTCACTAAAACACCTAAGACAGGAGGGCCGCCAAAGCTGCGGCCTCATCCCATTACGGGTGTATGATTTGGGGGAGATCCCTTCCAACCTAAGACAGGCGCAGTCACCCAGGCAGGGACCCAAAGGTCCCTCACTGCTCTGCCTCGCCTCCCCAAAAGTACCAAGAGCAAAAACTGTGAGAACTATAGCCTCTCATGGGAGGAGTCTGGACTACCTTTATTAAAGTAGAAGGGAGGAGATGTTGGAGGCCAAGCCTTAAGTGTACCCCTGCCCCAGTTTGAAACAACCAGGTGGCCTTGTAAAAACATGTACCTCCTTCCCCTCCTTGGCCCCCTCCTCGGCCTTCTGATAGTAATTTCCCTTGGGCCCTGGGCATTCAATAGGATCACAAAATTTATCAAACAACAGGTTGATTCAATTTTATCTAAGCCCATTCAAATCCACTATCAACGCTTAGAGATGACTGAGCCCCTGGAAACTGAATATGACAGACCCTTGAGGTCTCCTGGTACCTTAACCTTGGACTTATAACATAACTCCCTAACATCTATAACCAGACTAGCATGAGGTTGGTACATTCACCTTTGCCCGCCGAGCTTGACTGGCAGCCAGAGACAGGTAAGAGAAGTGGCTCCCTCACTAAAACACCTAAGACAGGAGGGCCGCCAAAGCTGCGGCCTCAGCCCATGATGGGTGTATGATTTGGGGGAGATCCCTTCCAACCTAAGACAGGCGCAGTCACCCGGGCAGGGACCCAAGGGCCCCTCACTGCTCTGCTTCGCCTCCCCAAAAGTACCAAGAGCAAAACTGTGAGAACTATAGCCTCTCACGGGAGGAGTCTGGATTACCTTTATTAAAGTAGAAGGGAGGAGATGTTGGAGGCCAAGTCTTAAGTGTACCCCTGCCCCAGTTTGAAACAACCAGGTGGCCTTGTAAAAACATGTTTTTCTTGCCCTGATTTTTTTCTACATTTTACTTCCTTATCTTGTGAAACCACCAGGGCTCATGACTGTAGTAGAAATTCCCCAGCAGGGCCTTGCCACCTTCCACTCCCCCCGCCTTCTCTCCACCCTTTACCTTCCCCCACCCTCCGCTTTACTATATTAACACTGTGTGGTTGCTCAATAAATGAGACTTGGTCAGAATACTGTCTTGTCTCCATTTCTTCGTGCCCCCTGTCTATTCATTCCTCCAGGTTCAGTCTCGGTGCCCCACGCTGTTGCTCCACGGGTTGGGGCATCCCCCAACTCCTGTCAACCCTCCATCTTCTCTGCAAGCCTCTCACATTCATGTCCCTTCCCCCACCCTCCGCTTTACTATATTAACACTGTGTGGTTGCTCAATAAATGAGACTTGGTCAGAATACTGTCTTGTCTCCATTTCTTCGTGCCCCCTGTCTATTCATTCCTCCAGGTTCAGTCTCGGTGCCCCACGCTGTTGCTCCACGGGTTGGGGCATCCCCCAACTCCTGTCAACCCTCCATCTTCTCTGCAAGCCTCTCACATTCATGTCCTTTTTCGTCTTCTGACACAGAGTCTAACCAGTGGTCTATATGACCATGCATTTGGAGTTGTGCATTAGAGCTGGTGAGATCACCTGTAGGCACATGACTGAAGAGAATGCCTGCCTCTACCCCAGAATCCACCAGTAGCCAACAGTTAGGCAGGGAGGTGGGGCCTGTGCGCCCCTCCCCATCCAGGATTGACTAATGATGTAACATTCCGATTTTATCCCATGGATAGACATACATGGAAGCGGGACAACCAGATCATAATTAGATATAATTTTAACCAATTAATTAAATTTGTGTGTTTATCAGTGTTTCTATGAGTGTAAGTGCACCGTGTGTATGCAATGCCCACAGAGGCCAGAAGGGGACATTATATCCCTTGGAACTGGAGTTTAAGGACTGTTGTTAGCTGGCATGTGGGTGCTGGGAGCCAAACCCGGGTCTCCTGAAAGAGCAGTAAGAATTCTTAACTGCTGAGCCATCTCTCCAGCCCATTTTTAGTTTTTTTGAGAAAATGACACTGATCTTCACAGTGGCCAGCACCAGTGTTTGAGAGTTCTGCTTCTCAATACCCTACCCCCACATTTGTTTTTTGTTTTATAAAACCTGCTCTGACTGTAGTGAGATACCATACTGTAGGGCTTTGTGGAGTGGTGTGAACAGGTTTTTACATGTATGAACATGTATGTGTATAAGTCAGAGAACAGCCTCTGTCCTGTTTCTGTGTAGCCATCTGCCTTTCTTTTTCCCTTTTTGAGACAGGGTCTCTTACTGGCCTGGAGGCCACTACATAGGCCAAACTGCCTGGGCAGTGAGCCCCAGGGGTCCACTAGTCTCTGCCTTCCCAGCACTGGCACTACAAGCACACCCTACCTCACCCAGGTTTTGTTTTGTTTTTTAATATGAGTTCTGGAGTTCAAACTCAGGTCCTCATGCTTGTAATGCAAGCACTTTACCAACTGAACCATCTCCCCAGCCCGTCATGGTGATTTTGATTTTTATTTCCCTGATGGATGAGATGAATTTTTTTGAGAAATGTCTATCCAGAAAATTTGTCCATTTTAAATTGGTTCATTTGATTTTTGTTACTGTTTCTCTCTCTCTCTCTCTCGTGTGTGTGTGTGTGTGTGTGTGTGTGTGTGAGAGAGAGAGAGAGAGAGAGAGAGAGATATGCTGTGTTTGAATTCATGGCTTCAAGCATGCTAAGAAAAAGCTATACCATTGAGTGAGACATCCTAACCCTAATTTTTGCTTTTGTTCTGTGTGCTTTGGGGGTTCTTATGAGAAAAGAAATTCCCTATATTTATGTCTTAAAATGTTTCTCCTGTAGTTTCAGTTTTATATTTTGGTCCTTGGTATGATTGAGTTGATATTTTGTACAAGGTAAGGGTTAAATTTCATCTCTTTCCATATGACTATCTAGCTTTCTGAGAAGCATTTATTGAGAGGTGACCTTTCCCCAGTGTGTGTTTTAGATGACTTTGCCAAATATTAGTTGACTATAGATGTGTGAGTTAGTTTCTGGCATCTCTATTTCACTGGTCTATATGCTTTTTTAAAGATTTATTTTAATGTATGTGTGTGTGTGTGTGTGTGTGTGTGTGTGTGTGATGTATGGTGCAGTTCCCACAGAGGCCATGGGACCCCTGAATCTGAAGTTATAAGTGGTCATGAACTGCCTGATGTGGATGCTTGGAACTGATCTCTGCTTCTCTTCAAGAGCATCAAATGCTATTAACTGCTGAGCCATCTATATGTTTGTTTTTATGCAAGTTCAATCTTTGTCTTGAGAACCATCACACTGTAGAATACCTTGAAATCTGGTATTATGATGCTTCCATATTCATATAGCCATAATTTTAGGGTCTAAAATATGTCAGCAAGTGTTATATCACAATTACTTTAATAAGTTCTCTATCTCCATTTATCATGACTTAAATTTTTCCATTTGTTTGCTATTTATAATAATTTTCCATGCATCTCAGTCATCAGTCTTTTCTCACATTTCATATAACTGAGTCCAAGTAAGTAAAAATTTCATTGTTCTTCTACACATCGTCACTCTAATATTGTCTAACTGATTCCAAGGCCCCAGTTATATACACCCACTCACTCTTCCGTTTTGACTGTTTTAAAACTCATATTACTGAAGAGAGTTTATTTGAATCTGACAGTCCTCTACAAAATATAATAAAAACTCTTAACTCAGTAAAGTTTTCATTGTAGAGGTCTTTCATTTCCTTGATTAGGTTCATTGCCAGGTATTTTATTTTATTTTATTCTGTTTTGTGACTGTTGTGAATGGGATTAGTTCTAATTACTTTATCAGCATGTTTGTTATTGATATATAGGAAAGCTACAGATTTCTGTGGTAGTTTTGTGTACTGACACTTTGCTAAAGATGCTTAGCATCTGTCAGAGTTTTGGGTGGTGACTCCAGTGCCTCTTCAGTATAGAATTATATCATCTGCAACCAGGAATACTTTGATTTATTTTCCTATTTGCATATATTTTTATTTCCTTTTCTTGTCTTATTGCTCTAGCTGATATTTCAGTTACGATATTGGATTATAGTAGAGAGAGTGGACACCCTTATCTTGGTCCTGATCTTAATGGGAATGCTTTGAATTTTTCTCCATTTAGCATGATTTTGTCTATAGGTTTATTATATATAGCCTTTGTCATTTTGAGGTATGCTCCATCTGTAACTGCTCCATGACTTATTAAGGAATCTTGGATTTTGTCAAAGACCTATGTCTGTTGAGATTTCTGATTACCACAAAGTGATTCCATTTGATGTCTGTCTTTTTATCTGATTTCTGTCATTTATGTGGTGAAGTTCATTTACTTATTTATGTATGTTCGACCATCCCTGTTTGCTTACCTCTGACTAGTTTTCATAATTCTGGAAGCTACTATGTAGGCAATGCAATAAGAGCAACTTTGAATTCTTAAATGCTACAATACCAACTTGTCAGGCAATATGTTATTGCACCTATTGGTACAATAATGGCATAACTCTCATGGGGGTAACCAACTGAGTCCTGATTGGAGCAGAAGCTCAGTCCACAGGGGGAGCTCCTGCTCAGTACTGGGTACCTGGTCAAAGGCCCACAGCTTGGGAGATCCTAGGTACCAGGGGTGAACTTTTGTTTGTTTTTAAACTGCCTCTTAAAAATCTGTGTTCATCTCTGTCCTAGTTTGTTCTTCATTGCTGTGACAAAACACTCTGACCACTACCAACTTGGAGAGGAAAGGGTTTATTCAGCTTACATCTCCCAGGTTGTAGTTCATCAGGGAGCCCAAGGTAGGAACTCAGGGCAGGAACCTCGAAGCAGGAGCTGGAGTACAGGCCATAGAGGAATGCTGCTTACTGGCTTGCTCCCTTGGCCCCTGCTCAGCCTGCTTTCTTATGCAACACAGGCCCACCTGCCCAGGGGTGGCACCACCCACAGTGGGCTGGGCCCTCCCACATCACTCATCAAGAAGATGCCCTCAGACATGGCCACAGGCCAGTCCAATAGAGGCAATTCCCCGATTGAGGGTCCCTCAATCCAGGTGTGTCAAGTTGACACTAAAGCCATCCGGCACAATATCCATAGACTAGTGCTGTCCTCAGCCTTGATCAAAGAGCGTTTTGTTTTTGTTTTTGTTTTTCAATGAACAGTGTTTTGCAATGACCGTTGGTCAAGGTGCTGGCAACATGTGACTGTTGAGTGCTCAGTCTTAAATGGGACACCCATACAACACACTTGAAGGTCTAGGAAATATCTCTCAAGAGTGGGTGGAAAGAATGTAGGAGTGGGACAATGGGGATGAGGGCCTTGAAACTCTGCCTTAGTGGCATAATAGAGCTGTGGTTGAATTCAAAACAGCTGTGGCTGTCTGTATAGGTTCTATACCAGACTGATCCTGTAAACATTCAGCTGTAGATCATAGAGGGGCTCCTGGGGCCCAGTCCTATAAAAGGGTGTTATTTGAAATCATGGGCTTACGGGCGAGAGGAAGTTATTGTCATCAGTGAAATAGTCACTGGTGAGTTATTCCTGCTCTGGTTGGTAACTTCACACCCACACCAATGTGAATGGCCTTGTTTAAACCCAGCGGGTCAGAAAACAAAAAACAACCCCCCAAAAAAGACATGAAAATGTGATGACTTGGTGAGAGGAGAGTTGATGGGGACAAGGGGTATAACAGAGTATGAGGGTGAATATGACCAGAATGTAGTGCACACACACATGAAATTGTCAACAAAAATTTTAATGTATATACAAATTAAATATGTATATAATATATATTAAAATGTTCATTATATATGTATATAAATTAAAAGTCAACATGACAGTGCATGCCTGTAATCACAGCACTTGGGAAGGATGAGGCAAGAGAATCACTATGAATCTGAGCCAGCCTGGGCTGCATAGTGAGAGTCTATCACAAAACAAAAACAATAAAATATAGTTCAGGTACCAGGTTACATACACATAGTCCCAGTTACTTGAGAGGCTGAGGAAGAAGAATTGCCTGACCCTAGGAGTTTGAGACCAGCCTGGGCAACAGAGTAAGATCCTGTAACTTAAAATTTTTTTGATGAATTTTTTTCTAGAAACTTTAAGAAAATGATAACAATTTTGTCAAAATTTCTAAAATTAAGGATTAAGCTGAGGGATGGAGATATAACTCAATGATAAGGTTCTGGCTATTATTCATGCTAAGGGGTGATGGGATCAAATGCCAGCATTGAAAAAGGAGAATTAGGCTGAAACAAAATGCATATAAGCAGGAATTATGGTCATGTACAGGAAGACTTTTTAAAAAAATAGTATGAAATCCTAGCAGTCCACTGGGATGGTCTCACATTAGTGGCATGGACTATGTATTTGGTTACACTCTACTGTGTGACTTTTCCTAGGGAGACATGAGCAAACATCTATTCATCCTGGGCAGAGCACTAATCACAGAGAAAATAAATAATTCCACTCAAGTCTAGCTTGGTGAACTAGTTCACCAAGTTGTGTGAACTAGTTCACAGCAGTTTCCTGCTTATCTAACCTTGGGAATGGGCTTGGTAAATCTTGCAAGTTTCAAGAGCTTCCTGAGACTTATGAATTGTGTTTATTTCCTAAGCCTTGTATGTTTAACATAATTCCCGAGTCTTATGAGCCTCCCTCCAGGAGGAAATGTTTCAATTTTTTATTTATTCTTTGAATTTCATACACATATACAGTGACGTATGATCATATCCACCCCCAATTTTTCCCTCCAACTCCTCCCCATACATTGCCCTCCCAACTTCATAACTTCATGACCGCCTCTTTTTATTAATACTAATAATCAGATACAATTAGCACTGCCCATAAGTGCATGAGTGTGTGGCCCTCTACTGGAGCATGGGTACCCTAGAAGTGGCCACATTCCCAAAGAAGTATGATACTCCCTCCTCCAGCAGACATCAAAGGCCAGCAATGGGCCATTGTAAGCTCCTCCCAAATCCATGCTGGAAATTTGACTGGCTTGATCTTTTGCAGGTCTTTTGTAGATAACCATAGCTGCTGTGAATTAATGAGTCTAGTACCCATGTCCAGAAAATTAGATTAGATTGACTTTTCTAGGTCTGTGAAGAATGGCCCTGGAACTTTGATTGGAATTGCATCGAGTCTGCTTTTGGTAGGGTGGCCATTTTCACAAGATTAATTCTTCTGATCAATGATCATGGGAGATCTTTCCATATTCTAGTATCTTCCTCAATTTCTTCCTTCACTGTTCTAAAGGTTTTATTGTGGAGATCTTTCATTTCCTTGGTTAAGTTTATTCCTAGGTATTTTACTGTTTTTGTGTCTATTGTGAATGGGATTGTTTCTGACTTCTTTTTCAGTATGTTTGTTATTGGAATATAGGAAGACTATTTTTTTTTTGTCTTTTTGAGACAGGGTCTCCCTGTAGCCCCATCTGTCCTGAAACTCACTATGTAGGCCAGGCTGGCCTTGAACTCACAGAGATCCGCCTGCCTCTGCCTCCCAAGTGCTGGGACTACAGGCATGCACCACCACACCCGGCTATTGATTTTTTTAATATTAATTTTGTAGTCAGCCATTTTTCTGAAAATGTTTGTTAGCTCTAAGAGTTTGTGCTGAAGTCTTTAGGCTCTCTATAGTGTATGGAATTATATCACCTACCAGAAGAGATCATATGACTTCCTCTTTGCCTATCTGTACCCTTTTTATTTACTTCTCTTGTTTCACTGCTCTAAGACTTCAAGTACTATTTAGAACAGAAGTGGATGGAGGGGATATCCTTGTCTCATTCCTGATCTTACTGGGTATGCTTTGTGCTTTTCTCCATTTAGTATAAAATTTGTCATAGGTATGTTGTATATACCTATAGCCTCATCATATATAGCCTTTGTTATGTTGAGGCATGCTCACTACACCCCTAGCCTCTCCACGACATTTAAGAGATGTTGGGTTTTGTCAAAGCATTTTCTGAGTTTGAGATGATCATGTAATTTCTTTTTTTTAATATTTTATTATTTTTATTTTATGTGTGTGTGTGTGTGTATTGCCTGCATGTAGGTAAGTGCACCCGTGTTGTGCAATGCCCGTGGAGGACAGAAGAGACTGTCAGATCCTCTGGAACTGGAGTTATGGACAGTTGTTAGCTGCCATGTGGGTGCTGGGATTCGAACCCAGGTCTTCTGCAAAAACAGTCAGTGCTCTTAACCACTGAGCCATCTCTCCAGCCCCCATGATCATGTAATTTCTGTCTTTGAGTCCATTTATATGTTGAATTAAATTTATTGATTCATAGATATTAAACTATCCCTAAATCTCTGGAATGAAGCCAGTTTGGTGATGATGCATTAATGATTGTTTGAATGTGATCTTGAATTCTGTTTGGGAGTATTTTATTGAGAATTTTTGCACCTACGTTTATCAAGGATATGGGTCTATAGTTTTCTTTTTTGGTTGTATCTTTACCAGGCTATATATATATATGAGACTTCTGCACTAGCAGGTTTTCATATGACATTTTCATAGGTATTTGGTGTTGGTTAACCCTCCCCACACTCCCTCTGCTACCCTGCCATCTCTCATCCCATTTAACACTTCCTAGTCCCTTAGTTCCCTTTCCCACTTTATTCTTTCTGCATTCTCTCTCCCTTTCCTTGAAGTCATCCCCCACAGTCCCTTACTAATTACCTGCTTTCCATGGATACTGAAATTTAAATACATATTTCTAAAGATTCAAATCTAGCAACCACATATGAGTGAGAATATGTGGCATTTACCTGTGAATTTCATAGTTTCATTTTTCCTTACAGCTGAATAATATTCCATCATGTAAATGCACCCATATTTTCAGTATCCATTCATCAGTTGATAGATATCTAGGCTGTTTTCATTTCCTAGTTATTGTGAAAACGGCAGCAATGAACATAGATGAACAAGTATCTCTGTTGTATGATAAAGAGTGTTTGGGGTATATGCCCAGGAGTGGGTATAGCTGGATCATATAGTAGATCTATTTCTAGGTTTTTGAAGACCCTCCACACTGATTTCTATAGTGTCTTACCAACAGTAAATAAGTGCTTCCCTTTCCCCACTTCCTTGCCAACATTATTACTTTTTTTTTTAAACTTAGTTCCATGCCCCAATTTTTTAATTGAATTGTTTCCTTGGTTGGTTTTTTTCCTCCTTTTTCCTTTTTCCTTCCTGTATATTCTGCCTTGAAATTTTGTGTCTTGTGTTGATGGGTTGCATTTTTCTTTAGTTTTTATTCTTTCTTTCTTTCTTTTTAAATTAAAAATCCAAGTCCCCTTTCTTCTTTCAGTGGAGTTGCTTACAAAGTTCAGGAGAGGGCAGGTTGAAGTGTTGTTTTCTTTTGTGGGACTGATATTCACAGGGACAAAATGCTGGTGCAGACTGTACAACTATAAATACAACAGCATTTAAAAAGCAGCTCATCATGATTTTGAAGACTTTCTCTCACTTAACGCAGTACATACTAATTCAGATTAGAGCAGGTTTCTGGTTGGGGCTCTCCAAAGGCCATAACAAAATGAAAACACAAAGGAACCTGCAGAACTCTGATCATTTAAAATCACCATGGCAACCTAATCTTACCTATGTTTTCTTCTTTTTCTCTAGGAAATGGGACATGCAGTTTCTTCAGGAACATAAATGATGAAAGGGATGCAAAAGGACATGAATAAAGAACATGGGAAAGAATTGTCACTCTGGGACTTAGCTCTGGCTGCCTTGTAGCTGAAGTATTTGCATTCCTATGTTTCACCATTTAAGAAAGAGCAGTTTCCAAAGGTTAATGTCAAGCTTGTAGTGGCTATCTTAATTATTTATACATCCATGGCCCCCATAACTGCTTCTCACATGGCCTCACTATTGCCATGAAATTCACACTGAAATCCTAAAGAATTTTCCCACCTGGCTCCTCCTTACCTCACCAGTTGCTCCTCTTTGGTTCCAAGCTGGTTCTTTCTAGGAAGTTTCAGTGTATTGGGTAGGATGAGGGTCATGATTCTCCTATCCAGGCACAACATATTTGTAAAATGTATTAAAATATTAAACCACTAGTGCTCATCTTCTTCATAAAAGGGAAAGATCATTAAATGCTATTGAAAATAAGTGTAATCCAAGTGTTTTTGAAACCTGATCATCCCTTTGACTGAAATGGCTCTAATGCTTTGGACTAGGTGATCCTCACAATATCCAATCAGTTTAAAGAAGAGGCTAGTTTTCTTTAAGCTATCAGTTGTAGGATAATAAAACACATTTTTTTATTCAAAAGAGAGGCAATTTTTAACACATTTTCCAGAAATAACTTGAAGCAGGTTACATTAAAATATATACACAATGAAGCTTAAGGGGGGAAATAGGAATAAGAAATCAAAGTCCGAAGGATTTACCGACATGAGGTCAACTTTGGTGGAATAATGGTTTCCATTAGTGCTCTTCTTTCTGGAAAATCCTAATGAGTTTATTTTGGGCTTCATAGCAGAATGCAATTGCCCCCCACTCCCATTTATGACTGCACTGGAAAGTCCACACTCAAATATAGATCCTGTGACTTCCTGACAGCCACACAAAACGGTGAGAGAGATGTCTCATGGCATTCTCGGCTTATATATCCTTAGCCCCTCCTCCACATGCAGCTAAGATCAACTGATTCGGTGAGAGGGGTGACTGACTCCCCCATCAACTCCTTGACTAGCTTGGGAAGGAGATGTGTCTATAGCTTGCTGGCACAGTGGTTGGAGGGCACTTCCAGTTAACACTCCATCCCTTCCCCCAGGAACTAGCCTCTTCCACAAAAGTTCCTGAGCCTTGGAGGAGGTGATAGGTGTGGGATGATCTCCCTCCTATTGTGGCAAGGCACTGAACTTTCGTGACTCTGCATCATTTGTTTCCATGGGCTATTGGCCCATTTCAGTGGGATTCAATCTCCTACAAAAACACAAACAGCAAGAAGCAAGAACATCTAAACGATAGCTGCTACAATAACTTAACCTATAGGCATAAACATAAATGTTTGGATGGTACTTTAGCAGGTGCATCACATCCATCTAACAAAACAATTGCAGTGACTTCCCACTGAGGCCTATATTCTCCCCCACCACAGGGGTTTGGCCTGGTCTACAGTACCAGATGTGTGGTCCACCCCTATCAGTGGGTAGTATGTCCCACTGAAAATTTGCTGGTTGTACATACACTAGATGTGCCACTATTGCGCCAGCTGGAACATCTTGTTTGGGATGTAGATAGTGCAGCTCACTTGGTCTGTTGAGCAGAATTATAGGATGGTTCTCCCCCAGCCATCTGCATATCATCTTCTGGCACTATGAAAGCCACCCATCCAGTGGCAGGGATCTTCCAGATTAGTCCAAGTTTGATTTCTCCCTTTCCCATGCTCACATCATATGGTGTCTTCAGCAACAGAGTTTAACCATACACTTCTGGTGTACAACCAACATTATTGGCAATGGCCTTTATTATTTTGGGGAACTCTAGGGCCCCTCTGGCCAACAGCTCATAGAGGGACAACCAACCTCTGGCACTGGAATTTTCATTTAACAACCATATGGCTTCTGGTAGGGCTTTCTTTCATCCCCATAGGGTTCCTTCTAATAAGACACATTTTTTAAAGTGGGTGCGTGTATGATGCTTTTCTGAATTAGTGTTTTGAGAGGCATTCAAAGAAGTGTTATTGCTTTTAAACTGCTTTTTAAAAATTTTTATTGCTCTTTATTTATGTGTTCACACAGGTGGGTGAATGCACCCATGTCACAGAACATGTATGGAAGTCAGAAGACAGCTTAAAGGAGTTGGTTCTCTCCTTTCACCATGTGGGCCCCAGGGAACAAACTCAGGTCATCAGATATAGCGGCAGGAGCCTTTACCTGCTAAGCCATCTCACTGACCCCTCTAAAGCTGCCTCTGTGTGTGTCTGTCTGTATGTCTATATGTCTGTCTGTCTGTCTGTTTTGAGACAAGGTCTTCCTCTATAGCTCAGGCTGGCCTGAAGCCATGTAGCTCATGATGGCTTCTAACTATGGGCAATCCTTCTGCCTTAGTGGTAGAGTTTCAGGCACTTCAAGTCACCATCCTGGACAGCTGCTTGTAGGCAGCTGAATAAATAACATGGAGGTCTCAGAGTTGTTTTAGGTACAGGTCTTTTGAATGTTATTATATTTATAATTGCTTACATTTGGAAAACAAAACTATATAAAGATGGATCCTTTCATACACTATTTTATTGCAAGAAAGAGTAATAGCAAACTAGATATGTCCCTGATTCAAGTTGAGCTCCCTACAAGTTGTGATTGAGATAACCCATGTATGTATAAAATACTTACAGGGGCCAGGGAGACAATCCACCTTAAGTGTTGGCTTGTTTTACAAGCATGAGGACCTGAGTTCATTTGCCAAAGACCACATAAAAAATCCTGGTGTGGTAGAGCACAATAGTAGTCCAGCCTGGGCAAGCAGAAAAAGGCAGATCCATAGGCTCACTGGCCAGCAGTCCAGCCTAATCAGAAAACTACAGTCAATGAGAGACCCTGTCTCAAAAAGTGAAGCAGACAACTCCTGAGGCATGGCACCCATGGATGCCCTCTGGCCTCTACTCACATGCTCATATACATGCACCCTCATACATATACACACACATGCACAAAGACACACACTACTTAATAAAAACAGCAAGGATAAACTTGGTCACATTTTACTACATTTAATTATTTACTCTGTGTGTATGTGTTTTCATGCACACATGCACGCTCATGTATACATGTACATGCACGCACAAGCATGCCACAGCACATGTGAAGTTTAGAAGACAGCTATAGGAGTCAGTTCTCTCCTTCCACCATGTGGGTCCTGGGGATTGAACTCTGGTCATCAGGTTGATGGCAAGCTCCTTTATCTGCTGAGTCATCTCACCAGTCCAGCGCACAAGTTCTTCATCTTCCTTTTTAAATAACAAACTCTTTACTATTTTATTTTCAACTGACACATAGTATTTGCATCATTTATTCAACACCATGTAACATTTTGAACAATAGTGCATAATAATTAGAGTGATTAGAGTTTGTCATTTCTTTGTGTTAAGAATATTTTGGGGTTTTTTTGTTTTGTTTTGGTTTGCTTTTTTTTTTTTGGAGCTGAGGACCGAACCCAGGGACTTGCACTTGTTAGGCAAGCGCTCTACCACTGAGCTAAACCCCCAACCCCTGTTAAGAATATTTTTAAAATCTCTATTTTTAGCTATTTTGAAATTAGTCATCTTTTCTTAATCCAAGTCCAAGTCATGGGTTCAGGCCCATAATATTTTGGCTATGGATGCCACCTCAAAGATTAAAAGTTCAACCTTCTATTACTCTGGACTGTCTTTTGGATAAAGTCTCAATTTTCCTATTACAGCAACACAAGTTATGGAAGGAAAATAATTTGTGTGGGTGTATTTGTCAAAACTGTTGCTATCGCTGAGTTATTATCAAGTCTCTGCTTTGTTGCTAATTTATGAAATACAATGCCTAAGAAGAGACAAAATGGGGCTGGCTGGGAAGGTGGTGGTGACTGGAACACATTACACAGCCAATCTGACCTTGAACTCATGGCAATCCTCTTGCGTCAGCTTCCTAAACGCACCATGCTCAGCTTCAAATCTACTTTTACAAGATTCTAAAATAAAACTTAGTCGTAGATAGTAATTTTTAATTTTTCATTATCTACAAACGTTCTCCATTAAGTATGGACCATCAAGTAATGCTGACATGGGTATATATATTCACAAAGAAAAAGTAGAATTTCCTTAAGTAATAATATGAAGCTATGTATTCTAATATAAAAATGCTAACACCTTAAAAGCCACAGATAGGTATGTCATATTGACCCCAAAACTCATGAAAGAGTCCTGTAAAAACATTTGTATTTTCCTCTATGTTAGGTACTAAGTATAGTATCTTTTAGGTGCTCAGGAGAATTTCCTGCATGTTAGGTACTAAGCCCAGTATCTGCTGGGTACTCAGAATTTCCCACTATGCATCTTATAGTCAATGTTTAATCAAAGTGGTGGGACATAAACTGCAGATCAATTAATCAGAATTTGAAAGATGTTTTGAATAATACCATGAAAGAACACACCCTATTTTTTTCAATATTACTGAATCCTGCTTATTATTGGCAATGAGAAATTAAACTCATTGATAGACATGCAAAGAAACTAATAAAATAACAAATTAAAATAATAACTAAACTAAATAATATCTTCTTTAAGTGATTTTGTGTTAGGGAATTGAAACACCCTGCAGGAATAGCTTGGGGCATGGTTCAGACTCCTGTTTCAGGACCGTGGTACTCAATCCCCTAACTTCTAGAAGTGTTTGCCAATGGTTCTCAGTTGCGTATCTTTCTGCATATGACTCTCTCCCAAAAAAACTTGCCCAAGGTTTTGCTTCCTCTCCAAGGACATCACATACTTAAACACTAGCCAGTAACTCTTTGCTTTAAATCACCGTGGACAGAAATCCCAACTCCAGACACCATGAGATCACCAGAGGTCTCTACTGCAAATTGTTCACAGTTCAATTTCTGTCTGCCTGCCTCTGTCTCTTCTGCCTCACACCGCTCCTCTCGCTCCATTCCAGGTGTCCGCAAATGGCATATGTCAATCATCCTCCTCCCCACACACTGCAACTTGTAATTCAAGGAATCCAACATAAGGCAGTTGGTGTTGAAAGTATGATGAAAGTGTGTGATATTCATGTATTACAATTTCACAATAAATCCATTATTTTGTACAGTTCATATGCGTGGGCACCCCATGGCATGCGTGTGAGTGGAAGTCAAAAGAGAAACCTCTGGGAGGTGCTTCATTCTTCCATTACGTGTGTCCCAGAATTCGAACTTGGGTAGCAGCAAGCGCCCTTATGCTGAGCTATCTCACTGGGCCTCAAAAACCGATTTTATATATATAGAGAGAAAGAGAGAGAGAGAAAAAAAAAACTTTTATTATTCATGCAGCACTTTTTAATGATTTAATTTTTCCTATGTGTTCTGACTGCCTGTATGTATGCGTGCAGTGCCTCTGAAGACCAGAAGAGGGAGAGAAAGCTGCCATGTGGGTGCTGGACAACACAATGTGCTCTCGACCCTTACATCACGATCACATGATGCACCACGTGAGCATTTAAATGGACTCTAACATCTGTAGAGCGCTTACTACGGGGTCTAGGATCAATATTTCATTCTTAATCCTCAAAGCTGCTGTGAGACAGGTACCTTGACAACCGCAGGGACCAAGAGATGGGACCCACGTGGCCAGAATTCCGGGTCCGCCCAGCAGCACTCGTCACTCGGGTGCCACCTCCGACCCTGCCCAAACCAGCGCCGAAGGACACCGAGGCGCCGGAGGGCGTAGGGCGGCTGCGCGAAGAGGCGGTGTTCGGTCCCGGCATGCCTTGCGCACGCTGGAAGATGGCGGCGCCCGCTCTGTGGCCTTGCCCGGGCCTTCTGCGGTTCTGGCCCCGTGGGCTGCGGGGCACCCTCTCTGGCGCCCGGGGCCTGTTGACAGCCCCGAGGGCTCGGGGCCTGTTCAAGGACTTCTTCCCGGAGAGCGGCACGACGGAGCTCCCGGAGCTCCTGGACCGCCGCAGGGCGGGCTCCTCGCCCCAGACCGTGTACTGCGGCTTCGACCCCACGGGCGACTCTCTCCACGTGGGGCACCTGCTGGCCCTCATGGGCCTGTTCCACTTCCAGCGAGCCGGACACAACGTGATCGCGCTCGTGGGCGGCGCCACGGCACTGCTGGGAGACCCGAGCGGCCGGACCAAGGGACGCGCGGCGCTGAGCGCGGAGCAGGTGCAGGCCAACGCGAGCGCCCTGCACCGCGGGCTCCAGACCCTGGCGGCCAACCACGCGAGGCTCTTCGCGGACGGCCGGCCCTGGGGCACCTTCACGGTGCTGGACAACGCCACCTGGTTCCAGAAGGAGCAGCTGGTGGACTTCTTGGCCACGGTGGGCGGTCACTTCCGCATGGGCACCCTGCTCAGTCGGCTGAGCGTGCAGGCTCGACTCAAAAGCCCCGAGGGCATGAGCCTGGCCGAGTTCTTCTACCAGGTGCTCCAGGCCTATGACTTCTATTACCTGTTCCAGCGGTACGGGTGCCGGGTCCAGCTGGGCGGGTCCGATCAGCTGGGCAACATCGTGTCTGGATACGAGTTTATCCACAAGTAAGCGCCTGTAGACGCTATAGAAATCGTGGGGCTACTGGTATTCTGTGATTCGTTTTGAGGATTTGTTGGATAACTGCGCTTGGTTGGTTTCCATCCTCATTAAGTTAGAAGGGTAGAATTATAGGCATACTCTACAGCTCTGCTAAAAACAAACTACTAGTCAAGATTTGGATTGTGCCTGTTAAAACGTAGAAAACACTCAAGTCGCTCCTTGTTTCTAGCTTCAGAAATAGCTTTTGTTGTTATAACGGAAGATAACTAACTGCGCCTCTGTTTAGTAGTCTCTGCATTATTTTAGTTCTTCGTCCCCGCTGAAAATTTTCACAGCATTTTCGTAAGGGCTGGCTCATGGGCTTCACAGCAAAACTGATTTTTTTTAAAATCTCTTTAAAAACAACTTCCTAAAGGTGCCTTCCTGGTGCCCCCTCACCCTGTTTTCTCAACTCTTTCCCCCCTGACCCTTAAAAACCCATTTCCTGCTGGATTCCTGAGAAGCATTCCTCCATTTGCCATTCACGGGGACAAATGTGAATAGAGGTGCCTGCTGTTACATAAAAGGACAGGAACACAATTTGGGAAGTGAAGGGTTTTGTTGTTTTTTGTACAATAACCAGACTCATCTGAACAATTAGTGTGGAACTGCTTATGCTTATAGCATATCATAAATTTCCTGATGTACAGGTTGACCGGAGAAGATGTATTTGGAATCACTGTCCCTCTAATTACGAGTACAACTGGAGCTAAGCTGGGAAAGTCTGCTGGCAATGCGGTTTGGCTAAACAGAGATAAAACTTCTCCATTTGAATTATATCAGTTCTTTGTCAGACAGCAAGATGATTCTGTAGAAAGGTGAGTTTTTAATGGACAGTTGAGAAAAATTAGTATGTAGTCATTATAGTTTCAGCCACTGAAGCTCACTGTATCCTTTACTTTTTTTTTCCACTTAGAGTCTACTTAAGGTATAAATCATTGTGTCACAGGATATTGTAATTTAACTGCCTTATAAAAAGTTTAGGCTGGTGAGCTACATACCAGTCCCTTAAGCACTTAGAAAAAATTTGAGACTCACTTAAGTCTCACTAAGTTGCTTTAGCTTCTGATGGTCCTGCCTCAGCCTCCTAAGTAGCTAGGATTTCAGGCCCAGGACCACCATACCTGACTTATGTTTTTGTTTTCATTGCTGTTTTGCAGTGCTGAGGGTTGAATCTACAGCCTTACTCATGCTAGACAAGCATGAAGGTACTATCTAGCCCTTCTAGATACTTTTTGTTTGTTAAAAGAGAAAAACAGTGGCTGGCCAGAAAACTTAGAACCAATTTTTGGTTGTTTTTGTCTATATCTGGCAAGTAGGTTGGATTATGTCGCTTTCATAGTCTAGGTTCACTCCTTTTATCTTCACCTTAATCATTTTCTTTTGTCTGTCTCACAGACACTACTCTAAAGTTCTTTTCTTTAGTGTATTGTAAAAATACCTTCAGATGCTTTAACAAGTGATTTTCTCAGCTGGAGCCAGGCATGGAACAGGCCTGTAATTCAAGCTCAGACAGAAAGATGGCAAGTTCCAGGCTCTCCTGGGCAACATAGTGAGAACCTCCTCCCTCATCTCTAAATCTACTTCATAATATACTACTAAATATACTTCATAAAATCAGTTTCATTTTAAAAGAGAAATTAAATATTTGAGAAAAATAAACGAACTTGTTAAGTTTTAATCTTTACCTGTTGTGGCAAATTGTATCCTTTGAGCAATGTAGCTCAGCCACATCATCCTGTGTGTAGCTGTGGTGAAGCCGTCCTGTTTCTTCTGCTCCTGCTCCAGTCTGAAGTGTGGGCTGTTACCAGTCTACTCACTGGCTGCACTTCATCTGGCTGGCCCTGAAATCTTTTCTGTAGTGTAATCCAGGATCCAGCTTTACTTCACTGCAAATCCCATGGGGGAAGAGAACTTGTTGGCAACTCTGTGGGGCTCTTTCATGTTGCACCATCAGGACAGCACAGGAGTGTTCCAAAGTGGTGGGAAAGTAAACTTACTTTGAAAAAATTAGTTGCCAATCCCTGCTAAAGTGAATCTGTATATAAGCTATGATCAAGCAGCTACTCTACTGGGTACATGCCCAACACAAATTCATGCATGTTTGCACCAAGAGAAATATGAAGGTATTCAACATGATTAGCATATGTCCAAAAGTAGAAACACAAATGCCCACAATAGAGTAAGTTTACAGAACATCATGGAAAGCTGTGCTTGCAGCATCGTGAGTGAACCTCCTGAACATCCTGGTGTGCCAAGTAGTCAAACAGAAAAACATATTTTCTATGATTCTGTTTCATATAAAATCTAAAAGCAGGGAAAATTTGCTGGGTTTAGTGGTACTCTTAAAGTCTCAGCACTTGGGAGGCTGAGGAAGGTGGTCAAATCTATCTGTAAAAAAGCCAAATGATAATGTTTATGGAGGCTTAATGAGATGTTATAAGTGTGAAAAAAAAAAGCAGGGAAGTGATTGCCATGAAAGATGAAGTGGTTAAAAGAGGTAAATTTGTATTTACAAATGATTATGTAGATGTTTGCTTTATAATGGTTCATTAAACTGTATGTTTGTGGTTAAGGTACTTTTTTTACATATCATTTCACCAAAAGTTAAACAAGAAGATACAGAATACTATTCATGATTTTTGTTTGTTTTTTGAAACAGGGTCTCCCTGTAGCCTCAGCTGGCCTGGAACTTAACCAGGCTGGCCTCAGTCTCAGAGATCTGCCTGCCTCTGCCTCCTGAATGTTGGAATTAAAGGTATGTGCCATCATGTCTGGCTATCATGTCAGTTTTTAGGTTATACAGTAAAACAGAAATCTGAAAGTATGGTGGCAAGGATGCATACAAATTTAATTTTCTCTTGGGACTAAAAATGTGTGATAGGGCTGGAGCCTTCATTTATATCTGTACCATTCTACTTTTAAAAAAGGAAAATCATGGGGTTGGTGAGATAGCTCAGCAGTTAAAAGCACTGGCTGCTCTTGCAGAGGAACCAGGTTCAATTCTCAGCACCTATATGGCTGCCAACAACCATCTCAAATTCTAGTTCCAGGGGATCTGTCGCCCTCTTCTGGCCTCCACAGGCATTGCACAACATGGGTGCACCTACCTACATGTAGGCATTACACTCATACACATAAATATATATACATATTTTTTGTTTGTTTTTTAAAGAAATTTGAAAACAGGTATGGTAAAATGTCCTCTATCAGGGTGGTGTATGCATTACTGTATAGTTTTAAGTGTAGTCTACATGTTTCCATGCTTGTAAAAATCGGACATTTTTCCAAGATAAGGTAGCTGATAGGTATACATGCTAAGGCTTGCTTTCTTGTTCCCCAGGTATCTGAAGCTCTTCACTCTCTTACCCCTTCCAGAGATTGATCACATTATGCAGCTGCACCTCAAAGAACCAGAAAAGCGAGGTCCTCAGAAACGACTTGCTGCAGAAGTAACAAAGCTTGTCCATGGACAAGAAGGGCTGGATTCTGCTAAAAGGTAGCCTTTGGACTAGTTAATGTTTTATGAAGTTTAGTGGACAGATGAGAAAATTAGAGGTGCTTTTTTAAGATGTTCTTGTCAATTACTAGCAAAGACTGTCAGTATTTGACTTAAGTACTTTAAAATAGTCCTTATTGTTGGTAAAGAAATAGATCCTCTTACAAGACTTTGTAGTAAACACTGCATAATTGGTTAGTAGGTTAAACACTCACATGATATGGCTTTTAAATGTTTTTTTTTTTTTTTTTCAGGTGTACACAAGCCCTTTACCATAGTAGTATAGATGCACTGGAGGTCATGTCTGACCAAGAGTTAAAAGAATTATTTAAAGAAGCTTCATTTTCTGAATTAGTTCTTGACCCTGGAACAAGCGTCCTAGACACATGCCGTAGAGCAAATGCCATTCCAGATGGTCCCCGAGGGTAAGAGCTAACACTTTCTTAATTCACTATGAGATGTTCACACCATGTTTCTGAATGTTTCCTGATAATGTTCTAATGCATCTCATTTCTTTCAGGTTAGGTTAGCCCAAGAATAAAGTTAAAACAGAGTACATGTTGGTGAAAAATAACTTGAACTTTCTGTGAAGTATAATGCTCCTCTAGACTGTCTTGTTAATTGGTTAGTTTTTCCTCCAGCATTAGAAATCTTTTTTGAAGGACTTTTTTCAGTAACTGCACTGGGATCAGTCAGCTCAGGGATTTGGTCGGAGAAGTGAAAAGATTCACCTGACTCTGACCCCTCACAATCTTCATTTTGGGGCACAGGACCTGTTTAAAAACAGAATTGAATTTCTGAAAAGGAGATAAGCATAGAAATAAAACCTTTTAAGCCTTATAAACTGTAGGCCATTCCCCCTGGGAACTGCATTTTTTATTAAGGAATTATACTTCGGTGCTACAAGAAGCAATTTGACATGTGATGTACATTTACAACTAATAGAAAATATGTAGAAAGAAAAGCAATTGTCAAAAAGTCGTAGTGCCTCATTTGTGGGACTTTGTACATAAAAATCAAGGTCATTTGCCTGTGGTTATTATAATGAATGACATTTGTTATAGTTGCTTTCTTTCAGTTTTTGGAATGTTTCCCTCTGCATTGAGTCCTAGATTTCTGTGTAGAGAAATCACTGTCGCACCATTCATCACCTGCCAGTCCACCTCATTGTCTAATATACTGGTTTACTTAAAGCGCACTAAATTTAAGACTGGTGCCACACACTCCCCAACAGTGAGTTACTTGGTGTGTTTGCTATTAAGAGTTTTACCCAGATTTAGCCAAGATTCTAAGTAATAATACTCAACTCTTTTTCAGATTATCCAAGCTGAATAGAGTCAGTATGTGTATGTAAAGAAAACGTAGAGCACATACTAACAGCCTAAAATATCTTCCCCACTCACCCATTCTCTTTACATACCAAGAAAATTTCCAGTTCTCACCTACCCAGTCCATGTGCTGAAGACAAAGGATGTTTTCACCATTCTTCATTTATCTTTTGATACTATTCACGTTTAACAGATAGCAAATAAAATGTTACTAAATAAATTGGATATACAGATCAATAAAACCTTTTTACTTATGCTATCAGTATATTTGGCCAGTAGTCTGCAGTAAATGTAAAACCACCTGCTAATTTTCCATTTACGAAATCCACTCATTAAGAAAAAATGTTTCCTAGGCTGGAGAGGTGAATCAGTGGTTAAGAGCAGAGGACCCTGGGTTCAGTTCCCCAGCACCTATATGGAGACTAACAACTGTCCTTAACCCATTTCAGGGGATTCGTCACCTACTTCTGTCCTCCGTGGGCACTCTACACACATGGTACACTTAGATACAAGCAGGCTAAATAATTACACGCATAAAATTAAATAGTTTTGAGAAAGAAAATTTCCTTTTAACCAATTTTCTATTTGCATAGGTTCAGAATGTAATGATTTGCAAGGACTTTTCAGTTTCATATGAAATTTCCTGATGATCCAATAGAGTACTTGTTACTTCTGTTAAAATTGCTCTTTATTTTTAGAAGTTTATTTTCTAAGACTTTATCCCTCAAGGCTAGGTAGAAATTCTCCAGGAAGTGCACCTCCATTGCTTTAATTTCTCCATTGCCTTTACCAGCTGAACAGTTTCCTCAAAAGTTGAGATGGCTGAACCTAGCAGTGAAGGGCTATCATCTCATCTACTTGGGAGGCTATGCACAAGTTAGGGCCTCCCTAGGCTGCAGAGTAAGTTCAAGACTAGCTTGGGCAATTTACTAAGACCTTATCTCAAAAAGTTAAAAAAAAAAAGGGTTGAAGATACAATAGTGGTGTATTGCTTTACCTAGCACAAATGAGGCCCTAAGTTCAATCTTAGTTAAAAAAAAAGGGGGGGGGGTTGGGGAGGCACCCCAGAGATAAAAGAGCTTTGAGATCTCAGTTCTCTCTCTACTAAATCTATTAAGCCTTACATCTGCTTCCTTAGCTAGGCGTTAAACAGAGGCAAAATGCAGAGTGGCTTGTTAAGAGTATCTGAAATGTAACCACTCATCTTTTTGGAGGGCAGGCCAAGGGTGATCGGAGCTTTCTAGTTATTAAACATTTCTATTTTCAGGTATCGGATGATAACTGAAGGTGGAGTCAGTATAAATCACAGACAGGTAACAAATCCTGAGAGTGTTTTAATACTTGGACAGCACATTCTCAAGAATGGACTTTCCTTACTTAAAATAGGAAAAAGGAATCTCTACATTATAAAATGGCTTCAGTTGTAAAAACTTTTGTTCAAACTTGTCCCATTCATTTTCAAAACATGAAAGGTTTTCAAAAACCAGAGTGGCGTGTACACTGGGCCTCATGGTGTAAATGGTATCATGTTTTTTTTTAATAAATGTTATTTAATCGTAGTTTATTTCTTCATGAAAGACCTGACATCATTCCCACCTAATCCATCTCCCTCTCCGTGGATTGATAAAAGTGCAATGGAGGAAGTATCCCGGATTGTAGATGGTGTGGTCCAGAGCATGAGTTCTATCACGGTGCTCATAAATCAGCCCAGTTGGATACATGAATTTCTGGCTTTGTTGCTAAGAAACAAATAGTTCTTTAAAAAGACGTTAGATGTAGCCATAGTTGCCATTAGAAGAGTAAGAAATAGTTTCTTCTCAAACAAAAGAACAAAAGTACCAGACTTTGTTTTAAATTCAGTTTTCCAGGTCCCTATCTATGTTTCATTATCAGTCTGTTTACTCGTACCTGCCTTTTCTGTCAATGGATTCTTAAGGTAGCAATGTTTTGTGCATTCAGAAACTTTCCATTTCACTTTCTATCCATAAGCAGGTTGTAACTTGAGGTTAACTTTAAAGGAACCAAACAAACAAATATCTCACCAAGTATCAGTCCTGAGAACATCAAAAGATACCGGAAGTTTTCAATTTAACTAAGCACATTAACAAACCTCTTAAAAAGTCAAGGTAGTGCACCCCCATTTCCTAAGTATCAAGTGAAACATGAAATGGTTAACCAGCTGTCTTCTGGAAGTCTTGCAGCAATGTGTAGCTTTAATTTCAGTTTCTAACCATTTACTTCTGATTATTTGGAGCAACTGTCTATCTTCATATGCAGAAATGAGTAACATTTCAGTGAATTGTGGTAATCTGCTAGGAAAAAAGTCATACTACTTTCAGTACAATATGGCTCTGATATATAAGACGTTTAAAAGACAGCTATTTAAACCTCTCTGAGGCAAGTCAGGAAGAATTCATATATTGGCAAACTTGAATACCATTTCATACCAGCAATTTTATTTACACAGAAAGAACATACAAGTACCTATTATAAATATGCCAGAGATTATCTCCACATTTCAGAACAACGCAGTTTAAAAACACACAAAGGCAGGCCTTTCCTTTCTGTACATTTCTTGTTTTTCTTTGTACAAAGTATGTAGTACTAGCAAATACATTATGGTAGCATGTGTTTTTAAAATAACCTTTTCAACCTAAAATCTATTTGGTATGTTGGATAAAAGTGTGTTTTGTTTTGTTTTTTTCCTTCCTTTATAAATTCAAAAGGCTACAATAGTAGTCATCACTCTGGAAAGAAATCATGGGTACCAGTGGCTTGGTGATTTTTAGTGTACTGACAAATATTTTGGCAGTGTACATTCACTGTCAAGCTGGTACTATTAACAGCCTGTAAGAGTACCAGGGTCATACCAGACTGGGGGCTTTTATGTTCGAAATTAATTGTTCTGAGTGGAGATCAAATTGAAGTTAATGTTCTTACTTTCCCTGCCAATAATCTTTTACAAGTGCCTGGCTGTAACCTGAAAACGAACTTTAGCATTTTGACACATGGCTTAATATGTTGTCAGTTGGAGATAAAGTTATATGTTGCAAAGATTTCTGGTCGTGCGTGAAAAAATTTTAATTTTGAGTTTATACTAAGAAGTGCCTGGGACATTTTCACAAAATATATTGTAAACATCAACCCCAACCCCTGAATGCAAATTGTCTACAAACTTTTTAGGAATATGTGTATCCATGTCCAGATATTTTTATTTAAATAACAAAGCTCTACTGGTGTTTCCATACCATTATTTTAATGTATTTTGTTGGGGTGGAGCTAAAGTGGCTATTTCTAACTAATATGTGCAGAGTACATTAAATGTACTCACAGTGAATCTTGGAGCCCAATGCAAGTGTCCCACTTTACAGATGTGTGTGAATTGCTATTACTATATTTATAAATTAAGGGAAATTTCATTTAGTTTTTTTGTTTGTTTGTTTGGTCTTTTTGAGACAGGGTCTCCCTGTAGCTCCAGCTGTCCTCGAACTCACTATGTAGACCAGGCTGGCCTTGAACTCACAGAGATCCACCTGCCTCTGTGATCCACCTGCACCACCATGCCTGACCTCATTTAGATCTTTTAAAATCTGTATGGGCTGGGAATTGTCACCAAGTCTTACCAAGTTCCCGGTAGTTCTTTTTAATGCAGAAAATCACAGTATGTTTTCAGGCTTACCTATGAATGAAAGTGTATTTTAATTTTCAACACACAGGTCATTGTGGACCCAGAAGAGAAAAGACTATGTAACCACATAGTATACACCCCACATCTTTGTTTCAAATCCTCTTGTGCACTTAGTTTTCTTAGTAACAACAGCAAAGACTGCAGAGATTTTTCTTTTTTTTTTTTTTAAAGAAACTATAAACTGAAGGATAGATAGGCACATTGATTATGTGAGGAACTTGCCAAGATTTCACAACCAGGCCAGTTTCTATAGTGCATGCATTATAGTCATGAAATGTCATGGTGCTTCCAGGCATCAGCTTTAAGGCTGCTAACAAAGACTACACAAGTCATTGTGTCCACAGCAACTGTGGACAGCTGGATCATGAACAGTTCTTTGTAAGTTCAACTGAAACTCAGACAGACTTGATATACATGTATGCTGGGAGACTTTAAAAACAGCAATTTATTATTTGTATTAAATGGGTGATTTGTTCCGTAATGAAGAGTATACTTTTCAGTTTATAGCTAATCTTCACATGAGCAAATTCAAACCACTGCAATATACAAGAATTCATAAATAAAAATCTACTCAGGTAGGCAGTAGCTAGCAGGTTCCAAATCAACAAACTCTTGGTATTAAACAGTTCTCTTCACCAAAGATGGGTCTCTCGGATTTCAGCAATAATTTGACTGGCTCCTTGTAATGCCTACGTTAAAGGAAATAAAAACTTAAGTTACAATATTAATCTGAACTGTGTGAAGAAATTTGTAGATTTAAAAAAACAGTATTATATCTGAAATTTGAATCTAATCAAGTACCAAAAGGGGTGGGGGTATAGCATAAAGATTATTTGTATACAAAGATCAGAATGCATTTTAAAATATGTATATCTACATCCCAGGTAGAAAATCTGGAAACCCCCCACATCATTACCTTTAGCATATCAGCTGCTTCTTTTCTGCGTTGGGCCATGTCCTCAGATTCAGTCAGAAGGTCTTCCAATAAGGATGATTTGTACAACTGTCCCACTAACTCACTCTGCAGAGTATCTTTCACATGATTAACCAAAAAATGCATTACTGCCTTTGGTACACTGCAAAACAAAATCAAATTATGAAGTTTAAGATTTACTTTCAATGATGTGAATATGTGGGTGTGTGCACATGCCTATGGAGACCAGCAGCATCTGATAACTGAAGAACTAGAGTTACGTATGATTGTGAGCCCTATGTTGCTGGAAATTTAACTTGGGTCCTCCAGAAGAGCAATACATGTTCTAAACCACTGAATTGTATCTCTAGCCTGGGTGACCGTATTCTTAAAAGCCCAAAATGTGAAAGTGCAAGTATTTATAATTTGATGAGTGGTATATCACTTAATCTAATCAAACCAACTATGAAAAACCTTTTCACTTGTCTCATCCATACTACAGTATGAACAAGCCTTAAAAATACTGGCAAATAAAAGGCAGACACAAAAGGCCATATACTATGTTCCTACTTACATGAAATGTCCAAAATAGATGAATTCATAGAGATGGTAAGTTAAGTGTTTCAGGGGTGAGGCATAACAGGAAGTCACTACTGACAGACACATGGGATTTTTGTTAACTTAGGGTAGAAGATGTCACAGAATTAACATTGTAAAACTTGATGAATATATTAAAAACCACAAAGTTTACCTACAATGATGAATTTTAGGGTTTTATGGTACGTGAATTATAGCTTAATATCAACAAACAACAAAAACCTATAAAGAATGGGGGTGATAAAGGAAATAAACTATGGCCTGGAAGATTTTTATAAACTACAATTACTGTTTATTACAAGCTATAAGTTAAAAGGTCATGGAGGCAAAATAATAAATGATTCTACAAACAAAAACCATTATTATCAACATGAAGTATCAGACTATCTTGCTTCTTTCTTCTCTGTGCAATAAAATATCTAACAGTTTACCATAAATTAGACACAGAATATTTTCTAATAGATTAGGCAGCTAAGTTTTTCTTCTCCCTATTACTACATGAAACAGTCCACAGGAAGAAGAAACATTTAGGCAGTGTTAACAAAAGAATTTATTTTGGGGCTGGAGAGATGGCTTGGTGGTTAAGAACACTGACTGCAGGGGACGCACATTCAATTCCCAGCACCCACATGATGGCTAGCAACCATCCATAACTTCCCGTAATTCCAGTTCCAGGGGATATGACACCTTCTGACTTCCATGGGCATCGCACAAAATGGGTGCACTTACATACATGCAGGCATAACATACACATAAAATAAAAAATTAAAGAATTTATATTTTGATATTTCAGAAAACCAAACCAACTAATTAAAATGACAAGTCAATGGTAACTAGCTAAAGTAACTAATTAAATTACTCAAAACTTATGAAAAACCCATCAGGGCGATGGTACATGACTAATCTCAGCCTTTAATCAGTGAAGCAGAAAAATTTTGAGTTCTCCACCAACCTGGGTCACATAGTGAGTTAACTACATAGCCAAGACTGTTATGTAGTTCAGCCTGGCCTTCAATTCTTATACCTTCCTAGTGCTTGGATTCTCATCATACGCCACACGGAAGCTAGGCAAACTACCGAGCTACGTCCTCAGCCCTATTTTTTTAGGGAAAAAGGTGGTAATCAGACAGACTGATAGAATACAAGAATATTCCCCTATTCATTACAGTATGGGAAACTGAATCCAGGATATCATGAATACTTAGACAAGTACTCTATACCACTGAGCCACACCCCTAGCCCTCTCTATTGTCTTGTTTTGATACAGGGTCTCACTAAATAGCCCAAGATAGCCTTAAATTTGTGCTCATCCTGGCTGAGCCTGAGCCTACCTACACAGCTAGAATTTCAGGCATCATCCCCATTCCGGCTCCGCTGATAAACATGGTCCTAATCACTCCATACTACACTGAATGTTGCTTTCACAGTTAACATTAGATTTAGAATCTAATCTAAAAAAGTTTAATGTATGATTTTTTTTCAAAACCGAACTATTCCAGCAGTATTAAGCAGTACTAACCTGTCTTGAATATTCTTTCTGACAATTAGAAAATATGATTTGATGAGTCTTTCAATAACCTCACAATCTCGCTGCTCACGGGCAGACAGTTTTCGTGCAACTGGAACTGGCTAAATGGGATAAGGGGGAAAATATTACTTTTGTATCATTTTGAAATGGCAACATAATATAACTTCTTGAGATTTAGTTCCTTTTGTCTTTGAGGGTGTTTACCTACTAATTTGATCATCTTACAGATTTAAACCACATTTTCCTGGCTTACCACATCCAGCAAGTTGACAGCATGGCCTTTCTGTGGACTGGCTGGCATAATTGGAATTGGTTTTGATTTTTCTTCAGCTAGCAACTCTTCAGCTTTTGAGGTTTTCAGCATTCCTCTCCAGTTGCCTGTTGCTGGTTCTTGACCACCATCTCCAACTCCACCACCTGCAGATGCAACCTGAAAACACATGTTCCAAAACCTGTACCAGCGACATTTGACATTAATGAAGTTCACTTTCTTTGGTGTTAATCAAACACAGATGTAGTACCTATCTGGAACTTATTCAGAGAGATGGTAGTGGCATGTGTACCTGGAAACCTGAGAGGTTCTGGTAGAAGCTGTCTGCAAGCCCAGTCAATTCAAGTTCTATTTAATTCCTCTTATTTACCATTTGCTGACTTTTCAGAATGTTGCTTCTTTCCCCACTCCTCAAATACCAGACTGTGGATGAGGTTATAAGCTATTAAAACTACTCATTAAAAGCATGCACACGGAAACACAACTGCAACTCAGTTTAATCTCAAAGTAGTCTTAAACACTACTGAACTATTAACCCTTGAAGTGTTATGAACTTATCTCTCTACAGTTTTATATTTCTAAAATTAGCTTACGTTTCTAATAAAAAGTAACAAAAGTAAAAATTTCAGAACCCTTTAAGAATAAAAAAAGACTAGGAGCCAGGTGTGGTACATGCCTTTAATCCCAGCACCCAGGAGGCAGAGATCAAGGCCGGCTGGGGCTACAGGGAGACCCTGTCTGAAAAAAAAAAAGGTTCAAGACTACATTGTTTGGCCTGAAAGTCACTTTAATGAGCTGCCAAAAATGGATATATAGCATAAGCACAATTTAAGTTCCTTGAAAATCTACTGTCCTAAAGAAAGGACCCCTGGCCGCTACCATTCAGCACAGCTGCTTTGGCAACCCAATTTTTGGGGGTTCTGAGTCTTCTAAAAGAAAAAAACCCAGCTATTTATAATATTGTGAAAAACAAAATACATCAGCATTTAAAGTATTTTATCCTTTTTAACAGAAGAGTGTTATAGTAGTTCCAAGGAAAAGTTTTAAGTATCATTCCAAATTGAAACACTGGCCAAAAGTCTGTGGAGAGTATAGGTATTACTAATTATATTTTTAGTGCTTTTCAAGTATTCAGGAATTACAGACCAAATGAAATAATAAAGTGAGACCATTCCATAGTCTTAATGTCTGAGTGCTGCAGCTGGAGGTGCGATGTCTCTGAGACTTTGAAGGTGAGAACCTTCAACCTAGAAAATAAGTAGCGGCAGAAAAACAGCAAGAACACGTTTCGTTTCACATGATTTTCAACAACTGACATGTTTTAAAACTCTTACAGTTCCTATCTTTTTTAATTTGAATTTGCTTAAGCTTTTGAGGCACACATGAAACTATACATTTAGAGTTACATATACAGATTAATGGGAAGAAATAGGCATTGGAGAATTATCCGTTAGTCTGAACAGATCTCAGAACTTTAATCGAGGAAATGTCCAAAAGTATATTTCTCAGCTCTAAAATCTCGTCTACTAAAAGAGAAAACTGAAATATAGGCATAGTAGAAAGCCTATTATTAGTTATAATTATAGTTAATACCATCCTACAAGGGTTAGATAAAAGGAACATTAAGAATGTAACACAGACAACAAGAAATAGAGGCCACTGTACAAACAGGTTCTTGGATGGATTTGAAGACAGTGTTTAGTGAGAACCAAAGGTGCCAACATTCCCAGACTCACATTTTTAGTTTCTCTTCTGCTGTCCTGAATTAACTGTTAAAAGATATTTTAAAACATGCAATTTAACGAGCAAGATTTAAATAGCAATGGTTTGAAATTCAAAAACATAGAAGATAATTTTATTCTTAAAATAACTTTCTGTGTGTATCTTCTACATGGCAAGCAAGAGAAAGCATGAGGACAATACTGTTACATAATTTAAGAATACGATCATAACACAGTATCCCAAATTAATACTCTTTTCAGTGCACTGTACCCAAACCAGGCATGCAGGTTCAGAGAAGGAGTCAGAACAGACCTTGCCATCAGCCTCAGCAGAAGCAGCAGGGGAGGGCTCCTGGGAGGCAGGTGCCAAAGCACTTGGAACTTTACAAGACTAAAGGCAAAAATGCAGGGGGGGGGGAAAAAAAATCAAGGATGCCAAAAATGCATTTGGAAACATTTTATAAACAAAATTTTCCCCTCTGTAACAAAGTAGTAAAATAACATGAACAAAATCATCATGGGAGATGGTAAATGCTTATTTTGCCTCATTCCCTGCAACTGTCACTTTGTTTTCTTCAGAACAAGTAAGAAAAATCAAATACAAAAGCTTCATGTTGATTTCTGGCATTTAATAAGATCTTTTCTAACAAGGAAATCAAGGTAACAGATTTTAATATATCAACTGTTGAAGTTACTACTGGTAATTAAAACCTGTTGCGTGCATACTGCTATCTTCCCTCTCTCCAAAACACCCTTATAAAAATCAGTGCTAAACAAACCTCACAAAGTTATCAGCTGAACCTGCAGAAGAAAACTGAGGCTTAAAAGCCCCCTTCACTTTTTATCTCTGTCTTTTTTGAGACAGGGTCTCCCTGTAACCCAGCTGGCCTGGAACTCACTATGTAAATCACACTGGCCTCCATCTCACAGAAATTTGCCTGCCTCTGCCTCCCAAGTGCTGGGATTAAAGGTGTGTGCTACTGAGCCCAGCTCCACCTTTAATTTTAAATTATTCATAGCTTATTGTGAACTTGAACACTTACTCAAGACTGTCCTAATGAACTATTAAAGACAGAAGAAAGCCAGGTCTACAACTGAGTGATATTCTGAGTCTTACCAGTTCAGTTTTGGGTTTGAGGGAGTATTCTTTCAAAGCAGTTTTGTTTTTTACCTTGTCTCTTGATACAGCTGGCGGTAGTTCTCTTGCTAGCCTGTTTCTTCTTTGTTCCTATAAAATATAACAAAACAAAATAAGTGATCATCAAAATAATGATACATGCCTACTACAAAATGCTCATCTTTATTGAAAAGTGTGGAGAGAGTATGTGTGTGTATGTATGTGTGTGTGTATATATATAAATAAAATATAGGATATATATATATATATATAAAATATAGGATATATAGCCTATCATTGGGGACTCATG
>NW_008334929.1:519548-526881 GCF_000622305.1 Nannospalax galili | reverse complement strand
TTTTGTCTTTTTGAAGCAGGGTCTCCCTGTAGCCCCAGCTGTCCTGGAACTCACTACGTAGACCAGTCTGGCCTTGAACTCACAGAGATCAACCTGCCTCTGCCTCTGCCTCCCAAGTGCTGGGACTACAGGCGTGAGCCACCACAGTCAGCTAATTGATAATATTTTAAAACAAATAAATCATTTAACTCAAGACTCTCTCCCCCCTCCCCTCCCCTCCCCTCCCCAAACACACCCGAGGTATACAACACACCATCAGCAACAATGGCTCCCTATATGAGTAACTCCCAAATGAAGTACATCAGACTAAGTTCTCAATAAGTTAAGACACCAATTTAAACCGTCCCCACATGAATGTGGAATATAAGCTTTCAGCATACCATGCGGAATTTGAAGTATACAAATGACAGAAAACTTAAAGCCTTAAAAGTCATTAACACAACTCCTATGCAATAAAACTATAACTTAAGTACCTGTGTTCAGGTTATCTTTTTAAAAAACTGATAGTCCTAAACTATCTCCTGGAAAAAGTATTGACAACTGACAGACCTTTCTGTAACCTCAATAATTTAACAAACTGATCAATTGCACACTACTATTATTAAACTTTTAGCAAGCTACAGAAACCATGTTAAATTCAAGATACCATGTACCAAGCCCCTGCTGTCTCCAAGCACCATGACAGGTATAAGATCATGTAGATACAGAAAAATGTGGACAATGAGAATGAGCCTCTTGCAGGCAGTATCAAACACAGCAGAAAAACATTTATGTTAAACAAAACTTCTCAAATCAAAGTATTTAATGAACACTCAAACTGGCAAAAAGAACTCTTAAATTTACAAGTTTCACAGTTATTTCTTAGATATATTTTTTTTAAATAGAAATATAAACCATTTCCATTTTTTCATAGGTTATCAAGTTTGCAAAAATAATAGAACTATATGGATTTTAACATTCTTCAGAATAAAAGGTTAGTATTCCAAAATACTCATTTGAGAGTGATACAGAGCAATCTGGAGGATGAGGGGTCTAACCCTAGCAGACAACCACCAATTTTAACATTAGCTAACCCTGGATTCCACTAGATATGGCTTACTTGACTCTTTCTAAGCCATCGCTCCTTCTTCAACATTATCTACCTTCAGAGGGTTGATGTGACGATTAATCGGTAATTCCTTGGCACGGTCATCACAACCAGAGGCAGATTTTCAAAAACTAATTGAAGCCTTGTCACATGTGACCCTGTCAGTACTGCTTCAAACTAAGTATTCTACTGAAGAACTAAGAAAGTGTCTATGCGCCTTTTTTTCATTGCAGCTGGTTTGTTTTTTGTCTTTTTGGTTTTTTGAAGCAGGGTCTCCCTGTAGCCCCAGCTGTCCTGGAACTCACTATATAAACCAGGCTGGCCTTGAACTCATAGAGATCCGCCTGCCTCTGCCTCCCAAGTGCTGGGACTACAGGCGTGTGCCACCATGCCCAGCTTATGTACCTATTTTTAACATACATAACTTTTCTGAGTGTTTTAAAATAGCTTTTTTGTATGCATTTTGGAAACTTTTGGTACTAGGAAAAATAGCATCTGTGTAGCTAAAAAACCTGTTTCCCAGTAACTATTACAGAAAAGGTACTTTCTGCTGTACTGCCTGGTAAAATAAACACTGAAAGAATACCTGCTACCATCTGTGAACTTCGTTTTATTATGCTTTAATCAAAGCATTAAAGTTCAAACCCTAGTGTCCCTTCCAGTTCCCAAATTTCATGCCTGAAAATGAGCACTTATACTCACCTCTATATTATTGTTCATTAGCCCACAAGCATCAGCAAAGTCTGGATGTTTTGTGTTGATATAAGCTAATTCAATTGCCACTAAATTATGGACCTGGAGAAAAAATAAATTTAGGCTAATACACAAAGATATGCCAACCCTAGCTTTATTTTGAGATGTTTATATATAAAACTTACTATACAGACAAAACCGAAAAAGTATAAGAAATGTTTGTAATTAATAACCTAGGCCTAATAATAATCATTAGCTAACTTCTAAATTAATTGCATTTCAGCATTAAAACTGCGTGTCTAAGGAGGAAAAACTGACATTAAGAGAACTTCAAAGTAATTTACTGTAAATGGGAAAAGGTTATCTATCTACTTGATGCAATTTTAAGTTCCAAGGCTTTAATAAACATGTTTGCTATTCAAATTTCAGATCATCCATTACAGGGTGTTAAAAGTTTTATTTAGATCAATTTTAACAAGAAGACAGTTCATAACTGGCATAAGTTAAAGATGCTAACTTGGACACATTTACACCAGAGGTAGCCTTAACCATGAAGTACACAGGTAAAATCTACAGGGCTCAAAATCTAATGAGATAGTAGTGAAAATTAATGGTTCTATTCCTAAGGCTTATAGAGAATAACCTTAAAATATTTACTATTGACAGTGGCTTTCACTGATGCTTTGACACCTGTATACAGTGTGTTTACTACCACCAACTTCTCCTGTGCTTCTCATCTCTTCTTTTCAGGACTCATCCCTCTTGTGCATGGATTAGCAATAAGAGTTTTTTCTGGGACCATATGCATCTTTTTTATTTATCCCCTAGAGTCTTTATATGTTTCTGATCACAGCTTTTCTTTGAAACTTTCTCCCTACTACCAATTCTGAGCAGAAGAAAAACTATCAAAATATTTATCAAGTACTGCATAAACTGCTGGACAATGTGAGCTACTTGTTAACCATCAATGACCATTTATTTGCCAAAATTAGATAGTGTTTCTAGTTGAAGCACTAGACACCGATAAAAAATATGTTGAGAAAAAGATTTCTTTTGCAGTTAGGAATCAAGGTTTTATAACTATCTGTACTGTCTCAGGTATCATATACCACTCACTGATGCAGAGCTGCATGAGAGAGATCTATTCAGTAATTCCATGATGTCAGTGGGTAGTGTGCACCATCAGGCTTAGGTATTTGAATCTGACAGCAATCCTTGCTAAATAAGCAACCAAGCAGCAGCCCATACCTCCACTTCCAAGGACACCCCTTAGTAAACCTCAATCGAGGCTCAGTATCTTGAGCCAAGATCAAATGCCAGGCTCAAAAGTGCCCAGAAAGGAAGGCAAACAACAACCACCCAGCTAATAGAGGTATAAGTGTAATGTCAAATGCTTAGCTCATATTTCTGTCAATTTTAGCCTTTTGCAGGGGCACTAGCCACAGTCCACAGAATAGTAGCAACTGACCACTACCGTTAGGTCATAGAAGAAGCAAACTACAGCAGAAACCAAATTACCCTAACAGTAAAAGTAAGCTTGCTATAATATAAAGGTTTGGTAAATATGAAGAAAATGTACTATATACTATAATTATTAAAAACTATTTAAGTAAGACAAATACTTCTCACAACACATTGGAAACAATACTGGAGTAATCTTAATGCTATATTAAATCAAAGCAACCAAACTAAAGTTTAACTTTTACTAACAGTGATTCAAACAACACAGTAGCTCACCATTTCATTTGTAACAGGCAACCTTTTACGAAGAAGACAAGTCACTACTTCAACTATGGCATCATGAAGTTTAGGAAACCGTAGCAATTCCTATATGTAACAGAAGGTAAAATTGTTACTCTGTTTTGTTTAATAAAAAATTAAGTAGTCACTGAATTAGATTTGGAAGTTACACTTAAGGATACTATTTCAAATCACTTTTAGGTAAGGGAACTAAAAATTTTACTTTTAGCTCACCTTATATATTTCCTTCCATCCTATGAACCCTCCCGCCCCATCTTTTTCTAGTTAATCTAAACTGTTATATCTCTCAGTTACCTGTGTACTGTAATTACTGCAATGCTGAATGATCCTTTGCATTTCCTCATGAACTAGTTCTACACAACGGAGGCTGGGCTCTTCTAGACGTTTGATTTGCCTTTTGACCAGTAACTCAAATGAAACCTCAGGCACAAATAAAGCAGGACGGGGACCCTGAAAAAAGAAGACTCAGCTCTATGTAATTTCAGGTCTTCCCAAAGGCTTAAAATTTTTTTTTTGCTATCTTTCATGAAATGTGTTTCAAGTATGAGAACAAAATAAACTGTCCATCAATATCAAATAAGACACAGTATATGGTGAAATTAATTTTTGGCTTCTTAAGCATACTTACAGTAGCATTTCTGATGGCAGTCAAAATGTCAATAGTGTTAAGGCCACCTAGTGGGTCAACAGATTCTAAGGTTCGCCCAAAAGTCTCATGGAAAATATAACAAATTCTAGCACCCCCGCATCTGAAAGACAATGATATGCGTTATGATAAAGAAGAAAGATACTAGTCACAAGTCTTTCTGCTTTAAGACTTTCATTTTCTGAGAAAGCCCAAAACATTGTATTTTATCCATTCTTATTTCCATGTGTTTTCAACTCGAAATTTCTTAATCCAGTTTCTCTATTTTTAAAATTCTAAGTTGTTTTCATGATTATGTATATTACCTACTATTGTTAATACAGTACAGCTATTCTGACATAAAGCTTCAGTTAGCTAAAACTTGCTGAACAACTTTGGCCTGCCCCCATTCTCTCCAGCTAGCTTATGTGTTCCTCAAGTACAGCAAACTAACTTGTTCCTGTTGATCCACAAAAGCTAAGCCAATTTTTCCTTAAAAGGCCAGATAGTAAAAATATGTATGCTTTTCAGTATTCGTTGCAACTGCTCAAATCTGTCAGTAAGTACACAGACACATATAAACAAATGACTTGAATATAGCTATGCTGCTGTGGTAAAACTCATACATATACTGACATATGAATTTTATTTAATTTCCAAATATCATGAAATGCTGAATTTTCATTTAAAAGGTTTACATTTACAAATGTAAATATCATTCTTGGCTGGTGGCTTGTCTAGTTAAGCTTGACTAGTTAAACAGGAAGGAATGGAACATGGCAAAGAAAGATGAGACCAGAGCAAGACCAAAACCTAGCAGGGTAAGCATCGAATCCTGAGCGCCACTGTCCAGCATCTGGGCTAATGATGGACTCATCTGGGCTCCAAAGGGCTTGGATGACCCTACCCTCCAGCTCTGTTGCTGCAGCTTCTTTGTCAAACAATCAGTGGTTCTGGTACTCTGAGTATCCAGGAACTCTACTGCAACTTGGGCTTCACCCTTACAGCCTCCCCAGGGCCTCTGCTGTATAGGGCTGTCCTCTGACAAGCGCCATCTTCCCGAGCTCAGCTGAGCCCACTTGCCCAAGATCCTCACAGCTCAACTTGTAAACTGTTGAGGACCCCTGAGAGACCAGTCACACTTCCCAACCTGTGATTAGCAACTCTTAACGGCACATGCTCTGGGGCAGGGGCTAGAGTATATAGACTAGGGAAGACTTTCTGGTGCAGTCTTGGAGGGGGGCAGGGGTGAGAGAATCACCTACACTCCTCTTAGTAAACCCTCACCCAGTGCTCTGTAAGTCCAATAAACTCACTGGTTTCCCAGACTACAGTTTGGTGAAATTGTACCTAGGTTTGTCATTGGGACCAAGAGAAGAGGGGGCAGATGCTGCTTACACTTTTACACACACACACACACACACACACACACAATTTTAGCAACAGCCTCCTTGCAGAGAACAATCCTGCCAACATTGGCCTTAGCAGCCCTCTAAAACCTTGGTAAAGCCTCCATGACCCTCATGTTGCATCCATCATACCTATAAATAGTACCACATAGATGCTGCTGCTAAGTTCTGTTACCAGCTGGAAGTATAGCCTGGCCTCTTTGTACCTGCCAGGCTGATGCTGAGGAAACATGTCCCTAAGGCAGCAGTTTACCAGCAGGGACTCCCCTCAATGGCATTCTCCATTTAGGCTCTCTCCTTCCAAATCAATTTGGAATTTTACAACTTGGAGCACTCAGTGGATGGATTCTTGCCCTTAGGGCACATTTTCCTATTCTCCTAATGCAAAGTGGGACTTTCTTCTTTTTTTCCCCCAGTGGACAGCTCCTTTATTATGGCGGAAGCAGAGGTGGGACTTTCTTCTTAATGGCACTTATTTCCTTATCTCTTTAACAGTTACAGCTGTTTTCTCAGCACCAGCTTAGTCTACATTTTTAAATTTTTCTTTCCCCTTCAAATGGCACATTTCTTTCTATCTTCGTGCTCTACTTGTGGGTAAGAGCAATGAGCAGTAACAGCAGAGCCTGGATGCTAGTCTGCCTTGAGATTTTCTTCTCTAACCCTGTTCCTCTTGGAAGTCTCAGGACAGGCCTCCACTCGCTATATCGCTAGGCATTCTGATCTTCTGAGCTCCCACTATGGTGCTTACAGGATTCTTAGACTTTTGTAGCCCAAAGTTCTTAACCATTTGTCTCACAAAACAGTTCCAAACCCCTAAACTCCACATAGGTTTATCACAACAACGGGCCCCCTTCTCCGTGTCAATTCTCTATATGCTTTGTCTCACTTCTGATAATATCCCACCACAAAAGAAGCTTCAGGGAAGGTGGGATTTCTTTTAGCTTACAGTAGAGGGTGTAATACCATGGCATGGAAGACATAACCAGCTGCAGCACTGGCAGCTCATCACATTCAATCAGGAGGCAGAGATAGAAATGCTGGTTCTCAGCTCGCTTTCTCATTTTTTGTTGTCTAGGACCCCTAGCCCAGACAATAAATGATGCTGCTCACATTTAGGGTCTATCTTTCTACCTCAATGAACCCAATCTAAGAATTCCCTTAAACATGCCCAGATGTTTGTTCCCAAGGTGATTCTAGATCTTGTCAAATTGGCAATCAATTATTACCCACCACAAAGGGGTAGGAAAAAATAAAAAGTAACTGCTTATTTGGTACTGATTTCTCAAAGTGATGAGTTTTTGGCAAAAGATACCAGTGATGGTTGTACAACACTGTGAATGTAAATAACACCACTGTGTACCTAAAATTTGTTAAAAGTACCAGCAATGATCTTTGCTTCTAACCTTTCTCTTCTCCAATTATCTATCTACCTGATAAAGTACTTTGTTTTTTATAGTTAGAAGTTCTCTGGTTCTGAGTAAGATCTGCCAAACTTTTCACAATCTTGTTCCTAGACTATCTCCCATGTCCCATCCTTTCAAAACACCTTCTGCATTATTCTTTGCTGTTCTCCAGCCTAAAATGCTCTTTTCTACTGCCTTCCCAAATTCTATTCAGAGCCCAAACCCAACTCAGATGATTTATTTACTATGGAGCTCTATCACTCTCCAAAAGAAATGTTCTAAAAGTTGGGGCTGGAGAGATGGCTTACTGGTTAAGAACACTGGTTGTTCTTACAGAAGACCCGGGTTCAAATCC
>NW_008334929.1:489075-519536 GCF_000622305.1 Nannospalax galili | reverse complement strand
TAACCTGATGCTTAATAATCTAGGTAAGGGGCTAAAGAGACACAGCTCACAGTTAAGACACTGACTGCTCTTGAAGAGGACCCAGGTTTAAATCATGGTAGCTAACAACTGTCCATAACTCCAGTTCCAGAGGATCCAGCAGCCTCTTCTGTCCTCCATGGGCATTGCACGACACGGGTGCACTTACCTACATGCAGGCAATACACGCATACACATAAAATAAAAATAATAAAATATTTAAAAAAAAGGAATGTTCTAAAAGCATGATGAGGTAGACACAACTGAGTAACAATTTATAAAACTGTCCATATTCATTACATGTACTTTTCTAGATATGTGTACTATTTAACAGTAAGTATTTAGGTAAAAATAATTATATTTTGGCAACCTAAATCAAAACCACTTACTACCTCAGCCTGCATTACCTATTAAACTTTTTAAAGGATTGTTATAGTAATCTTTATTTTCACAATGTGCCATACATAATAACCATTCCAGTATTCTGTTAAATGCATCATCTCTTTATGGAGTTGTGTCCCGAGGGTACATGTTCCTCTAAGGGGTGGGGCCTGCTGCGGAGAATTGGCTTCCGAGAGTTAGACGTGGAGGGAGGGGCGTTGGCTCCATCTTGGCAGCAGCAGCATGGAAAAAAAAATGGCCCCAGTGTCTCTCTCCTCATGGATGGAGCATTTACCCCAGGCCAAAGAGACGTGGACAAAAGCTAACAGAGACTGTGAGCGGGCATGGAAGAGATCTGGAATGGTGGCCGCTGAGCCACAGAGTGGAATGGGGTGCTGGGTGTTCACCTTTGTAAGTCACTCTATTTCCCCTACCCAGGATATAAACAAGGAAAAGTTCAGATAAAGATGTGTTATGTGGTCTGTCTAATAGCACCAGGAGCAAGGGACCCTAAGAGATCTCAGGCCACAGGAGTGAAGACATATGAAAGAGCACAGATCATGCAAAAATATACAAAACTATGCACAATGCGAACACTGGTGAAATGTGAATATTCTCTGTCCATGTTCTCATTTTGTTAGTGTACTATATGAAAGATGACAACACTGTGGGGGAAGAGAAAGATGTGTGGGACCTATACATTTACTGGCAACTTCCTGTGGATCTATTAATTATTCTGAGATAAAGGCTTTTTTAAAAAAATGAATGTATATGGCTGGACGAGGACAAAGAGTGGAGAAACACAGTAAAACAGTACAATACACTAATAACATGTAATCTGTAATGAATAACTGAGGATGTTCTACCTTTTAATCTAGTGGTTTTCCTGTCTTGCATTTATTCTTACTTGGATGCATGCCCCAAAGATACAAGCTAAGCACTTTGTCACAACACTGTTTATGTTCATCACTTTTCCATGGTTTTGTTTTCCAAGGTTTCAGTTACCCAGGGTTAGAAATGGTCCAGAAGCAATTTTTAAGTTTTGGATCATGTGCCATTCTAGTAGTACGTCAGATTCTCATATTATCCAACTCTGTCCTGCCTGGATTATGAGTCTTTTATCTTTGTCCAGTGTATCCTGGGCATTAGTGAGAGCTATTTCAGTTTATACTGGCTGTACTGGCATCACAACCCTTACAATTACAACTTGATGCTATCCTTGGTTTTAGTCATCACTGGGAGTCAGGTACTGAGGATAGGACAGGAGCACTCTACTTGTAAACCAACTATCCAATAGTAGAGAACTAATTCAAAGATCTAGCTGAAAAGCAAAGTAACTGCAAATGTTTAGACTAATAGTGTATGAAAGTTGTTTGTGACATGCTGATTTGAAGAAATGATTCCAGGGGGCAGAGTTGGCTCAGCAGTTAAGAGCACTAGCTGCTCTTGCAGAGGACCTGGGTTCGATCCCCAGCACCCACATAACTCCAGTTCCAAAGGAATGCAATGTCCTCTTCTGACCTCCATGGGCATTGCATGTCATGTGTGTGTTCACTTACAAACATGCAGGCAATACATTCATACATATAAAATAGCAATAATAAATAAGTGATTCTAAGGTAGCATGTATAGCACCTGGTCTTTATATACAGGTAAAATACAGGTATTTATATATCTTACAGATAGGTGCACAGAGAAACATATAGGTCAATGTATGCAACAGGAATTATCTCTGGTTGGTGAAATTAATAGTAATTTTGGGGAGCTGGAGAGATGGCTCAGCAGTTAAGAACACTGGTTGTTCTTGCAGAGGACCCGAGTTCAATTCCCAGCACCCACATGGCAGCTAACAAATGTCCATAACTCTAGTTCCAGGGGATCTGACAGCCTCTTCTGTCCTCCATGGGCACTGCACGACACAGGTGCACTTATCTACATGCCGGAAATACACTCATTCACATAAAATAATAAACATTTTTTTTAAAGTAATTTTGTTCTTATGTTTTATTTTAGTTACCTGCCCAGTTCCAAGGGAATCCCTTGTCCTCTTCTGATCTCCACAGGCATAGCATGTCACGAGTACGCTTACAAACATGCAAACAATACACTCATACACATAATAAATAAAATAAATGATTCCAAGGTAGCATGTGACATCTCACTTATAACCTCAAATAACCTAGTCTTTATAAAAAGTTCTTACTCACAGCTCAGAAGTTTCAATGTACTTTGCAGTTCCTTCAATAGTGTTACAATATTCTGTAGCAAATTTGGTAATGAGCTGGAGTAAAGTAGCACTTTTATCATCCACAGGTTCACCATAGCTATTCAGGAGGGACTGATACTGAGCAGCTAGAACATTGATCCTTGTCTTCAGTTCTGGTAAACAATCTCTGATGTGATGCATAAGTAACCTGGGAAAGATCAGAAAGGCAAGATTTAATGTAAAACCAAGTGTTCTGATACTACAAACAAGTCCATTTTTAAAATGCAAACAAAAGACGAATTAATTGTCAAATAATCTTAGCAAGTATGTGTTCTCAAATATGTATGTGGTGGTCTTCACCCCCATTTTCCTAGTATTCGGGTCTTAAGTCTTGGAATCTCCAACATGTTAAAAAGTGTCTTTTGTACATTAATGAGACGATTAGTGGCTGGGATCCTTAAGGAGCTCCAGATGGGAGCTGGTTACCAGAAAGATAAGAAAAGACTAAAGGATGGGGGTGATCAATCCCAATCTCTGATGTCTCCAGAAGAGAAGTTGAAGGTCATGTTGACTGCAATAGCTAACAACATAATAAATCTTATAAAGAAAACTGTTGTTGAAACTTAAGGACAGAGTTCAGGAAACTAAATACAGAAGTTTCTAGAGCACAGCAGGCCCACAGAAGTTATGAAGTTCTGGTATATGGTTCAATATTCCATATGCCTTAACCTTATAAACCTCTTCCAACTAGTTCATCTGTATCCTCTGTAATAATCCTTTATAATAAATGTAACAAATAATCCTTTATTTATATAATAAATATAAATAAAATGTTCCCTGAGTCTTATCTCCCACTCTAGAAAGTTAAGTAAACCCAAGGATGGGATCATGGGAAGTTAGACTTATAACCGATCAGAAGCATAAGCCAGAACCTTTGCTAGCAACTGACACTGAGACCTATAGGATCTGATGTAATCACCACAAACAAAGTCAGCCTTTCTAATTCCACATATAATTTTGGCTTTATAAGCTAATATTTTAGAAGAAGTACCCAGCATAGTATAAATAAATCCATCTTACTGAGATCCAAATCTACCTGCCTTTAATTTAGAAGAGAAATGATTTTCGCTCTAGTCATTTCTACTATGATCAAGAATGGCTGTCTAGTTCATATATTAATAGGTATTCAGAATATAAGGTGTATTTGTATGAGAATTTCCAAATTAAAAAACAAATTATGTAACAATTGAAAACTTTAACTAAATTCATGAAATCAATCTAGTGTTTTGAAGACATGTGACATCTCACTTATAACCTCAAAACTAAATTGTCAAACCATATAATTAAGAAAATTCATTTGAATATTCATTCTAGACTACATAATTTAATGTCAAGCATCACAATAGCTATCTGCTGTCTACCAACCTACTGTAAAGAAACCATGACGCTTTAAGAACAATATGAAGACAAGAAGCTCATCAGGAACACTCTAAGGTACCTGTTGGCAAAACAAAAACATCTCCTTTTCAAAGGCAGAGAACATTACCTATTCAGAGTCCGAGCAAGATATTTCGTTCCATTTCTGTTAGCCAGAGATGGGTATTTCTTTTGAAGAAAAGCGTATTCATCCCGGATTGAATCAGTTACACTCTTCTTATTGTTGATATCTAGCTGGCTCCTATGGTAGAAAACAGCAAACCTGTCCAACTAATGCCAACTATCATCCTTTCTCTGCTCTACAACATGGCAGTGTTAGCAACAGGTATTGTTCCCTAATTTCTCATCTTATTCTATATGATATGCATTGTTATTTTTTGTATCAAGGAACTGATGTTTTAGTAGATTAACTGACCCACGGTAGGCAGAGAAACCACAATTTAAATTAAACGACTTAATATTTAAGGCCTGAATAGTAAAGACTTTCTTGTTACCATTAGCCTGTACTCAAAAGCAGTATACTTAAGTAGCAAATTGTAGACAGGCATAAAAATATATTTTTAAGAAAAATTATTTTCTCTCTAAAAACCTATTTTTAAATGCGTACAACTGTTTTGCCAGCATGTAAGCACACCACATCCATGTGTTGCCCACAGAAGCCAGAAGAGGGCATCAGATGCCCTGGAACTGGAATTATAGACAGTTGTTGGCCATCCATATGGGTGCTGGCAACCGAACCCAGGCCCTCTGCAAGAGCAGCCAGTGTAGTGCTATACCTGCTGGACCATTTCTCAGCCCCCTAAAATTGTATCTTAATCATTTATACTTTATCCTTGGCAGGTAACTAAATTCTACCAAAAATGATTCTACTTCAATACAAATACAAATATAAAAAGCAGTATTATAGCACCTACTTTATTGAAAAGGAAAACAGTTGCAACTTTTCTTTAAAAGAACAGGAGTAGACAGAAAGACATATGAATAAAAAACAGACAACTGGAAGGAGATATAGAGATCACTAAATAAAGTATATTTAAATGACTTGAGACCCAAAAGAGGTTGGTTGTGATTTAAACCCATATTATATCTAATCTGTGTAAGAAACTAGAACTCAGGTCTCTTCATAACTACAGGGTTTCCTTACACTACAAAAGCTTTGAACTAAGAGAATTTGTTATCTGAACCCAGCTCTGCCTTTCACTAGCCATGTTACTTCGTAAATATATAACCTGAGTTTTCTGATTACAAAAGACACCAAAATGTATCTCTTGAGGTATGAAAATTCCAAGGATACCACTGGCAAACTGCACACTGTATAATCTCTAAACATAATTAGACATTCAATAATAGTTGGTTTCCCAACTGCACCTAAGGAAATTTTGGTAATCGATGATGGCTGCTGGGACAGGTAGAGACAGTCTCTTTCAAGGATGGGACTTTTGGTAGGTAACCAGGCTCCAATGGGTGGACTCACACTGAAGGACATTTGGGGATACAAATTAAGATTCTATAGTCATACACACACACACACACGTATATGAAATTGGAGGGAGCAATAAAGGGAGATGTGGATAGGGGAGGGGATCTAAATACAATCAAATTACACTGTATGAAAAATTGCAAAAATTCAACTAAAAATGTTTATTAAAAAGTTGATTTCCTTTCTACAAATGTTAATAACAGCAATTTATAATTAGGATATCTTTAAAGTTTCCAAGTCACATCCTGGCAATGCTAGGGAGTCAAAACAATCATTAAACTCCTATCAGCTTAAACTTTTTAAACTGGGTATAAATTAGATAATACTTTTTTTAAATCTAGTACCCTCCTCATAAATCTTAAGTAGTACACAAGAATACTTAAAACCTGGTTACTCAATTATTTTCTATTTTGTGGCAGATTACTTTAGAAATGTCTTCCATTAGAAAAGTCAGAGAGAGAAAAAAAATTTTTTGAGGGTCCAGTGAGATGGCTCTATGGGTCTTGCCAAACCTGACACCCAAATTTAATCCCTAGAACCCACATGGTGGAGAGAACTGACTCCACAATGTCCAACCTCCACACATATAAATAATGCTTAAAAATAAAAAAAATAAAAAATCCTAAACCAAAAGAAATGTCAAAGAGGCTTTAGTGAATCTCATATCTCTTTGCAGTGCACTGAATTCTGCAGCAATACCAGCACGAAAGCAGAAACAAAAAACAGGTAATACCACATTTCACACTGATTTTTTTTTTTTAAACCTTTCTTTCCTCTTTTTAAAAAATTGTATTTTTTTAACATGTAAAAGTGTTTGCCTGCATATATGTATAAGCAGCATGTGTGTGCTTGGGTGGCCTCAGAAGCCAGACGAGGACATCTGGAACTGGAGTTATAGACAGTCATGATCCGTCTCCTTGATGTTCCGCAGAGCAGCCAGTGCTCTTAACCACAGAACCATCTCGCTGGTCCTGATTTTTAAAAATTCAGACTTGCTTTGAAATGAAAACGCTCAAATTCTGCCTCTTTCTCAGCTGCTAACCTGTTAACTACTCCAATTATCCCAAGCTTGACAGGAATAACCCTTCCCATCAGTACATCCATGGCGTCAGTACCCGCATCCATGAGATCAAGTTTGGTAATAACAGCTAGAGTTCTGCGACCTGGTAAGTGTAAAAAGAGAAGGTGTTATGTTTAATAAAGAAAAATCATCCATAAGTCCATCTAACACATTACTACTCTCACTATTTTAGTAATACTTTCTAACCTTTGCTTCCAGTACTTTATTAAAAAATAATTTTAAATATGGCATGAACATGTTTTCATGAGTCAAAAGTTTACTTTTTTATTTTTAACTATGTGTCTATGTGTGAGTATGTACATGAGTGCAGATGCCTATAGAGGTCAGAAGAGGTTATTGCATCCCCTGGAGCTGGAATTAACAGGCAGTTTTGAGATGAAAAAAGAAGGAGCTCTGGTCCTCTGCAAGAACAGCAAGCACTCTTAACTGCTGAGTCATCTCTTCAGCTCCATGAGTAATTTCTTGTTAACTCTTAGGATAACCTCTCTAAGCACTTTAAAACTTGCTTAATATTTACTATTAGGTATACAATTTGGGAGATCCCCCTCCGTTTGGCAGTACTAGAGATGGGACCTAATGCCTTGGGCATACTAAACAGTCACTGTACCACTGAACTACATCCTCAGCGCCTAATAATTTTATTATTTTTAATAAGTCCATCACCTCAAGACAACAGTTCCACCCCACCCCCAGTTTTCTTACGTTAAGCAACCAAACCTGTTTTCAGCCCTAGTTTTGCCTTTATTAGAACACTGTATGAATGGAATTGTGTCATACATACCCTTTTGAATTGGTTTCTTCCTCTTAGCACAACTGAGAGTCATCCATGTTATAGTGAACAGTAATGATTGAACCAGTTTTCATTGTTGAATAATGTTCTTGTATGAATGTACTAGTTTGATTATTCATTTTCCATTTGAGAAACATGCTATAGATATTTTTATCTACATGTTTAGGTATATGTTTTGTTTTAAAAATGTATTGTATTTATTCTAGGGGGAGAGGAACATAGGCACACATGCTAAACAGCATGTGTATGGAGGTCAGAAGAGAACTTTCAAGAGTTGGTTTTTCTCCTACTACATGAGGTCTGAGATCGAACTCAGGTATCGGACTCGGTGGCAAGTGCCTTTACTTGCTGAGCCATCTTACTAGTCCTTGTTTTGAGACAGATATTTATGTACTTGTGGTGGTTTGAATGAGCACTGTCCCCCGTAGGATCAAGTATTTGAATACTCTGTCACCACGTGGCATTGTTTAGGGAAGTCATGGAATGTTAAGCAGACATGATGGAGGAAGTATATGACTGGGAGCATGGGCTTTCAGAATGCTTAGCCTCACCCCACTTCAGTTCACTCACTCTCTGCTTCACATTTGTGGTGGATAATATGATCTCTCTACTTCCTGCTCAGGATACTTATTGCCATGCTTTCCCATAATACCCCTGCATTATGAGCTCTTAGCCCTCTGGAACCATAAGCCAAAATAAACTATAAGTTGCCTTTGTCATGGTATTTCTTACAGTTAATAGGAACATAACTAGTACAGTGGGCAACCTTAAATTCATAATCCTTCTGTCTCGACCTCCTGGGTGCTAGGATTACAATGAGCTAGTATGCCTGACTTCAAATAGATTTGCATTAAGAACATTTAATATGATATTGCTGATTTAAAGTTGTAAGACATTCCCATTTCCCAAGGTAAATATACCATTCTACATATATGTAACAATTCCAGCTGTTCTGCAGGTACACTTTGAAATAGGGTACTGTTCGGTTATCAACACTTCTCTTTTTCTCCAAATCTACAAAAATCACCCTTTAGTTATCTCATGTTACCATCATTTATTTGCTAACCACATTAAGTTTCTTCTAAATTGGTTATAATTGCTTTTGTGGATGTGCATGTTCATGTGCATGTGTGTGATGTGTTTCTGTGTGGGTGTGCTTACACATGTGTATGTAGGGCTCAGAAACTGACATTGGGTATCTGCCTCAATGGATATTTCACCCTATTTCTAACAGGTTCTCTCACTGAACTTGGAACTTATCAACTGACTAGACTGGCTGGCCAGTAAGCTATAGAGGTCTGCCTCCCCTGCAGTGCTGGGGCTACTGAGGCACGTCCCAGTACATGAGTCCTCATTCTTGCATGATAAGCACTTTATGACTGGGTCATCTCTCCAGCCCCACTTCTAAATTTTGGGTAATAGACATAATAATTAGTTGTATTATTTCACCATAATGTATTAGCAAATTAAATTACTAGATCAAAATATGGTGGCCATGCTTATTGTTTGGGAAATTCATATAACTTTTTAAATTTTATTTTATGTGTTATGAGTGTTTTGCCTGCATATATGTAAATGCACCCATGTCATGCAATGCCCATGGAGGCCCTAAGAGGGCATCAGATTTCTTGGAACTTGAGTTACATATGATTCTTAGGCACCATGTGGGTGCTAGTAACAGAACCCAGGCCCTCTGCAAGAACAGCCAGTGCTCTTAACTGCTGATCTCTCTAGCCCCTAATTACTATTATTATTATTAGTTTTGCCCCTAATTATCACACTTAGCAGTAACATTTCCTATCAAAATTTTATTTGAAATTCTTCTTCAAAGCAGGAAAGAAAACTATAACATATGTCAGATATGAGGTGAAACAAAACTGGTTTTCTTATGGGTCAGTAAACCATAAATCACTCATTTACAAAGCTAGAATTTTATACAGACCAAGAGAGATTTTATATAAACTAAGAGAGACCCTAATATCATTAAGTATTCAATGAATCACATCCTGGTTAATAAGAATGCTTCATAAAAGGATTTACCTTTACTTCAAAGAATCCCTGTATACTTAGCATACGTAATGTGTTCTTTCTCTGAAAAAAGTAGATTGCATAACTGTTTCCTGTACCATATTAAGCTATACTGACTATTATGAGAGTTATTCTTAAATGTTGGCCATTCAAAAACCTAAATCATTTCATTTACACAAACCCAAAAACTTTTACTAAGTCATCTTAGGATAAAGCTGTTGGGTAACTACTGAAAATATACACCTATGTGAACTATTTTTATTTATCCTTTATACCAACCAAATAACTGTTTTGCATCCCAACTGCTATTTGAAATTATAAGCAAACTGGAAAAATGCTTTTTAAAATCCAAGTTAACTGGAGATATTCCTTTTGATAACTAAAATCTTTTTCTTAAGAAAAGATTTACCATGTCATTAAACATTAACATCCGTCCTTACCATCAGGATCTACCTCTCTGGAAATTTTCAGCGCCTCTGACGTTGCCATATCTGTATTTGCAGCAGTGACAGCAAGGATAATGGAATTGGGATTACTGATGAACCGAAGGATGAGCTCTCTGATTTGAAGCTCAATATCCTTAGGCTGATCACCTACAGGCACCTAAACCAAACAGCATGAGCAAGGAACTAATGAAAATCACCACAGCTTCCCCTACCACCAACCATTTAATTCATACAACACAGGTATTTCTCCACTTACAAACAGTTAAAACAAGCTAATAATGCATAGTGGTATTAATGAATTTGGTAATGTACAAATCCTCAAAATATAACTCTTGGAAATATCAAAAACTTACTATTGTGTGTTTACTAAATGCAATCTTATAGGACTGGTGACTACTACTAATTGCATACAGATAAATTCATTCCTTCATTACATGTTTCGTGGCAGAATCTGACATTCTTTTTACTTTTTTTTAAATTTTATGTGTATGAGTGTATCGCCTGCATGTAAGTGCACACATGTTGTGCCATGTCACCAAAGGTCAGAAGAGGGCATCGGATTGGATCTTAGACACCATGTGGGTGCTGGGATTCGAACCCAGGTCCTCTGTAAGAGCAGTGTTCATAACCACTGAACCATCTCTCCAGCCCCAGAATCTCGCACTCTTACATGTTGGATTATGTTACAGTGGTGAAACAGAAAAAAAACAGTCCCAGCCTTTCAGAGTGCGTGTTTTAGTAATACTTGAATGTAAAGCCTAAATGATCACCAAGGGGTACAAAGGGCCATCAAGGAAACAAAACAGAACAGTTGGCCAGGGAATGATCTGAGAGGATTAAACTTTTCAATTATTGCATTAAATTCACTGTGTTTTAAAAAAAAAATCAGGGACAACTTCACTAAGACAATGAAATTTGAGCCATTCAGTAGAAACTAAAGGCAAAAAGAAAAGGTACATATACATATTTGGAAAAAGAATATTCCAGACCTAATAAATTAGGACAAGAGCCTGAAACAAAAGAAACCAGAGAAGAATAAAGCATAAGTGAGTAAAAGTGGTGACACATGCCTGTAATCCTGCAACATAGGCAGTTCAAGGCTGCCCTGGGCTGTAGACCATGTCTGGGGGGTGGAGGGGGGAGGGGCTGTAAGAACTTAATCTTGTACTCTCAGTAAAGTAAGATCTAGGAAGTCACTGAAGAGATTTTAAGGTAAGAAATGACACAATCTAAGTTTTACTTAAATAGAATCATTGTGGCTACTTAAGAATAAAAAAATAAGGAAAACCTATTATTATTACTCTAATTCAAGTAAGATGACAATGGCTAGCTCAGACAGAAATTGGCTAAGGAATGATGAGAGTTCTGAATATATTAGGCAGATAAGGAAAGTCAGGAGGATTTGCTGAAAGAAAATGGGGTAAAAGGTAAAGAAATACTAAGGACGGCTATAAGGTTTTTGGCTGAACAGTTAGTAGAGAGAAGTTGTTTTATATTGAGATACAGAAGGAACAAAGGACAGGTCAGGAATTTCATATTAGACACAAAGTCTGATGCTTATACATTTAAATGTGTATATCCAATAGGATACATTTCTGGAAATAGTATGAATGTTAACATATTGAAACTCATGTACATAAAACTGGATGTACTATCAAGGGGTAAATGCAATAGTAGCTGGATGTTATAGGAGTAATCGTTCACCTTCTGGTTGGATTTAAGGCCAACTTCACAGGAATGAGCCCTTACCTGAGATTGACATCAGGCCTAGGAACCTGTAGCTAGACAGGTCGCAGGCCATAGGGGAAAACGTACTACTATTAATTCTATCAAATGTACATAGAATTGAAATATTCAACCAACTTCTAATGACTTCTTATTATACCCACAGATTAATGCATCTCTCAACTCAAACCAGAGAAGCTTCCTCATGCAACAGATGGTGATTAACACAGAGACCAATGTGCACAGAATAAGAGACTGGAGGATGCCTATCCCTGAATAGGACACCTATATCAAACCTCTGCCTCCAAAGGTTCAGAGATCATTGCAGAAGCGGGATGTAAAGATTATAAAAGTCAGGGGTGGTGGATGACCACAAGAAAACAAAAGTTTTCCAGAGCACTCATATGAACTCACAGTTAATGATGACAGCATGCACAAGACCCATGTAAGCTCAAGTCAGACAAAAATCCCAGCAGAGTGGGGAAGTGGGTAAGAAGCCCAACCCTAGCTAAGGAACTACTGGTAACTGATGACTACTGGGGAAGGGAGAGTCTGTCTCCTTTAGTGATGCTGCAATAGATTAACCAGGCTGCAGTAGATGGGCCCACACTGAAGGGCATTTGGGGACAGAAATTTGACTCAATAGGTCTTAAAACAGAGTACATAAAATCAGGAGGGGCTATTAGAGGAGAGAGTCTAAATATGATTAAAATGCATGAAATTCACAAAAATCCAATGAAAAATGAAAAAACTTAAAAAGTGGCCTGTGAAATTATACACCAAACTGTGGAGTGAAGTATCCTGAAAGACAAGGTAAATAAAGTGTTAAAGAGAAAAGGGGATCACTATATAATTATGTTTTAATAGTACTAGAAATTGAAAATCCAACTCATTATTCTCATAAGAGGTTAAGGGAGGGAGGGAGGGAAGGAGGGAGGGAGGGGAAGGACATTTGTTCTCATGAAAACATGACCAATCCCACCATGAGTAACAACCTCCTCACCTTAGTCATTCCTGGCAAATCCACAAGTGTCAAATTGACAACATTGGGTGAAAAAATCTTAAGATGAATTGGTTCAGGACTTACTCCCTAAAAACAAGATTTAAAACATGTTAAGTTTACAGTAAATTTCAATGAATTATGAAATACTAAAACTTCAAGTATACAGACCAGATGTTTTTAGATATTTAATAAACTATGATCCCTAAAATTTTTCAGTAATGAAAACCTAATGAAATGAATGAGAAGGCCCCCAACCAGTAACTGGATGTAACCCAACCAGCCCCATACCACTAATACAATTTCTTTTTCCTACATTATTTCACTTTCTTTTTGCCACTTTTTAAGTATGTTTAACAGACTCAGTGCTTACTAAAAGAATAATTTATTCCTTATTATCCAAATTTATGCTGTTCCTGAGTTGATGTTCTAAGTTTATAAAGTGATAGATTAGAAGCTATTCACATCAATTTGGTTCCCGATCTATGAATATCAAGTGGCAAAGGTGTGTATGGTAAGAGTGTGTTCAGGCAACTTCTCTCAATTTTCAGATCCTCCAATTGAAATGGTAAAGATATAAACAGTGAGAGATACCTATATTTTCTCTTCTACATTTCAAGATTACTGAATAGAACCCCCCTCATCACCACCAGTCCTCTATAAGTTTTAGGGCTGGGTCAGCTCTATGTAGAAAGATACTTAGGAGATGTTCATATCTTGACTTGGTACATGCTTTCTTTACATGTCATCTTATCTATTTTTCCACTTTCTTCTAATATCCCAAGAAGCTTTTATTGGAACATCCTTCTGTCTGAGTTACTTAACACTTTCATTTCTTAACTTACTCTGAACTTTTTCTGTTTTAAATACTCCAGTGTTTCAAAAGCACAAAATATCATTATCTGGTCCACTTAGATTCTATCCCTCAGGGTCTTTACTGCAATAATATTCCCTTACTATGTCCAATTCAAAACACAGTGCAAATACCATTACAACTCCAACCCTATGTCTTAAATCTTTCAGGGCTGTATGTTTGGGCTATGAAATCATTTACATATCCCATTATTTATCAAATTACATCACACAAGTATTTTTAACAAACATGAAACCAGAAAGGTAGTTTTCACTTATTAGAAGTTGGCAGACTTTTCATGTTTTAGACATCAGAGAAAATCTACAAGTTAAGCAAACTGTACCTCAGTGCCCAAGTTTATAGATTCAGTATAACTAGAAGCATTCATTTCTAAGTCACCAGTTTCATATGCTCTCTAAATTCTGATATTATGTAAAATTACCACTAATTGCTGAGAGTTCAGTAAGTATACGGAGATTGTAGGATAGAAAATTCAGACTGGTGTCATAATAAAAGCCAAAGTTATCTCTGACATAACCTAGCTATATTCCTGATATAATTTAGTTACAATGTGGCTATTAGAAATTCAGGTGAGCATGGCAACAGCAGCAGTAACTTGAGATTACCAGCTTAGAGTTTAACACTGAGCAAAACAGTCAATCACTTAAAGACACAAATACCCTGAATAGGCATAAAAACAACACAGCTACAAAAATACCTTTTTGTCAAGAAATAACTTCCACAATCTGGTAATAAATATGTATTGAATAGTAATACTATGCTATAGACCAAATGTGCCTCCAGGTAATACAGAATAGAGATAAAAAGAGAAAAATTAATAATAAAGGATACAAAAACAGGTTTAAGTAAGGCGGTGACAGTGGCCAATTTAACACTATGTTAATGTTAGACACCTGATTTAAATCTTCACAATCTTAGAAAATAAATAATCAAATGTTAATATATTATCTCTATTTTGACTTTTTAAAAACTACCTAGTTTTTAGCTCTGCTCTAGTAAGTAAATCTAGCCTTAAAAAATTCACTATGGCAGTATTAAGAATCACATAATCAAGTACTATGTAATTAAGATCAAGAAAAACATAAATGAAGTATTTAATATATAAAGGTTTTATATAAATAGAAACGCTTTAGGCAGGTGTGGTGGTACATGCCTTTAATTCCAGCAGTAGAGGGATGAATCTCTGTGAGATAGAAGTCAGCCTGGTCTACATATTGAGTTCTAGGCCAGCTGGGGCTACAGGGAAACTGTTTCAAAAAAAAGAAAAAAAAAAGAAAAAGACTTTAAAAATAAAAGTGTGTGTGTGTGTGTGTGTTAGAGAGAAAGAGAGAGGCAGAGGCAGAGAGAGACAGAGACAGAGAGAAACAAAGAGAGAACTTGACAGGATCTAGAATCACCTGGGAAATGAGCCTCTGGGTATGCCTGGGAACTGTGGAGAACTGTCCTGGTTACTTTAATGATGTGAGAAGCCCCAATTCATTGTGACTAGGACCTTAGCTATGTAAGTAGAGAAAGCCAGCTGAGCACAAGCCTACATTCATGCACGTATGCATTCAACACTCTTCTTTCTGATTGTGGATACAATATGACCAGCTGCTTCACCTCCTTCTGCTGTGACTTCTCACCGTGATGGACTGCAACCTGGCAACTGTGAACTAAATAAACAAACCCTTTCCATTTAATTTGCTTTGTTTTAAAAATATTTTTATTTATTATTTTTATTTTTATGCTTGTGAGTATACTGACTGCATGTATGTAAGTGTACTGATGTCATGCAATGCCCACAGGAGTCAGAAGAGGACGTTGGATCCCCTGGTAACTACCATGTGGGTACTAGGAAATGAACCTGGATCCTCTGAACCATCTCTTCAGCCCCATTCTGTAAGTTGCTTTTGTCACAGTATTTTATCACAGCAATAAAAAGGATAGTGTGTGGTGCTGAAGACCTAACCCAGAGCTTAAACTAAACAAATACACCCTTGTGCCAATGTAAAATTAATTTTCTGTTAAATTCTTAGAGAACAAAATTAAATTATGTGTTAGGGTGGGGTAGTTTAGTTTGAAGCACTTAACTTTCTCATATACTTAGAAGTAGGTCAAACTTTTACCAAATTTCCTTTAGATGAATTCCAAAGTGTAATGCTAATTTAAAGGCCAAAATTGAACTATGTGTTATATACCTCAGAACAGTGTCAACATAAATTTGAAAGACTAAGTTTATTTGGGAAAATAAAATTTTGAACTAAAACAAAGGTTTTGTGTTTTTTTCTTGAATGCAAGTACATATGCTTTATAGAATAATGCTTTAAAAATATATGTGTATGTATATATATATATATAATTTGAATCTTTACTCCCATTTATAAAAGCAGTTAGTTGTCCCTCTGAAGCAGTGAATAGTAAAAGAAAAAGTGAATAGTAAAAGGAAAAAGGTCAACTCAGTACTTCTGTACAAGAGACAGTGCCTTTTGGATTGAGTTCATGAAAGTGAAGAGTTAATGTTTTGTGATGTTCTGTTCTGCTAAATTTAATGTATATTTCAAAGAAGACACCTAATAAATGGTTAGTCATGGCTAATAGGCTCATTGTTTGTACTTACTAATTCTTAAAGTTTTTAAAAGATGTACTTATATTTCCTGAGTTCTCTCTCTCTCTTTTTTTAACCAGTTTCTCTTTTCCATAGTAGACTGTCAAATATCTGAGGCACATTTGGTCTATAGCATAGTATTACCATTCAATACATATTTATTACCAGATTGTGAAAGTTATTTCTTGACAAAAAGGTATTTTTGTAGCTGTGTTGTTTTTATGCCTATTCAGGGTATTTGTGTCTTTAAGTGATTGACTGTTTTGCTCAGTGTTAAACTCTAAGCTGGTAATCTCAAGTTACTGCTGCTGTTGCCATGCTCACCTGAATTTCTAATAGCCACATTGTAACTAAATTATATCAGGAATATAGCTAGGTTATGTCAGAGATAACTTTGGCTTTTATTATGACACCAGTCTGAATTTTCTATCCTACAATCTCCGTATACTTACTGAACTCTCAGCAATTAGTGGTAATTTTACATAATATCAGAATTTAGAGAGCATATGAAACTGGTGACTTAGAAATGAATGCTTTCAGTTACACTGAATCTACAAACTTGGGCACTGAGGTACAGTTTACTTAACTTGTAGATTTTCTCTGATGTCTAAAACATGAAAAGTCTGCCAACCTCTAATCAGTGAAAACTACCTTTCTGGTTTCATGTTTGTTAAAAATACTTCTGTGATGTAATGTAATTTGATAAATAATGGAATATGTAAATGACTTCATAGCCCAAACATACAGCCCTGAAAGATTTAAGACATAGGGTTTGGTTTTCTTTTGTAAGAGGCACCATCCCGCTGGCCTTGAGCTCACTCTACCTCCCTAGTACTGGGAATTCAGATATGAATCACAACAATGTGCACCAAAAGGAATATTCAGCAAGATTTAAAATTTGTGAAATACTCGGTTTCAAAGATGAAGATTATGAACTCATAAGCCAAACCTATTGGCACAGGATGGAACTGCCAGATGATAATCAGGAGGCTGATATAGGAAGGTCTCAAGCTCAAGCCAGGCCTGGGTAATTTATAATAATAAACTGACCCTGTATCAAAATTTTTAAAAGGGTTTGGAATATAGCTCAATGACAGAATACTCTCACAGGCCTGAACTTCTCAGTAATAACAAAAAAAAACAAGGTTATGAATTTACAAAGCACTTCACATATTATATTTAGGACATATTCAATGATACTGTTGTTTATGAATTCTAGGTCTGAAAAAAATGCCTACCTTATTATTTCCTGAAATTCTTTCTGTTTCATTTTCAATTTCTTGTCGAATTTCATCAAAATCCGTGTAAAGCTAAAAATTGGAACCAAAAGTACCAATTCAAACCAGTGTAGTTAGAAATGTTACTGAAACAAGATTTATTTTACAAAAAAACAAGCTCATTGCCTACTATTTTTTTCAAAATATTTTTTCTTTTTAAAATATTTTATTTTTATTTTATGTGCATGAGTGTATTGCCTGCATATATATAACTGCACCCGTGTCATGCAATGCCTGCAGAGGTCAGAAGGAGTTGGATCCCCTGGAAGCGGAGTTACAGACGGTTGTTAGCCATCATGTGGGTGCTGGGAATCAAACCTGGGGCCTCTGCAAGAGCAGTCAGTGCTCTTAACTGCTGAGCCATCTCTCCAGCCCCCAAAATATAACTTTCTATGTGCTACTTCTTCACTATATCACTGAGTGATTACCTTATTTTTGGTGTGAAGAAATTTACCCCATTCTTCTGCTTCTACTCCTAGAAAAGAAAAACTCATTCCTTAGAAACCAGAAAATACTTTTTACAGCTAGGAATTTTAAAAGGTAACACTTAAGGTAAACTTTTCCCAATAACTCCAAGTTAACAAGTGTTTTAGAATCTGTTATATACACGTCACATTTAAAATATTACAGCAAGTAATTCAAAAGCATGATTCACTTCAAGTGGAGTTGCTTTCAAGTCTTCCCAGCACTTGAAATCTAGTTTTCATAGATAAATTGCTCACTTCCTGTTTTGTTTGTGAAAATAAACTCTTTAAACATCTTATACATGAAAGCAGTTTATCCAATGAAAATATTTAAGGTAAAAGCTAAGAAAAAAAAATAATTCCATTGAATATGTAAAGAACATAGAACAAACTGGTGCACATCATTTAAGTTAAAAATAGGCATGCAATATATGAATGAAATAGCCAACTTTTCTGTTTACTATTATTGTTGTCTTTTAATTTGGTTCCTTTTGCTATATATAGTTACTATTTCTTCCTTTTAAAGAGCTCTCTCATTAGCAGGGTAATGCTGTCAAGGTGATTTCTCCCAAGTCTATGTTTTTTCATACAACTGTAGGAAAGAAATGAAAGAAGAAAAGCAAATAAAAATAAAAAAATATATGGACTTGATATTCTCCATTAGTTTCTAGTCACAGTCTGTTCCTTCAGGTACCTCTATTAAATACAGCTATTTTGCTTTCACCAAGTTCCGAAGTTGAAAATATCTTATTAAAGTAATGTGTTAATCAGCCACCTGAAATTGAAATAAAAGTAACTGTAAGATATCTATTTAATTATTTAGGAAAAGGTGTATCCTTTCTTTTGTGGAATAAAGGTGTACAGAACTGGATCCTTTTTGCAAGTAAAATGCTCACCTACTTGAAGCTTAGTTTAGTACCTTCTTCCAAGGAGTCTCTTTGAAGGACTGGAATAATCTAGATGAATAGAACTCACAGAGGCAGTACAAAGGGATGTTTTTAATTTACTTGGTCATATAAATGATTACTACCTTCACAAGCATGTTTTTAAAAGATAAAATAAAAATAAATTCACCACCAAAAGAGGCTGCATTTTAATGCAATGCCAAAATAATAAGAGCCACTAAAACCTGCAATCAATGTGGACAGGCAAATAAAAATGGAAGAAAAAGATGCACACAGCCTGTAAGGGTACATGACACACATGCAGGCATAATAGAAAAATGGCTATAAACAAATGGATAAAGGAAACCTTTAGAAAGGTGTCTTGAGTTTTTCCATGTAGCAGGGTCTGTAGTTAAAGAGAAACAGCACAAAGTAAGTTTAGTGCTTATCCCTAAAATTTTAAACCTTTAAAAAAAATCAATGTGTAAAAACATTACGTTTCAAATGCACACAGCATTTAACTACTCAAAACTTACTAGAATTGCAGGGATGAATACATTTTTAAGTACTATAAGCAAAGCATATGGTGTGCAATGCTTCAACTTAGTATTTTAGTAAACGATTTCCATTATGATTATGTTACCACTGTTTCTAATTCTAAATGTATTAAAATTGTTTACCACTGAAAACTTTGCCTCAGATATTTGACAGTCTACTATGGAAAGGAAAAGAGAAACTGGTTAAAAGGAGAGAGAGAGAGAACTCAGGAAATATAAGTACATCTTTTAAAAAACTTTAAGAATTAGTAAGTACAAACAATGAGCCTATTAGCCATGACTAACCATTTATTAGGTGTCTTCTTTGAAATATACATTAAATTTAGCAGAACAGAACATCACAAAACATTAACTCTTCACTTTCATGAACTCAATCCAAAAGGCACTGTCTCTTGTACAGAAGTACTGAGTTGACCTTTTTCCTTTTACTATTCACTTTTTCTTTTACTATTCACTGCTTCAGAGGGACAACTAACTGCTTTTATAAATGGGAGTAAAGATTCAAATTTTATATATATACATACACATATATTTTTAAAGCATTATTCTACAAAGCATATGTACTTGCATTCAAGAAAAAAACACAAAACCTTTGTTTTAGTTCAAAATTTTATTTTCCCAAATAAACTTAGTCTTTCAAATTTATGTTGACACTGTTCTGAGGTATATAACACATAGTTCAATTTTGGCCTTTAAATTAGCATTACACTTTGGAATTCATCTAAAGGAAATTTGGTAAAAGTTTGACCTACTTCTAAGTATATGAGAAAGTTAAGTGCTTCAAACTAAACTACCCCACCCTAACACATAATTTAATTTTGTTCTCTAAGAATTTAACAGAAAATTAATTTTACATTGGCACAAGTGGGGATAACAAAGAAAAAGCTAAGAATTCTATAAATTTACATATGACCACTCAACTGTCCGAAACAGCTAGCAAAATAAAAGACTTCAATAATGTTAAATTAAACTTCCTGACAATTATATACATCAAACACAGAGACCTATTCAAAATTATACTTCTCCATGTCATCTTAGAATGAATGCACTGCTCTTAACACATTATTGATAACATGAGTCTCTGTTATATGATAAAACCTCCAGAAGCTTTATTTACAAATCCTTACACAAAAAGGCTTAGGGTTTGCTTTTAAATTTTTGGTGGCTTTTTCCTCCTAATGTTTTTCCCTGTACTCTCTCAATGTCAAGCTGTTACATTGTTCATGCTTTTTTAAACTAAACTGTTAATCTGCTTCATAGTTTCTAATCAATCTGGATTAGAATGATTTATTGATAAGCTAGAATTACTTATCCCAAGGATAAAGGTCTTTGATGAGACAATAAAGACAGCCAAAGATATCTCAGTAGGTAATAGTTCTTGCTGCCAAGCCTAATGACCAGGGTTCACAACCCCTAGGATCTACACGGTAGGAGAGAACCGAACCCCATAAGTTGTCCTCTGACCCCCAGATAACACTCCATGGTGAACCCCCCTTGAAAATAAATATAAAAAGAAATTTAAGTCAATGAATTATGCTAATATACGCATGAAATTAGTGCTCAGACTTGAATATCTATTTTATACAAAGTAGTTGTTATTGGGTGTGGAAGTGTGACATGTGGGTGGAAGTATAAATATGCCGACACATATTATAGGCACTAAGCTCAGGAAAAATACCTGTGCAGGCAACAAGATAGCTTTACTGAACTAATACCACATCAACAAAACATAGAAGACACACAGGCAAAGAGATACCAAGGAACTGATGTATTTATAATGGAAATATATAGCCCCTTTTTTCATTTTCTGGTTTCCTTTTGTGAGACAGGGTCTCACTATGTAGCTCTGGCTGACCAGGAATTTGTGATGTAGACCAGGCTGGCCTCAAGCTCAGAGATCTGTTTGACTCTGACTCCCCAGCACTAAGTGAGATTAAAGGTATGTGCCACCACATCCGACCCTATATATCCTTTCTTAACAAGCAAAATTCTATCTAAGGAAATACTGCCCACATCTGCAAATAGTCTCTAATAGATACCTGCCCTTTCTTTTTTCTTTTCTGTATTATCTTTATTTTTATGTAAGTGTATTGCCTGCATGTATGTAAGTGCACCAATGTCGTGCAATGCCCACAGAGGTTAGAAGAGGGCATCAGATCCCCTGGAACTGGAGTTTCAGACATTGTTAGACACCATGTGGGTACTGGGAAGCAAACCTGGGTCTTCTGCAAGAGCAGCCAGTGCTCTTAACCTCTGAGCCTGACACCAGCCTTTTCAAAGTGACTAAAGAAAATTAAAAAATTAAAAAGACCTAAAGTCATATACTTCCGAAAGTCATGGCTTAAGGTAAATCTGTTTGATCAAATCACTGAGAATGAAATTCTTAAAATGTTATTCTATATATTTAAGGCTCAGCCACAAGTTACCCGAAGAATGACTAAATTCAAGGTTTAAACTTTCAGTAACCTAGGCATAGTGATGCATGCCTGTAATCTCAGAATTTGGGACACAGACATATGAGTATTACTACAAATTCTAAGCCAGCCTGGTCTACACAGTAAATTATAAGCCAGCCACAGGCTACTTAGCAAGACCCTGTCTCAACAAGCAAACGAATAAGAACTTCAATAATAAATATTATAAAGATACAGAGTAATTAATAATATGCCAAGAAGATACCTAATATAATTAAAAAATTTCTCCAGTAGTCTATCATAAAATATTACTTGTTAGTATTTACAAGCTCGGTATCAGTGATTCTAAAGTTACTGCTGAAAGGTCATAGTAGATGATCATGACAAGTTTTTCACATACTTTAAAATAAAAACAAAGCAATTACCACAGAGAGCTTCTATAAATAAATGAAGGAAAAAAAAATCAGACGCAGGAAACTATCATCCCATCTCAAATCAGAAAGTTAAGTAGAACAAAACTACACTGAAAACACATCTCTGCAAATAAGAGGTAGCCAAAGCACTTTCCTACAAAAGCTATCTTAAAAGTACAGCAATTTTACATGCTTTCATGAGATGAAGTCTAAGTCACTGCTAAACAAGAATACTGAATGTATTACTCCCAAACATTTCAAATCTTGCTAATAATTAATATAGGATATATATATAAGCAATTTAAAACCTCCTAGTAGATTCTTAAAATACTTGAATTTTTACAAATCCAACCACATATGACAATTCATATTTTTATACTCTGGTTTTGATATTCATATAACACATTAAAAAAAAATCCAACCTAGTTTAATCTAAGCCAGTAGGTCAAAGGAGAAGATCTTTAAAAATAAAAACAGAGATAGAGATAAAATATAGATATAAGCCTTACTATGAGGAGAATAAAAATTAGTAATAATTTAAAAACTGAAACTCTTCCTACATCTGGGTGGGGTAGCACATGCCTATATTTGGGAAATGGAGGCAGAAGGATCAAGAGCTCAACGTCATCCTTGGCTACATGATGAGTCTGACGCTGGCCTGGACTACACTGGAGACAGAGCAAGAACTCTTCCTAAAAATAACATTCCTGGGGCTGGAGAGATGGCTCAGCAGTTAAGAACACTGGCTGTTCGCTCAAGACCCAGGTTCAAATCCCAGCACCCACATGGAGGCTAACAACTGTCTGTAACTCCAGTTCCAGGGGATCCAACAGCCTCTTCTTTCCTCTGTGGGCACTGCACGACACAGGTCCATTTACCTACAGGCAGGCAACACATACATACACATAAAATAAAAATAAATTTAAAAAAAAGAACATTCCTGTTAAATGAAGGGAAAAAGAATCCAAGTTTGTAAGCACATGGTAAGATCAGAGAGAGCAAGTAAAACAGCAGTGCTAAATAAACTAAAAGGCAGTAAATCTGATTTTATTTAAAATGGAACCTTGGGGGTGGAAAACCATCTACTACCTCAGCTACTCTTGCAGAGGACTCAGGTTTGGTTCCCAGCATCCACATGGCTGCTAACAACCATTCGTAAATCCAGTTCCGGGGGATCTAACACCCTCTTCTGGCCTCCAGGGGCACTGTACAACACTGGTGTACTTAATACACATACAGGCAAAACATTCATACAGAAAATAAAAATAATTTTTAAATTTGAAAAAAAGAAGAATATTTTTGGCTAGGCATGGTGGAAACACTCCAAAAGATACTTAAAAACATTTTTTTACTAGGCATGGAAGCACGCACTTATCATTCCAGCCCTCAGGAGGCTGAAGCAGGAGAATCATGAGCTCAAAAGCAGCCTGAAATGTGTTGTAAGCTCCTGTCTCAAAACAAATAAACAACAACAACCAAAAAAACACAAGCACTGGGTTTCTGACACCACAGTAGAATGTTTGCCTAGTATGTGCAAGACCCTGGGGTCAATGCCTAGCACTGAAAAAAACCAAACAGCTTCTTGACCCAGGTTCAAATCCCAGCACCCACATGGAGGCTAACAACTGTCTGTAACTCCAGTTCCAGGGGATCCAACAGCCTCTTCTTTCCTCTGTGGGCACTGCACGACACAGGTCCATTTACCTACAGGCAGGCAACACATACATACACATAAAATAAAAATAAATTTAAAAAAAAGAACATTCCTGTTAAATGAAGGGAAAAAGAATCCAAGTTTGTAAGCACATGGTAAGATCAGAGAGAGCAAGTAAAACAGCAGTGCTAAATAAACTAAAAGGCAGTAAATCTGATTTTATTTAAAATGGAACCTTGGGGGTGGAAAACCATCTACTACCTCAGCTACTCTTGCAGAGGACTCAGGTTTGGTTCCCAGCATCCACATGGCTGCTAACAACCATTCGTAAATCCAGTTCCGGGGGATCTAACACCCTCTTCTGGCCTCCAGGGGCACTGTACAACACTGGTGTACTTAATACACATACAGGCAAAACATTCATACAGAAAATAAAAATAATTTTTAAATTTGAAAAAAAGAAGAATATTTTTGGCTAGGCATGGTGGAAACACTCCAAAAGATACTTAAAAACATTTTTTTACTAGGCATGGAAGCACGCACTTATCATTCCAGCCCTCAGGAGGCTGAAGCAGGAGAATCATGAGCTCAAAAGCAGCCTGAAATGTGTTGTAAGCTCCTGTCTCAAAACAAATAAACAACAACAACCAAAAAAACACAAGCACTGGGTTTCTGACACCACAGTAGAATGTTTGCCTAGTATGTGCAAGACCCTGGGGTCAATGCCTAGCACTGAAAAAAACCAAACAGCTTCTTCCCTTAAATAACTGGTTGCTATTTAATGACTCTTGCACTGGATTCTCTACTAAATACCATTACTAACAGTTTACTAGGCTGAATTACTCAGAAGTGACTATTAAGGGACTATTCCCAACAACTTTCCTCAGTGTTTTAAACAAAAATTACTTTTTTTTTTACGTTAAAGAAAGATGAATACTACTTTTCACAGGATTTCTAATTTTTTTATGGCCACTAATTTCTAATTTTCTAATCAAGTTTTTAACTTTAAAATTCATCCTAATAGACCAAAAATAAATATTTTTAAATAATTCTTACTCCAATTCTGAAATTTACCATTTTCTTCTCCTGCTGTTTTGCGTTTATCTTCTGCTGAAACATGGACCAGCTGCAGAATGAGGGGTCTCCGTGTGACAATGCCTGTCCCTCTGGGAAGTAGGTCCCTTCCCACTAGGCTTTCTAGAACTGAGCTCTTTCCACTGCTCTGAAAACAGAAAAAGGAGTAAATTTTTTTTCTGTTAACAGACTATATAACAAAGTAGTATATAGAGAAGTTAAAGAAAATATCAGTAGAATGAAATTTTATTCTTTTTAAACAATTTGTAGTCTTTTAAAAACAATTCAAATCAGGAAAGAAAAAAAAAAAAAAGCCCACTCAAAGTAAAATCTGTAAGACATCCTGTGTGAGACTATTCCTGAGGAGGTGTGAACAAACATCTGCTCACCCCAGATTATGGAACCAGTGAGGACCAAAGTAAGGACACCACCAAAATCCAACTTGGTAAACCAATTAGTTTTATTGGGGTTACCTATAGGAATACAGATGAAGGGTTACTAACAGGAACAGAAATGACTCAAAGACAGTTGCATCACCAAAAGCCCAACCCAATGTAGGTGACAGTTCACCGAAGCTGGAAACCTGAAGTGCACTGCCCAGCCTGCAGGCAGGTAAACAGGTTGGCGACTGTCTTCTGCGTGGCTCTTCTAGCAGCTCTGCTTATCTGAAAACAGTTTTTATACATTCTTAGGGCTTATATATGTTTGGGAAGGAAGGAGCCTAGTGAACCTGGTCAGCTGCAGCAACTTCCTGAAGCTCTTGAGTTGCTATTTCCTGAGCTTAATGAGCATCCCTGCAGATGGAGTGTTTCACCTCCACTCATATCTTCCTGTGGCCTACCTCCCTTCAGATACCCTGCTATTTAACCAAGCTTTCCTCCAAGATGGGAGGGTTTTTTTAAACTTTTTTAAAATTTTTGTTTATTATTTTAATTTTATGTGTGTAAGTGTATTGCCTGCATTTATCTGAGTGCACCCATGTCGTGCAATGCCGCGGAGGTCAGAAGAGGGCTTCAGATTCCCCTGGAACTGGAGTTAAGGACAGTTCATAGCCGCCACGGGTGCTGGGAATTGAACCTGGGTCCTCTACAAGAGCAGTCAGTGCTCTTAACCGCTGAGCCATCTTTCCAGCCCCAAGATGGAAGGCTTTTAACCAGGAGAAAGCTGTTCCACAACAGAGCCCTACTGTCCCAAAATTTTTCTACTTTTTAAGATATTCCCCCAACCAGGTCTTAAAATTTGAATACTGGTGCCCATAATATACAATTATTTTACTTCAAATGGGGCAGTACTGCATATATTTTCCTAACTTGATTTTATTTTTAATATAATGACTGGGGACACCATTCCATAACAATAGATTCACAATGTCTGATGGAGTGCCACAGCTTCAGAAAAGGCAGACAACCCACCCTGCTGCCAGGATGTGTCTCTGCTGTCTTTGCTCTACTGCTACTGGCGGCTGAAACCGCTTCTCTGTTTTGCTCATGCAAATAGCTCCAGGAAAGGGGACCATGTGTTTCCCAAGAACACCTGACCTCAGACTCCACAGCTATGTATGTTCTCTTTATTTCCCAACCCTATATGATATACAACAATTCCCTTCCCCCCAGCACAACTTTTCATTCCACCCAGGGTAGGCTGTTGCCCCTTGCTGAATAAACACAGTTCAGTCTGCTGAAAGGTCTGACTCTGGTCATTTATCTAAACTTTATTCTTTCTCTCTGCTCTTCTAAATCTAACAACATCTATGTTTATTAGTTAAACTGTGTGGAACTAAATTTCAGTGCACTGAACTATTGAATGTTTTTGCTATTATTAAAAATGCTGCAAAGAGCTGGTGGGGTGGCGAACACCTTTAGTCTTAGTACTCGGGAGGTCTCCAATCAGAAGTCAGAGAACATGGACAAATTGACACTGTCCAGAAAGTCCCCTGTGATAGAGAACAGAATGCTGGGTGAAGCGGAAGGTCAAGTTGAAGAGCTGCTGCTCATCTTGGAACTGGACTTCAGGCTTCAGTATTCAAGTTTACAGTTTCTCACTCAGCAAAGCAGCTTGCTTTCTATCATTTCCTTTCTATATTCAAAATCATTTAAGCAAATTTTTCCTCTTCTTTTTAAGTTTGACAACCATTTTCAAGTGGAATAGCCTAACAGTTAAAAATATGCTCAGAATTTGTTGGGTTTTGTAAGTGTTTGTGTTCTTTCTCTGGCCAGACTTTCCAAATGGCTATTTCTTGATTTTTATAGACCAAACCTGTCTTTTATTAATTTTGATTAAAAAAATTATACTATTAATCCCCCCCACTTCCTGACCCAAGAAAATTATCTGTTTTCAAAGTCCTTAAGTCAAATGCTTAGCTTATTTCACTATCTCACCTAACACCTGCACCTTCCTATCTGCCCCATATATAAGCACGTATCTCCCAATCAAGTCACTTTCTTCCATAAGAACTGTCTCTCAACAGGTAGTAACAAAATTAGAGTAACACAATAACATGCTTATTTCACATTATACAAATTCTGAAATAATACCTATAAAACTATCTCAATGACTACCAGAAATCAAGCTTTAAAGTTTTATATATGATCCTTCTACTACTCTTTTCCCCTTCAATCTGCTTTAATATGTGTACACGAATGTCACCAACCCTTTGTTTTATTTGTGCTGTTGGAATCTAACAGGGTTTCAGGCATGCTGGGCAAGCACTCCACCACTCAGCCACACCTCCCCACATCATTAATGTGGCTCTACTCCATAAAAAATAACCTTCAGGTTCTAACATACTGGAAACCCTAATTTTTTTTTTTTTTAAGACACCATCTCCCGATTGGCTAGTTCCTCCAATGGGCAGGGCCTGCCGCTGAGCGTGGACTAGGAAGGGAAGCCAGGAGCCCTGGGTAGAGCATGTGGTGTGGGGAATGTGCAGCCAGCGCAGCAACTCAAAGACAGAATGGACTGACTCCTGTGGACCCAGGCAAGATCGCTGGCCCCAGAGGCATGAACAAATGCTATGGGCGTGGCTAGGTCTGATGAGGCAGTACTCATTCCTTTGTAAGTTAATAAATACACATAAAATGTATGGTTTGTCTGATTGCGCAGGAGACCCAGATAGAATTCGGGCCACAGAACTGGCGTAGTCTGACAGGATATGACACAAGACTGAGAATGAGTTTTAGTAGAAAGCTAATGGCAGCACTGATGTGATTTTTGCAATGGGTTACTAAAAAGAGGTCAGCCACGCAGAAGTGTGGGCCACAGCTATGTTGTAAATGTGGGGATATGTTGTAGCTATGTGAAGATTTGCTAAAAGTTACTCAAAGGCTAGAAGATCTTTTATCTGCTCTGGACCCAAAGGGAGATCCCAGAAAAATAGAGCAGCCACTTTGCGTGATAAAAGATGTGCCCCAGGGGGAAAAGCTGAAAAGGAGGCCCAGGTGCAGAGCTGGAGACAGAGGAAAGGTGGGACACTTTGACTTGTAAAGTTCAAGGACTCAGAGAAAAAGACAGATAATAGTAAAAAGGAAGAAAAAGCTAACAGTGCTGTAGCTAGGCAACAGTCCATGCTGGAAGTGTTAAAACTAGGAAAAACTTACAAGCAAGCAAGCAGAAAGCCCCTGGCCACATGGCTTGGGAGAGTATGGGACATGGGAGCAAATGACGCTAGTCTAAGTCCTTCAGAAGCTTCACAGCTGACTTATATAACAACCCGTCTGTCCTTACGATATAGGCTGTTCAACCTAGGCCAATGCAGGGGGGAGCAGTCCTTAATGGGGTGGCTGGTTGAAGCCATTAAAGATACATGGTTGTCACCAAGGGAGACTAACATGATTAGCAGGGGCTGGAGGACTTATAAAGGAGGGGCAGGCATTACTGAGAGAACTAGGTATGAGAAAAGCAATATATGATGTCCAGTTCACTGGGCCAGATGAGAGTGTTCACCAGAGATATGAAAGCTTAATTCAACTGGGACCTCGAGAATGGTATGGGGCTTTAATGGCTTTACTAAGGCCTTTGATGGGACAGGATCTTCATAAAGTGAGAGAGGCTTTGGCAAATCTACATGATTCTGAGCAGCATGTAAAACATGTCTGTGAAATAACAGAACAGCCTATAAGAGATATAAAAAAGACCACACACAGGAAATGGTTCACTTTGGTTACTCGAAGACAAATGTGGCAAGATTTATGTCAAGCCCAAATCCTCAGAGAAAAAAATGATAGAAAACCAAATTCAGTACTAAGGTGTTTCTGGAAGGTTTTAAAACCAGAAGAACAGTTTACAAAGGACATTCTAAGAATAAAAGCTGTACAAGGGGTGGTTAAGAACCCCCAAGTATTAAATAAGATGCATTTCTCTTCTGATCAAGGCTATACTAGGAGTGGGAGCAGGTTTTCCCACCAAATTCTCCCCCAGCAACCTGGTGTGGTCAATGGGAAAATGACAGATGTGGCTACAGTCAGGAGGCAGACCCACAGCCTGTATGGCTCAGGGAACCAACAAGTGCAGGGGAGACAGGTGAAGCCCCTGCCTCCTTAGGCCAGTGCAGGGTCAGGCAACTGGGCCAACACCTGTAAGTGTATCAAGAATAAAAGAATCCAAAGTGATAACTAAAAATTGTAATGAACTAACAAAATTAATGCTTCATATCCATGCTATGGTACCTAACAAGGATCTATGGAGAAAACAGTTAATACGAATGGACAAAACCTTGTCTATGAGCGATTTAATATATAATTGTGCTGGATAGCTTTTGTGTCAACTTAACACACCTGGGTTGAAGGAGCCTCAATTGGGGAACTGACTCCATTGGAGTGGCCTGTGGCCATGTCTGAGGGCATCTTCTTGATTGTTGAGTGATGTGGGAGGACCCAGCCCACTGTGGGTAGTGCCACCCCTGGGCAGGTGGGCCTGTGTTGGATAAGAGAGCAAGCTGAGCAGGGACCAGGGGAGCAAGCCAGTAAGCAGCATTCCTCCATGGCCTGTGCTCTAGCTCCTGCTTCCAGGTTCCTGCCCTGAGTTCCTACCCTGGGCTCCCAGATGAACTGTGACCCGGGAGATGTAAGATAAATAAACCCTTTCCTCCCCAAGTTGGTAATGGTCAGTGTTTTGTCACAGCAATGAAGAACAAACTAAGACAGAAACTGGTACCAGAGAGTGGGATATTGCTGTGACAGACCTGACCTTGGTGTTTTGGGGAGGACTGTGGAAGTGTTTGGAATTTTGGGCTGCAAAAGCCATTGCGTGCTCAGTTTGTTGCAGTGGAGCTTGGAACAGTTATGCTGAAAGAGTTGTGGACAATGGAGGCCTGGCTTGTGAAGCTTCAAAGGGAAGCAGAGACTATCAGGGCTGTTCCTGTGAGATTTTGAATTGAGACTTTGTGGGTTCTGGTCAGCTGGGGCTGAAGAATTAGCTGTGATTAAGAAGAAACCAGAACCTGAAGTAAAACCTTTGCTTTGCTGGGACAATTGATGCTGGTTAGCTGGGGCTGAAAAATCAGCTGTAAGTAACAAGAGACCAGCATCACTGTGGTAGAGCCTTCTAGGAGGTATTTCCTCAGGGTCAGCACACAGAGGGGACCCGAGCTTCTATCTCAAGCTGGAAGCAGGACTTGGTAATGTGTAAGAGTCTCCTGCATGGTTCTGGTGTTGAAGGTGTGAAGGGGTCATAG